>NC_092518.1:19503899-19838483 GCF_047511675.1 Marmota flaviventris | reverse complement strand
GGGCTTTGAACTTTTACAACTGCTCCCCTTAATTTGAGCTTTGAACTTGAACAACATCCCCTGACTGCATGACCAACGCATCCTGCTATGATTCAAGTCTCACTTAAACCCTATAAAAATCAGACCCCTCTTGTAACCAGTTGCCATTTTCTTTCCTGTAAATGTGCCCCTCCACTGCTTAACTCCACTCCTTAATAAAAGGCATCACTTATCCTTTGAGACCTGTCGGTATTTTATTTATTTTTGCTTTCAGAGAGGAATAGGGAAGGGAAAAAAAAAACTATTAAAAAGATGTGTGTAATCAAGTAGCCACCCCCATAGGAAACTGGCATTTAATTCCACTCAGAATTTTGAATATCCATATGAAACACTTTTGGGAACTGTCCCTCTGAGGGATGAAATATGACAGCACTTATTCATTGACTTCATCACTTCCTATTCAAGAGTAGCTCCACGACACCAACTTCAGACTTCTGAGTTGTATGTAGTTGTATTGAATAAGTTTACAGAGTAAGAAATAAGAAGTACGTAGAACCTCTCTGAGAGATGGCAGCTGGTCAACGTTTGAGTAGATTAGTTCTGCCTATAACAGAGGGAATAAGAGTGAAACCAAGAAAACCAAGAAGTTATGTGAAAGAGGTTTCCAATAGTTTTGTAAAATTTGTATTTTTATTCTGAGTTTTGTTGGGGAACAGATATGCAGTTGACTTCATATTTCAATTCTCTATACAGAAATCTTCCCAAAGGCAATTAATAACTATAATACTTGGTGTTTAAATTTTTTTCACAGTCAAATGTCAGTAAAACTTTTATTCTATTTTGTTTATGTTTTTCAATAGTGGATATCAACAAAACATTTAACAAATACTTTTTTGCTGCATTTTTCAAGGTGGTTAATATAAGGTTTCTTTCATTTTTTTGTTACAATAGGGTGGTTACATTATTTAATCTTACCAATATTTTATTCCTGAGATTAACTAAATGTTGTCATGCAAATTGTTTTTAACATTGCTGAGTATGTTTTTTCTTGTTTTTGGTTGGGTTCACACTTTTGCATTTATGTTCCTGTGTGAGATTTCTGCAATTTTTCTTCCACTGAAAACAGCCTGCTGTTTTGTTCCACAGATTCTTTTGTTTTAATTTGGAGTTATCTTTTTGTTTAAGTGTTTGGGAAAATCATCCTCTAAACCAATGAAAGCCTAGTGTTTGCTGTGTGGAAACATTTTTCCTATATCTTGAAGTCCATTAAAAAGTACTATACTGTGTTCATAAATTAGTTTTCTTTAAAATTTACCAGAAAGTAAAAAAAAAAAAAAATCTTGTCAACATGTTTTTATAACCTTTTAAATTTCTCTTCTAATTCTATGTATATATTTATTATTTCCATTTTTTCATTTTATTTATATTGTTTTCTGTTTTGCTTTGACTATACTTACAATAAATTTATCAATTTTCTTAGCCTAAGAACCTTATTTTAGCTCTGTTGGTTATTTCTATCTTATGTTTGTATTCTATTTATTTAATTTCTGCTCTTTATTATTTTATTTCCTTCTAATATGTGATAACTAATTATACTGTTCAAACCTTAACTTTTTATGTTAGGTGATTATCAGTAGATCAAGCTTGTCAATCACCTATATTCTGACTGAATTTTATACTCTTAATCTATCATTTCCTGAGAAAAATATGTTATCTTACATTATACTAATGCATTTGTCTGCTTCTCCTTTCTTGTGTATAAATTTCTGTTGGTGTCATTTTGAGACTTTGTACTATATACATAGAAGCCTAGAATTTGTATGTCTTCTTGGTCCATTGAAATCTCTATCATTATGACATGACCATCTTTATTTTAAGTAATTCTTTTTGTATTTGAGTCTATTTTGTAGTTAGTTTATGTTTTATTTTTAGCCAATACCATGCTATTTTTATTACTATAGCTCTGTAGTATAATTTATATCAGGTATTGTGATGCCTCCTGCATTGTGTTTCTTGCTCAGTATTGCTTAGACTAGTCTGGGTCATTAGTCATTATAGTTATATGTAGTAGTTGGGGGTTTTTCCCCAAAAAATCATACAGACATGGATTTCCATTTCAGTTCATGACCCCCCATTTTCCCTCCCCTCCCTTGTTCTCCTTCCTTTACTCTGATAGACTTCCTTTTATTCATCTATTTATTTTTTAATAATTCTTTTTACTTATACATAAAAGTAAAATGCCCTGTGGTATATTTATATGTGCATATAACATGATTTTTTAAGAATTTATTCCACATTGCCTCCCCTTACTCATTCCTACACTGTCTCTCAATCTCCTCATTCTATATTGCTCATCTTTTCTATATCTTTATTATATCCTAATCATCCTTCTTTCTTTCCTTTATTTTACTCTAGCTTCCACATATGAGGGAAAACATTCAATCTTTGAGTTTCATGTTGTTGCTTATTTCACTTAGAATGATGTTCTTTGTTTCCATCCTTTAACCAGCAAATTACATAATTTCATGCTTCTTTATGGCTGAATAGAATTCCATTGTGTGTATTTACCACATTTAAAAAAATCCATTCATCTATTAATGGGGTCTGGGTTGATTTCATAATCTAGCTATTGTGAGTTGTACTGCTACCAGCATTGAGGTAGCTGCATTCCTATTATAATCCTGATTTTAGTTTTTTGGAAAAATACCAAAGAGTAGGATAACTATGCCATATGGTGATTACATTCTAAGTGTTTTGAGGAATTTCCATATTGCTTTCCAGAGCAACAATATACAAGTTTTACTTTCTCCCCAACATACTCACTAGCATTTACTATTATTTGTATTCTTGATAATTGCCATTCTGACTAGAATGAAATGAAATCTTACCATAGTTTATTTGCATTTCCCTATTGCTAGAGATAATGAACATATTTTTCATATATTTCTTTTTCATCTGTTTCTTCTTTTGAGAAGTTTCTACTTAGTGACAAAGTATTGATAGTTTTTTGAATTCTTTATATATTCTGGATATTAATCCCCTGTTAGAGGAGTAGCTGGCAAAGGTTTTCTCCCATTTTCTAGGTTTTTTCTTCATTCTCTTAATTGTTTCCTTTGCTGTGCAGAAGCTTTTTAATTTGACGGCATCCAACTTATTGATTCTCTATTATATTTCTTGAATTTCGGGGGAGGGGTCTTGTTAAGGAAGTTGATGCCAAAACCAATATGATAGAGTATTGACTTTATGTTTTCTTCTAGCTCTTACAGAGTTTCTTGTGTAATTACTAAGTCTTTGAGAATTTTGATTTGAGATTTGTGCCTGGGGAGAGATAGGGATCTAGTTTTATTTTTCTACATAGCTGTCCAGTTTTCCAGCACCATTTGTTAAAAAGGCTGTCTTTTCTCCAAAATACATTTTTAGCACCTTTTTCAAGTATCAGATGGCTATAAGTACTTGGGCTGTCTCTATATTTTCTATTCTGTTCCATTGGTTTTCATGTACATTTTAATGCCAATACCATGCTATTTTTATTACTATAGCTCTGTAGTATAATTTTATATAAGGAATTGTGATGCCTCCTGCATTGTGTTTCTTGCTCAGTATTGTTTAGATTAGTCTGGTTCACTTATTCCAAATAAATTTAAGGATTGTTTTTTTTTTTAATTCTGTGAAGAATGTCATTGGCATTTTGATGAGGATTGCATTGAATCTGTATATTGCTTTTGATAGTATGGCCATTTCAACAGCATTGATTTTGCCTCTTCAGGAACATGAGATGTCTTCCCATCTTATAAGGTCTTCTTCACTTTCTTCCTCCAGTATTCTATAATTTTCATTGTAGGGTTCTTTCACCTCCTTGGTTAGATTAATTCCCAAGTATTTTATTTCATTTTTTGATGTTATTGTGAATGGCATGATTTTCCTGACTTGTTTCTTATCTGAATCACTGATGAAGCATAGGAAAGCCATTGATTCAAGAGTGTTAATCTTTTATCCTGCTACCTCACTGAGCTTGTTTATAAGCTCTCAAAATCTTCTGGTGGAGTTTTTGAGTCTTCTAGATATAGGATCATGTCGTAAACAAACAAATAATTTGACTTCTTATTTTCCCATTTGTATCCCTGTAATTTCTTTCTCTTCCCTGATTGCTCTGGCTATTGTTTTGAGAACTATATTGAATAGGAGTGCACTGCAGTCACCAGATCTGTTGGGAGGGATGGATTTTAATTCTTTTTTTAAATATTTTTTTTTTTATTTGTCAATGGACCTACCTTTCTTTCTTTCCTTCCTTCCTTCCTTTCTTTCTTTCTTTCTTTCGCTGATATTTGAACCCAATACTTCACACATGCTAGGCAAGCACTCTACCACTGAGCTACAACCTGAGCTCTGAATTTTCATTCTTTATATTTTCTTTTGACTCTGTATTTTTTGTGTCCCTAACCTATCTTCCAGCTGGGTGTAGTACCTTGTAGCATCTAATATCCCTGTGTAGGGTGGGATACCTGGGAAGTGCTGATGAATAGTGTAATTCTTAAGTGGGGGTGATGCAGAGTTCTAAGTTGGAATTTCCATTTGTTGGGGTTTACATTTGGTTGGGTTGCAGAACTCTGTTGATGAATATTTGAGACTTGGTCCATGTCCCATATTGGTGGGGAGCTGCCAATCTCTGCTGGACTTCTAGATATCTGGGGCCTCTAGTAAAATCTACTTTTGGGGTTTAGGGACTAATCTTCCACAGGTTTTACCTTCACTGCTATGAATGAGAATTACAAAATATCCATCATGAAGTACAGATGTGCTTATGTGGCCACTATGAGTGTCTTCCAATTCGCTCTTATGGAGCACCATCAGTAAGAGCTTCCTCCTTTGGGATCTCGAAGCTGACTTGTCCAGGTAAAATTTTCTTTGTGCCTGTTTTAGTCTCTCCAGTTCAGGCTCACTGTGGGTTTTTTTTAGTTGGTTGTTGGTAACTTCCTTTATGAGTTCCCAACCTCCTGGCTCTATCTGCAGCTGCACAAGCTGCACAGCTTTTGACACCTGGAAACATTTTTCATACCTGCCAGGTGTTCCACACTCAGAACAATTTTCATACCTGTGGAATACCCCTTGTGCCTGCAAAACACTTCAGTGTTCATGCAACACAATTGCTCCCAGGGAACACTTTCTGCCCCTGAGGTGAGCAATTTTGGATTTGTCTTCTCTGAGCTGCTTCCCCTATCAACTCTTGTGTCCATTAAAATCAGCTTTTCTCTGTAATCCACAGGTTCCCTACGTCAGTTTTTCTTTATTTTTAAATTTATTTATCCACCAGCTATATGTTCAAGTTACCAAATTTCTGTGGCTCTATGTTTTTTTTTCTTTTTTTGCAGTTCAGTATTAAGTGTCAGTGAGATTCCTTAGTTATTCACCTCACTAAGAAGCAGTCTTCTGTTTTTAAGTCTGGTTCTGAGGAATGGGTGGGAAGTGTTCCCTTCTCTAATCTGCCATCTTATCCCCTCCTTAGTTTATATATTTTGGATAGCATTTGTGTTTTTTGTTTAGTTCTATCCTTTGACTATCAAACTTGTGTATTCTAATGTTTTGAGGTATCTTTTATATATATATATATATATATATATATATATATATATATATATATATATATATAAATTTGGCTACATGTAATAAATTTAGGACTTTATTTTTAATAGAAAACTTTCAACCATATATATTTTTATGATTATCAGCTCATTTTGTTTTATTTCTACTTTTAATTCTGTTTTCAGTATGTCCTGTTTTTGCTCATCCTTTCTTTCTTATCTACTTTTTGTTTGAATTTTTTTCTGTTATTTAATCATTCCGTTTACTAGATTGCAATTGATATTCTTTATATATAGCACTTTAGTGTTTACCTTAGATACTTTAAGCACCAAAGTCAAAATGGAAAAATTTTCTTTCTGTAGGTTGCTAACTTCTTATGTGATATAAGCTTAGCGCTCATTTTACAACATAGTGATTATGTGGCCCACTTATTAGACTCTGGTTTAGGCAGGTCATAACTTTTCTCCTATCCCCTAATCCTAATCAGGCAACAGGAAAGAAGTTCAAGGTCACTCAATTTCTGTAGTTATCCTGACTGTAAAAATCTTATCTCAACATTCATCTCCCAATTTTACCATGTTTACTTTGTTTCAATGCTGGAATTTTTTTTTCTTTATCATACTAGTTCAGGGTTTTAGTCAATTATTTTCATTCAGATTTTTTTAGCTCTTCAGAATTATTCAGAGTATCCAATCCATCATATCACCAGAAACTGAAGTCCTTCAGAAGAATTTTTTTAAACTTTGTGAGAATGCAAGTAGACACATTTAAAATTTCAGATATAATCTCTTCAGTGAATATCTAACTCTCTTTTATTTTATTTTGAAATATTAACATTCACGAATTAAAGATACGGCCCGGATCTATTATAAAATATTTACTTTGAGCTGATCCAGGACTGAATACAGTAATGCCTTTCTGAATTCTTCAGGAAATGGGATCTTCTGTTCAGATCTTTTTTGACCAAAAATGTCCTTTCTGATTTCAGGGAAAGTCAGAAAAATGAAAGGCATATTTATGAAAGTTAGAACTCAGAAAGTAAAAGTTGATGATCTAAGAAGTAGCAGCACTACAGGAACTACTGGAATTACCACAAGATAGCCTTCCTTGACAAAATTGAAAATCAACCATGTGGACTGGGGAGATTATAATAGTGCTTTTCAGACTGACACTTGCTCTGAATTTAGGAGGCTTTTGTAGATCTGCCCAGTCTTTTGTGATTTAGGACACAGCATTGCTAATCTCCTACTACTGAGCAGGTAACAAGGACTTAGGGTAAACTTTGTGCTAGAATGACAGGAGGGTGACATTTTGTTCTAGTTAGTATTAGATATTGCATAGTGTATCCTATCACCAATCTTTATTAATTAGAATGCCTATTTCACCCTTTAGGTTTTCAAATTTAGTACATTACATTCTTAGGGAAATGTATTCTATACTGGAGAAGATTTCGTAGGTAAGATCTGATGAGGTTCTGGAAATCAATTCTAATGGACAGGTAGTTGGTCCTGAAATCTACTTGCTCCATGATTAATAAAACTGGTTGGCAACAACAAATGAAAGTGCCAGAAATTTCAGTGCCCCATAAAAACTGCTCATTATATCAAGCTTCATCTAAAATTGATTTTGACAAAAGAATTTTCTTTGCAGATTTTCTGGCACTTTCTGATGAGAGAGTATGAGAGCTGTGAATGCACACATATATTCTCACCCATCTCTCACTTCCTTTCCTGTCAAAGGTAGACACTTAAATGGAAGGTTAATTTTCCTGAGGTTAGATCAGTTCCATTACACTGTGAAGTGAAAAACTCAAATTGGGTCCTTCTGGTTTAATTTAGGACACACAAGAATATGCAAAAGCCTTTCAAGTATCTACAAAAATATCTTTAAGAATTTAATTAAAAATAAAATTTATAATCTGATTAGCTGTATACATAAAGAATTTTTAAATAAGTAAAGTATAAGCAGCACTAAAGAAATGCTTCATAAAATGCAGTATTGGCTTTACCACACATAGGTAATGTGCAAAAAAGTTATTTAATTTGCTAAAAATAATAAAAATAATTCATTAAAAAATAACCAGGTCTGTATTATTAAATCAGCCAGTGTGGTGGTTCATTCTTGTAGTCCCAGCTGAGAAGGCTTAAAACCAGAGAATAGCTTTGAGTCCACAAGTTACATGCCAGCCTGGAAAATATAGTGAGATCCCATCTCAAAACAAAGTAAAAAATATTATTAAACCTATACAATAAATAAAACATTATAACATAAGGTAGGACTTCATTTTTCTCTTTATCTATTTCTCCTTCTGTATGACTGAAATATATTCAAACATTTCTATAGTATTTTTCCAAATTGAATTTTTTTTAATCTTTGAATTTAGGTACATGTCCATGTGCTGTGAAGGTAATGTGGACTCCCTCTTACATAATTTAGATGATTATATAACCTTTTGTTGAATAAAGTACAGCAATGCCAAAGAAAAACTTGGCATTCCCAAAGGAAAACAAGACTCAATATCAGAAATTTTTGATGAATTAAACATTTAGGCAAAAGTGAGAAATCACCAGGACAGAAGTTCATATGAGGACTTTTTCTTTGCCTTTATTCATTTTTGTTTTTTGTACAGTTGAAACATATTCAATTTAAGCATTTTATAATCATATTTCCATATCACACAGAAAGCCTTTAGTGCATGTTTATGAGGTGAATATATAGATATAAATAACCCTCCTTTCTATTTTTTACTAATTTCAAGTTTTGGTACAAAGAGAAAGGTTAAAATCAATGTGGATTATATTACAAAGACGAAAATCAGTAAGAAAATGTATTTATTTTTCTGTCTGCATGGAAGTTGCAAGAAAGGACAAATAAAAATGAATGTTAAAGCAGTATTTGTTCATGGATGATTCCTTAATTCAAAATTAAGTTTTGTTCCCTGGCTTTTTTCTTTGTTCTTATATATTCTATGTTTATGTGTATCTAGATTGATATAGACAGATATATAATAAGTACATCTGTTAATATATCAGAGAAATATATTTGCATATTTTCTCTGGTTCTATGTGCTCCATCATCTGTATTTTTAGTACTTTGATTTTGTTGATTTTCCTTTTTCTTACTGATAGAAAAGGTGCCAGTTATAAAGAAAATACCTATCTAGAAAATCCAAGTTCAGGCATCACCTTCTCTGTGAAACTTATGTCCAATCATAGAAAGATGATCATGTTTTTCTATGATCATACATAATTACCTACTATAGTATGTATTGTTTTGTTTGTGTTTTATGTTTTCCTAATTGGTGCTATTTTTAAAGGTAGAAATCAAGTTTTATTGCTCTTTTCTTTGCCAGAGAGAGAGAGAGAGAGGCAGAGTCAGGATAAATTGAGAGAAGAAATACAGCACTGCCTTCCCCTTTCAAAGTAGTACTTCATGAATAGGAATTTGACTTAGTAATTCTGCTAAGTTCTACATTGCCTCCAACCCTTGTGACTCAAGAATGAGCTCCATTATGAAAGTTATTTTCTAATTATACCAATGACAGACAACAATTTACATGGGTGACATGAATGAAGCTACAGACATACACCTGAGGGACGAAAATACCATTTGCAAAAATAGCTCTGTATATGGGCTTGGGTTTTACCTAGGTAATTCTGCCATGGTAAGCAAGTTCATACCTTTTCCTCTAAACATAGTTTCATAAAAATTCTTATATTTTGTCAAGAATAGCATGTTGAAACAGAAAAATGATCTACTAGATTTTTCTGTTTACTCTGAAAAATTTGGATTTGGAAGTAGTCAAAATTTTACAGGAATGGGATAATTTTCTTTCCCTCTGGTGGAAAAATTACCAAAACAGTACCTTGTTCTTTTTGATTCTGACTGGTTTCTTAAAGGGTGAAGTCCAGAAAAGGTATGTGTATTCTACCAACATGATCTATGGGGGAAAAAAGGCTTTATGATGGTCATAAATCTCACAGCCTCTGAGAAAAAGTCCAGAGCAGGCGCGTGGTGCCATCCAACTGACATATATAAATGATGCATTTTCTGTTAGAGCCACAGCTCATCTCCATAATCCACAGAACTGTTGAGAAGACAAAGTGAGAAATGCAGTCTAATGAATGCCATAGCTAAAACAAAATAAGATGCAGTTAATCATATATCAACCTCCCAAATAATAAGCCCAGTAAGTAAATACAAACAGTAGACTGCAATGATCCAGGAATTTTTGGAGGAAATCTTGCACTTATTAATAAAGCCATGAACAAAAACCAATATTGGCATCTATGTGAAAGCATCAGCATTATGCACTCCTTTTATTTTACCAGCATTTTCTCAGGAATGACGGTTTGCTCTCACATGTGAAACTATTACAGTAGTAAAAGGAGTTTTATATAAATCTTAGGAAATGAACATTTCCTGGAAAGACTCCCCAGACTCCTACTTCAGTTGATAACCCAGGAGAAGATAACTGCTATGAAATATTAATTAATTTGCTTCTTCTGAAGATTTGAATTACCATGGTGTACATGTTACAGGTATTGTGGAATCTTATGTGGCCAGTAGAAATAAGAGTCATGTATGGAAGGACATTCCATAACATCTCACCATCTTCTCCTTACTTTCAACAGTTTATCCCCACTTGGCATCCCTGATAATTACCTCAGGGAATCAGTGGGCAACTATAAATGACAGCTATTTATTTTCTTCTTAGGGCTAACAGTTGTTTGTCAGTAAAAGTCTTTTTCCACAACAATGATCCTCTCATTTTCCTTCTATGTGGCTGTTACCGCTACATATACATTGTTCATACTAGCAGTTAACACAGACCATATTCAAACGTCCCAGAATCTTGTTATAGGGCTTTGGGTAGTTCAATTTAATATTTTACACTTTGCACATATGGTGAAATTCAGCCCTTTATTTACATGTATAGGCTGGTAAGAATCTTCATATTTTATTACTTTACTGGAAGATGAAATAGTTGAATAAAGAATTGAAAAGATACATAGCAAGGACAAAATTAATTGCTGCTATTATTCAAAACCATATATAGAAAGACATTTTAAATAGAAAGGACATATCCAAGTTATCCTATATTTTATACAAGATTTGGGTATGAGCAAAATCAGTGATACCACCTGATAAAAAAGTTAATCAGTTGCTTATCATCAAAAATATTCCCTTTTTCTTTAGAATTTTTAAAATGTGTTTTCAAATTGGTATTTGTATGCAGATCTTACCTTTTCTGTAAGTCATAAGTCCCTCCAGAGCAAGAAACAGGACTTTGGCCTTCCACAGGTATTCATATGTGCTAATGCTTGCAAATGGATTAGTTATATGAAAAGCACAGATTTAGACCTAAATTCATCAGTTCTTTGTTATATGCCAATAGCAATAGAATCAGGCTTCTTCTTATTAGCATAATTGTGCTTCCTCATGCATGCTGGCTATGCAGGGACAAATGATGCCCCCCACCAGATACTATCATGAAAAACACTCTCACTTTTAATGAAGGCACCTGACAGGGTCATATCTACCTGGGACCTGGAGTTCCATCTAATCAGGAGTATGAGACAGCAGGATCACTTGAGCCCAGGAGTTCAAGGCCACGCTTGGCAACTTAGCCAAACCTCATCTTGCTGAAAAGTATAAAAAGATCCATGGGAGGCACATTATTGAAGGAGGGTCCAGAACACTTTATTTGTTCTAATTAGTTATGTATACATGACAGTAGAATGCATTTTGACACATCCTACATAAATGAAGTATAATTTCTTATTCTGGTTGTACATGATGTAGAAATACACTGGTCTTGTAATCATATATGCACATTTTTATATCAGTTGTGCTCAATACATGGTTTTAAATGAATGGATGGTATAGTGAGCATTCTTGTATAATAATTTTTTGTGTATATCAAGAACCTGTCTTGTTTAGCCAAATACTACTTCTCAACCACCAGACCTTGAACCAGGGACACTTTCAGCAAGAGTACTGGGTATAAAGGTAAACACCTGCATTTGAATGTTGGGCTATCTTTTTTAAAAATGCTATTAAAAGATAAAGCTTTGATTAAAGGAGTATCTTTTCTATGAAGAAAGTACTGAAATTTGGTCAATAATTATAGATTTTTTAAGTAGGTGAATCACACCATAGAGTTATGAAAATCAGTTGAAAGGCTAACATATGTGGTCTGCCTACTCAAAGATATGCTTGTATAGTTCAGGTTACATTATACTTTGGATTAAAAAAATGAAATCTTTAAAAAGCAATTTAAGTTTTAGTTTGATTATATATAGTTTTAAGTTATAAAAGATTTCAAGCATAACACAGTAAGTAATAGAAATCTATGTACCCACCATTACAAATAAAACAGATGATGCTGTCTTGCTATATGTTTGACATCATTAAAGCAAAAGAATAACAAGTATTTCTGATTATAAAATAATTGAGGTTTTTAAAAATTTAGGAGAAAATTAAAATTCTAACTTTGATGTATACTTATATATGTTAAAGCTATTTTACAAATGAAAACATCATGAATATTTTTCATGTAAAAATAATATTTTAGAATATGTTTTTCAGATACTTATCATGGTCTATCTGATATCATTGACCTATTATTCGATAATTAGGTTGTATTATTTCTATTATTATAAAAAATTGAAGTAGTCTTAAGTAATTCACTTTTCTTTAGTCTCCACATCAAAGCCCTCATTGTCACCTACCAGCTATAACTTCAACTGTAAATAAAACCTTCCTTCTTCATTCTGATTTTAAACTTTAAAGATACTCTCTAGATTAAAGCTTTGGTACTCAAAGAGTAGGGTTTTATGGACCAGTGTTATCTCTATTGCCTGGCTGCCTATTAAAAATAGGAATCTTCAGGCCATATCTCAAACCTACTAAATTAGAGTTTTAACTTCAATAAGACTCATGAGAAGACTCATGAGTAGAAAAGCTGGGGAAGTATCACTGTGGTTAAAAATCACCACTTCTTATCTCATTGACCTTTTAGTCTCTCAATTCCTTCTTTCATTTTATACCCCATTTATCTTTCTTTACACTAAATATTTTTGTGTGTGGTACTAGGGATTGAACCCAGGGCCTTGCACTTGCTAGGTAAGCATTCTACTTCTGAGTTATATCCCTTGCCCCAAAAGTGAGTTTTCTGATGGGTCAAATCAGTTATCACTATTTCCTTGCTGCAAAGTTTCCAATGGTTTTCATTGAGCTTAATACAAATTTCAAATTACTTTTCAAGTTCTAGAAATCTCATTGTCTACCTATCTCTTCATCTTCTATATATCTTTCACCTCTCACTGTGGTCTGAATGGACTTACTCAAACACTATTTCTTCCATTATTCAACATTCCAATTTCATTCCCTACTTGTCCTTGCTGTTTACTCTCCTTTGAAAGTATTCCCTCTCCACAGCCATAGTATGTCTGTTTTAATAGTAAGGTTACTGAAATATCACAATCTTAGGGAGCTTTTTGCTTTATCTTACTGCTTCCCATATTAACCCTGTTTTATTGTTTTCATATTTCTTATCAACTTATATAATTATCATTGTTATTCATTGAGGTTTAATTTGGTACCTTTTCCTTAAAAATAAGTTCCGGTGGCAGAGTGCTTGCCTGGTATGAGCAAGGCCCTGGGTTCAATCCCCAGTACTATAAAAAAGAAAAATAAGCTCAATCCTGGGTGTGGTAGTGTGCACCTCTAGCCCCAGTTTCTCTGTAACATGAGGCAGGAGGAGTATGTGAGCCTATGAGTTCAAGTCTGGGCAGCATAGCAAGACTTCGTCTCACAGATAAAAAAAAAAAAAAATCTCTGAGACATGTTATTGAAGTGGAGACCAGGACAGTGATTTTTATAGTGATTATTATGTTTGATACATATTTTTAAATGAATATATGCTATGGTGAGCTTCCTTGTATAATAATCTTTGTGTTAATCATTGAAGATTTCCTAAACATAATGCCCTTGAATAAGTTTTTCACTGAATCCTTTATTTTAGAGTTTAAAATCAGATTATCAAATTGATATTCCTGACCATTCTTGTTAATTACGGGATGCAAAAGTACACACACCAAATACACATCTTCGATGTGACTCTTTTACAACTTGATGGGAGAAATAATAAACTAATTTCCTTGATAACTGCTGAAACTTAGGAACTTTTATGATGATCTCTGATATTTATATTCTTGAGCCATTCCCCTTTTAATCAGGTGTCCATCTTCTTTCTTCCCTGAGTGCTCATAACTTTTAATTTATTTTAGAGGTTTTGGTCAAGTCTTTAGAGATTTCTGTAGATAAGATTATGTTATCTGAAAACAGAGAGTTTTACTTCTTCCTTTCCAAAGTGAATGCCTCCTTGTCTTATCCAGTTTTGAGGTTTAGTCTCCTTGTAATATATTGAATAGAAGTGGTTGGAATGGTCGTAGTTGTATTATTTGTGATCTTAGAGAAAAAGCACTCACCGTATCACCATTGAAGATGATGCTTGTGTTGGGATTGTACTATATGGCCTTTATTATGTTAAGTTAGTTCCTTTTATACAAGAAATGGGATAATAAGGAATTTATATGCATTCTCATGAGACAGTTGTGAAGACATTGTTGTCATTCTAATTTAAAAAGTGATATAACTAAATCATAGAGAAGTAACTTGTTAAATTATATAGACTTTATGAAATAAACCAGAATTCCATCTCTGTATGCTTGAATGCTTCAGACATTGCACTGTATTTTCTACTGACATGGTAAAATAAAGTTACAACCTGGAATGGAAAAATTAGTCAAAATACGATCTTGTAAGCCCTTTAATGATTTTTAACCATAAAAACAAGGGGAATGATGTAAGGACTTCTTTAGGAGGTAGAGGGACTGATATTAGCATCATGTTAACGTTGTTGGAATGTCTCACAAGAGAGGCAAAATGAAACTAGTTAGATATTGTTGCAGTAATTTCATGAATAGTTAAGTTTATTAGGGAAATGGCAGTGGGGATGATTGTGTTTGATGAGGCATGCAAGGGTGATGAATAGATACAGAGGCCTCAAAATCTTTTAGGTTTCTAACTTTAAGTGACCAGGAAGCTGAAAGTTATATTTATTGGTATACAGGAAAAGAAACTACCTTAGAAGATATACTTAAGTACAAGTAATAGTCCATTATAATGTATAATAAAATACATTAACATAGGGTAAATAAGAGGGCATTAGAAATATATTTGGTATCTAACCATGACACAGGACATGATCAATGAAGAAAGAGATAACTAAGCTTGGAAATGAAGAATTAAGAGGTGGTATCTGTATCCCTCCATATCTTATCAGTTTTTATCAATCTGGTATTACTTAAAGTTGAAAACCCTCTCCACCTCAAAATTCTCTATCACTTAACATATAGTGCTTAATAGTATCTAATACAGTCATTCATCCCTTGCACCCTCTTTTTTTCCCTTCTCCACAGGCATTATAAATACTAGATCACATATCAGATGAAAGTTAAAATACTTGTGAGATCCTGACAAATATAGGGCAAAATCTTCTCAGAAGTCTTTAAGCACATTTCAGTTAGAAGTCAGATTAAGAAACTTTTGCTAGGCTACTCCTTCTATTCTAAATCACCAAGCCATGTATAGTTTGTTCCTGAAGATATTGTTCTACATTGGTAGATAGAGTTTTCTCATCATTGAAGAGTGTACCCAGTTAATACTTTCAGGACCTGGATTTTTCTACTAGTAGACAGCCCAGACTGTAAGTGCAGAAACCCAGGGAGCATTGGTGGAAGTGTTAAGTAAGATGATAGACCAAGATATATGTTGGAGTGATGCCCATTGTAGGATTAATTTTAACCATGGGCAACCCTGGGACAAACCACCATTCAAAATTCATCAATTCCAAATTAATTATTTGTTTTTGCCAGTGTGGTAGGCAAAATAATCACCCTTCAAAGAATGTCATAATGCCCAGTACCTAATACCAAATAGCTAGGATATGTTACCTTTTGTGGCACAAATGCTTTTAAAAAGTATCTAGAGATGAGGAGATGATCCTGGGTTATTCTGGCCTCAATCCAACCCAAAACATCTTTATATGAGAAGGACAGAAGGATCGGAGTCAGAGGAAATATATGAGGGTAAGATTAGATCAGAAAGGAGAGAAGATGCTATGCCATTGGTTTTGAAGATGGAGGGAGAGGTCATGAATCAACTACTATGATAGCCTCTAGTAACTGAAAAAAAAAAAAACAACAACAGATTCTTATGTACAGTCTCCAGAAGGAAAGCAGGTCTTTAGACACCTTGATATTAGCCCAGTGAAACTAATTTCAGACTTCTGGCCTCCAAAACTATAGAAGAGTAAATCTGTGTTGTTTAATGCCAAAAAAGATTTTGGCATTTTGTTACAACAATAGGAAACTTATTACAACTAGTAAACATCACTGTCATTTATGGTAGACAACAGTGTTATTCATTTGTTTTGAAGAATGTTACCCTATCTGCATTTATGCAACCTGTCTCTGGAGTGCAGTCAACCAAATATCAACAGCAACCTTTAATAAATACCTTTTTACATGTTTTGAATTCATGTTCTAGATGAAGGAACTAAGTCATGTTGTAACAAAATATAATAAAGAACCAAATTAAGTTTTACAGAAGAATTTCTATCAGCTTTAGATCTGTGCTGATCAATATGGTAGCCACATGTGGCTATATCAACTGAAATATAAATTAATTGTTAAATTAAAACGTTAATTCCTCATTTGCACTAGCTACATTTCAGGGCTCAATATCTCTATGTGGATAATGGTTACTGTGTTGAAAAGGACAGATTTTTATTGTGCTGCTCTTGATCCCCACCTTCCATATCTTCTCTTTTCTCCTTCTTTCCTTTATCCTCCTCTCTTTTCTCTCTCATATACACAGACTACACAGACTTCTCTCCTTCCTTAAAGAAGAGGACACAGGATCATTAGAGGTCACACAGACAACCAAGAATATTCTAAAGAGAAATCATTAATTCAGTTTGTTCTGGTTTATAGCCCTTACCTATAGGGCTTGGATTGTGGCTCAGCAGAAGAGCACTCACCTAGCACGTGGTGGGCATTGGATTTGATCCTCAGCACCACATAAAATAAATAAATAAATAAATAAAGGTTTTGTGTCCAACTATTTATATATATATATATATATATATATATATATATATATATATATATATATAAAATCTATCTATAATTAAATAATTGACTGAAATCAGGATCTCTTAAGTTATAAAAGAATTAATACTGACTCTTGGAATTATACTGTCAGACCTTAAACATGAGGCCAGTGCTAGTATTTTTACACAGATAATTGGTGTTGAAATTACATGTAGGGGAGTCTTATTATAATGATGAAGTGGATAGAGCTAATAATACATAGGGCTAAGACTTTTGCAGCATAGAAATATTGATATTAAGGAAGTGTATGCATTGCAATAATGCAGAAAAATTATTAGCAGTTTTAGTGGATATAAAGGAGGAATACAGAATTGCTTCAGACTGTCAGAAAAACTGGATTATAGAAGTGTTGAACACAACTTCCCAGAATGATTACAATAGTATCTTGAGAAGGAAATGGTATTTCAGGCTTGGGAGAGGGGAAACATAAAGTCATGAGGGGGAGGAAGAGAAATTCTATAAGGGAAAAGATACAGACCTGGAATAACTAAGTTGGAAAAGACATAATACAGAAGCAGCCTATGCTTCACAGACTCCCAAGGTCTAAACAACTGAACTATTTTCTTTGGTGACCCATCTAGATGCCCAAAGGAAGAATATCCCAACTGGTGGAGGCTGCCAGGTAATCCGGATCTGAATCTAGAAGAGGAAAACAAAGCTTGCCATTATAAATATCTGCCAAGAGAGAGGCAAGATAGTAGAGTAGAAGCAGGCTGCACATTCTAGCCCATCAGCATTTTGGAGAACAACTACTCAGTGAGGTGGTTGACTAAGGGAATGCAGAGTTCAGTATTGCACAATCAAAAACTTGGAGAGACTCAAAGACTTCTGGTTACTGGAATGGAGAGTAGAAAAGAGTTAATAAGATCCAAACCTGCTCCTGGGGTGCCAGGGCAGGTCAGGGGAGGGGTCAGACAAATGAGAGAAAGAATGTTAAGTTTGACAAAATTGTTACAGAAACAGAGACAGAAGAGAAAGTCTGTCTGAATTTAGTAGAGCCAGGAATTGCATAGAAGGATGCTGAGTAAGAAGTGCTCCTTTGGTTTTTGTTTCATTTTGTTTTATGCAGTACTGGGGATTAAACCCATGGGCTCTCTAACACTGAGCCACATCCCCAGCTCTTTTTACTTTTTGAGACAGAGTCTCACTAAGTGACCCATGCTGATCTTGAACTTTTGATCCTCCTGCCTCACCATCCCAAATTTCTAGGATTATAGGTATGTGCCACTGTGCCAAGTAAGGGCTCCATTTTCTATGCACCCTCACCAACATTTGTTATCTTCTGACTTTTCTTCACTTCACAAGTGTGAGGTGATGTGTCATTGCAGTTTCAATTGCTCTTTCCTTATGATTAGTGATGTTAAGCACCTTTTATACTTGGATTTTTGTATATTTCCTTTGAGAAACTGTATTAAATTATTTGCCCATTATTAATTTGATTATTTGGCGTGGTGTTGCCTATTTAGTTGTTTCATTTCCTTTTATATTTTGGATAGTAACTTTTTATAAGGTTGTGTGATTTGTAAATATTTTCTCCCATTCCATAAGTTGCTTTTTTTGTTTTGTTGATTATATTTCCTTTGCTGTGATGCTTGATAGAATCCCATTTGTCTATTTTTTTTATTTTGACACTTGTGTAATATAATATAATTGATTTTACATAGATTATTTTTTCTTTAAACCTCATCAAAATTCACTTTGGGAAGCTCTTTCATGAGTATAGATTCAAAAATAATCCCAAATGAAAATATTAACAAACTGTATCATTTAGAGGATAAAATATTCATTATATGATATGACCAAAATTAGTTTATTTCATGATCAAAAGGATAGTTAATATTAAAATATATGTATCATTTAGAGGATAAAATATTCGTTTTATGATATGACAAAAATTAGTTTATTTCATAATTGAAAGGATAGTTAACATTAAAATATATGTAATAATAATTCTCCACAATAGCATGCTAAAGGAGAAAAGCAATATTTTACTTCATAGTTGCAGAAAACTAATGTGATAAATTCAGCATGACTTTGATTCCAGTAGATTAGTAAGTGAACCTCTTAACCTGATAACATAGAATCAACCAAAAACCTTGAACAGACATCTCTCATAAAGAAAGCTCATTATAAGCATTTTTCTAAAGTTATAAATAAACAAAAATACATTTTAAATTATTTGTATCCTAGATCTCTTAACCAGTATAACAGAAAAAAAAAACATTAAGGAGTGTGCACAAGAGAGGAGCGAGCGACAGAGAGAGAGAGAAAGAGAGAGAGAGAGAGTGTGCGCGTGTATGTGTGTATATATGTTGGTGGGGGCTGTGTATATATCAGAAAGGGGATAAAACTCTCATTATGCAAAATAACTTATTAACTTAGAAAACCCAGAATTTATACAAACACATATTGTAAATAATAAGATCAACATAAATCAAAAACCCAAATTTAATTTAAAATATCACATTCTTTATAATATAATAATTATAAGATTCACAGGAAAAAAAAACAAAGAAAAAGTGAATTGAGATATAAATATGGAAATGAAACCTTGAAAATCTTTAAAATATGTAATTTCTGACCTTGGGATGGGAAATAATATATTAGTACAAACAAATAAATTTGATCAATTCAACTAAATCAAAATTAAGAACTTTTGTTAATGAGAAAAAAACAATGAGGAACATGAAAAGACAACACAAGCAATAATGAACACATGGAACTTATGAAGGAGTAAACTTAATGTATAAAGAAACTATATAAATCCATGAGAAAGCAATGCACATCCCCTCTCCTTCAAAAAAATAAAGAAAACACATGAAAAGGCATGTAATGATTATGGTTAGTACATACTATGTAATCAGCAAAATTAAAATTATGATCATGCCTTAATCTGAGTCCCCCCCAACACTACTTTCTTATTTAGAGAATGTAATCCTCAGGAGGAGGAGTGGAAAGGAAGAATGAAATATGGCATGAGGGAGAGTCAACATGAGGGTGTATTTACGAGCAAGTTGTAACTAAGTATAACTGATTACACCATTTTAGGTCAGTCCACCTGGGTGATGAATGGTGGGGAGTGGAAATTTGTGCCCATCAGTTCTCATATCCTCTAGTCAAAGTTCATCCCATTGGGGTATATATATGGATTGCTATAGGAAAAGAGACCTATAGCATCACATAGTTTGGCATTAACTCAAATTCTCAAACTGTAGCAAGGGTATGAGGCAAAGTGCCTGCTTAAAAATGCAAAATGGAAGAATGCAACACTTGCTGTACAGCAACTGTGGTTAGACTGAGAGAATCTAAAATGGTTTGTTAGAAGTATCAAATTTACTAGATACTATTTTACACCTGCTATATTAGCAAAAAATAAGTCTGGTTACACCAATTGTTGGACAGGATGTGAACCAATAATATATTGTTGGTAAGTATTATATATCATTGGAATACTACTTTATAAAATATAAATTGGGAATTAATCTTTTAAAGTTGTAGAGCAACTTGTAAAGTATCAAACAGAAATTAGTCCTAGTTATATAACAGAGAGAAGGTCTGACTTGTGTTCAGCAGAAGATATATGAAAGAATGTTCATAGAAACACAATGAAAATAGAAACCTGAAAAATACAGATGTTTATGAGACATAAAAATACATTTTATGATGTCATCACAGTATGAAGTATATAGCAGTGAAAGTCAATGACCTCTATCTCTACAGAGCTGTATGAATGGATCTTAAAACATAATGTTAAAGGATGATAAAGCAAGTTCCAGAACTCTGTATAGTTTAAACATGCATGCACATAAAAATTTTATATATGGGCATACATAAAATGTGGAATATGTAAAAGATCATTAAACACAAAATTCAGTGTAATTGTTACTTCTCTGTGTGTGCATGTACTAGTGTCACATGGATAAGTTTATTGGTCACATTTTTAAGGGAAAATAAAAATTGAAAAAGATAAATATTAACAAAGAGAAAGAACCTCTTCCATAGAAAACTTGCAATTGTGAATTCATCTCTGCTTCTTTGAGATGTATGTAAATCTTTTAAAAACCTAAAGAAGCCTCTTCAGCTTTATAGCCCAAGAATATTTTCCTCAAGGTATTGGGAGTTATGTCTTTAAAATGTAATCATCAATGATAGTGTCCCTTTGTCCCATTTTCTGTGGAGAATAGGGTACTAAATTTAGCTGGAGCCTAGTTCCAAAGCTACCTCCTGTCTCAACATATGAGGAGTTGATTTTTCATTTGGATAAATCCAATTAGCTAGCATGAAAAGTTGTACCAACTAACAAGTAAAATTAAGATGAACTGCATGTGACAAATGTTTCAGTCAAGTCCTTTTAGTTGAGGACTGGTTATGTTTTTTCTCTTGAGAACTTAGATGTGATAAGTTGTATCTGCTTGACTAACTAAAAGGATAATATTTGTGTCTTTGTAAACTCGAGAAGATTGCCTGTGATGCACATCACATTTTGGTTTAATGCATGTTCAATATTAGAACTGTTTTCTTTCTGTTCTGCTTTTGTTCGATTCTTCTGGATGATAGGAAATTTTGTTTTTAAGTTTATTTTCCAAATAGGTTCACATTTTGGATTGGGATTCTGACTTAGTAAGAATTCATTATATTATTGTGATCCATAACTTGCAGATTCACACACATGCACACACATAGATATTTATTCTTTTGGATATAATATTTAATATTAATATAATATTTAATATATAATATTTAATAATTTTAAATGTATTAAATATTTTAATCTGTACAAAATTATCTTAAATTCAGGTGGCTAGCGTGTAAATATGCAACTACCACAGAACATTAAGTCTTAATATTCTTAATACATAAAGCTCATAATAATAATTTTTAAAATGTGCTAGTAGGTCAGGTCATGACCTTGGGCATAGCAGCTCCATTTGGCCTCTGACAATTCCAAGGTATAGAGGAGCTCAAATATGAATTGCCATGGAGTGAATGAGTGCTTAAGTTATAAAGAGGGATCTGGGGTGTGTAATTACATCTTTTTGCCTCTAGAAAGATAGCAAATTAGTTTGTTTTCTCTGTACCCAAGCTCAATTTTGAATTTGCCAGAGAAACAAAGGTGAAGGGCCAGAGAAAACAACATTAGAAAAGGTACATAAATGGTTTTGGAAAATTGTAAAAATAAAGGCAAAGGGCTGGGGGGGGGGAACTGATGCAAATAGAGAGAATTAAATAAAATGGCCAGAACAATCAAATATAACAGTATTTGAAATAAAAGTAATATATTTTCCTAGAATTTCTAAAAACAGCACTGATTGGATTTTTTTATAAAAGGGTTCCAAATATTCGCACAGAAATTCTTCTTCTTTTTTTTTTTTTTTTTAGAGAGAGAGAGAGAATTTTTAAAAATATTTTATTTATTTATTTATTTTTAGTTTTTGGCAGACACAACATCTTTGTTTGTATGTGGTGCTGAGGATTGAACCTGGCCACACGCATGCCAGGCGAGCGCGTTACCCCTTGAGCCACATCCCCAGCCCCGCACAGAAATTCTTAAAAGCAGAAGATAAAGAAACAGTCCTATTATTGAATATTTCTGGGTACATTTGCTGATTGCATCCTGAAGTGTTGAAAATAAAATAAATGTATAGACAAAGAAATCTAGATGGTTATGAGACCAAAATGTGAAAGGTAAACCTCTGGAATTAATAGAAAAAACACAGAATATTTTTTGGTCGGGGGGGGTACCGGGGATTGAACCCAGGGATGCTTGACCATTGAGCCACATACCCAGCTATATTTTGTTTATATTTTATTTAGAGACATGGCCTCACTGAGTTGCTAAGCACTTCACCATTGCTGAAGCTGGCTTTGAACTCATGATTCTCCTGCCTCAGACTCCCAAGCCACTGGGATTACAGGCATGGACCACCGGGCTGGCCAGAGAATATCTTTTTGTCTGTAGAAATGCAGAAGGATTTCTGAAATAAGACAAACTATGAATGATTAGGTTAATTTTATTTAACTAGATAGAAATTATTTTCCAAGCATAGCATCACATAGATACCAGTTATGAAGCTCTTCACTGCTTTTATGAAATGAAGGCAATAAGATCCAGAATATTCAAGGAATTTCTGAGTATCAACAAAAAATTGAGAAAGGATAGGCAATTCATATTTGAAAATATATTAAGTATTTTTTTAAAGAGAGAGTGAGAGAGAATTTTTTTAATATTTATTTTTTAGTTTTCGGCGGACACGTGGTGCTGAGGATCGAACCTGGGCCGCACGCATGTCAGGCGAGCGTGCTACCGCTTGAGCCACATCCCCAGCCCCTTAAGTATTGTTTTTTTGATTTTGTTTCCTTATCAGTACTGGGGATTGAACTCAAGGGTGTTCTACCATCAAGCTAACATCCTAAATCTTTATTTATTTATTTATTAAAATTTGAGACAGGGTCTTGTTAAATTGCTAAATTGCTGAGGCTGGTTTTGGACTTGGAATCCTCCTGACTTTGCCTCCTGAGTTACTGGGATTATAGACATGTTCCACCATGCTAGCTCATCACTGTTATCACTCAATAAAAATGACAATTTAAAAGGAGATGCTACTCAGCTCTCAGATTAATAAAACTATATAAATAAGCAATATTAAAAGCTTCATGAAGACAAGGTGAAATAGCTCTCTGTTGGGAATCTAAACTGGTAAATGCTTTCCAGAGAATAATTCTCTATTACTTAATGAAATTATGTATGAATTTTTATTTTCTATGAGAAGGTGGAGAAACTTCCTTTATAAATAGGAAAAATGTTTTTCAGTCTGGCTTATTATCAAATCTTGTTTTGAACCCTCCTTTTAAGTTGACAACATCACTTAATAAATGACCTTCTTTTGTCACTTATTCTGTTGCAAACTTATTTGGAAGTATTTATATGGAAATATAAGATAATCATCTTTCTTTGAGGGCACAACTTTGAGAGTAATGCACAGGATCAATGGAGAAGGAGAGAGGGACACCCTTATAGCATTAGGATTAACCAAATTAACCCTGTTAATAAATAGATGTGACAGATTTGGGATCTTTTCTCCTGTGATTATATAGTAACCTGAGCATTTACTACAATAATAACTATAAATATACTCTTGGGACTAGAAAGTAGTAAAGATTCTTTAAAATTTATACCATGGTTTATTATTGGTTCAAAAATCTTAAAATGGTTACCAGATTACTCTGGAAAATTCCAAATAAAATGCATTTAGAATTTCATAATTTGCTAATGAATTTTAACTCACAAAAGTCATCAGTTATTTTATAAACTTTCATTAATCCTCACCTTTCTAAAAATAAAGAACATATTTCTTTTCTTGAAAACAGTTTTATAAATAGAGTAAACATGCTTTCTGGATTCCTCTGACTCAGAAAAATCCTAAGTAATTAGTCCCTACTATCCACTTATTTTTAAAAAGAATATGACAACATTAGTGACATGAATTTACACTCATTGACTCTACAGCTTAATTTTGTCCCCAATTTTTTCACCTGTGAATGCTATAATTTTACATAGATTTAGTATTACCTAAATAACAGTGACAGTTAAAAATCAAATCAGAGGCCAAGTCTCATTGACTAAATATCTATTTTCTATTTTAAGCAGCTCATATGAAAAATGACTCAGTTAAAAACATCATCAGTAATGAATGCCACCATATCACTTTCAAAATACATTTTTAAAGTCATGTTGGAATCTCACACCAAATACATACATTTTATTTTCAATTTGTTATTGTATAAACAATTGTGGCAATAACTGAAATTATATGTTTAATAAATGTTTATTTCATAATTTTCAAAAGTGCTTTGGAATTCATCATATTTTTAACTTTGATAAAATAATTTTATTATTTCACTTATTTTAGATCTATGAGACATTGTCATTTTAAGACAATGATCTTATGAAATTAAACACTGAATTATAAATCACACACACTATTTAAGCTGACTGAAACTTTGTAGAGCAGTGGATCAGTGAGCAACTGAAATAACATTTATGAATAAGCTGTGTTCGATAACCAGATATTGGGTTTTATCTAGACTAGGAAATGTTTCCCCTTTCGCTAAGACTACTTTTTCTTAGAGAGGCTTATATGGGAACAGGCTTATTTCCAATAAAGTTCATAGTAATAAAATCTCTGTCCTGATAGCTCAGTTCAAAAATGGTTATTGGTATAACAATGAAAAACATTAAAATATAAGAAGCATCACTTTCTCAGAAAAAAACAAGCTTGAATATACTGTTAGTCTGTTTTACATCACTGTGACCAAAGTACTTGACAAGAACAATGTAGAGGAGAAAAAAATGTTTATTTGGACTCATAGTTTCAGAGGTTTAATTGATGGTCAGCCAGCTCTATTGCTCTGGGCATGGGGACAAGCAGAGAATCATGACAGAAGGGCATTGTGGAGGAAAGCTGCTCACTTCATGGTAGCCAAGAAGCAGAGATGGGGGAGCCAGGGAGAGGGAGGGAGAGGTGGGGCACCAGGGACAAAATATAAATCCCAAAGGAATGCCCCAGTAACCTGTTTCCTCTGGCCATGCCCCACCTGCCTATAGTTACCACCCAGTTAATCCATTCAAATTATTAATCCATAAAATGGATTAATTCACTAGTTAAGTTAAAACTCTCATAATTTAATCATTCAATTCTTGCATTAACACAGGACTTTAGGAGGATCCTCATATCTAAAGCATAACAAATAAATTTGAGGAGGGGATTAGAGAACAGTTTTTATGATATTTATTATAAATGTATAAAATCCACTCACAAAGACAATCATTAAGCTATTATTACATATTTCAAAACTATACCACAGGCAAATGAGCTAAAGGTGACTGTAGCAATAAATTTGAATCAATTTCAATAGAATATAGATTTAAACAAATTTCATAGATGTTTTATTACAGTGATAAAATCCTTAAGTGTTCACTCGGGTTAACTTCTGGCACTCAAACCCAGAAAATCTCATAATGTAATTGCTGTTTACCTTTCAACTTCTTTGAATGACAAATCAATTTTTTTCAAAAAATGAAAATTGAGTTATATGAATGAAAGGTGAAATAATTTTTAATAAACCAATGAATCAAGTAAATATAAAAATTGACAGCACAGAGAAGGTAGTAGTGTTAAAGATATACTTCAATTAGGTTTCTTTATTTAAACTGGATTTAGAAAATTTTCCTCACTCAAAGCAATCCTAAAGTGAACAAATATTGGTTTGTTACCTACGTTTGAGGAAGCTAAATCAGGAGCAAGAGCTATTAGACAGGCCAAAAGGAGGAGAACCCTACCTAAATATTCTTTCATTTGCACTTTATTGATCTCTAACTTTTATTATGGCCCTCATGAAACTCAGACCACTACCTAACTCCCAAATATTTTTTCTGCTTTCTAGCTTCCACAAAAATCTATACATTCTTGTTATTGCTTACATAATGTCATGAAAGTAGATGTTCTAGGCTGCTTGGACAACACTGGCCCTGTACTGCTTGACTCTGTCCATTTTTTATCCCAAATTAGAAATTCCAGTTGAGATAAATGATTTTGAAGATAAAATTATTTTGGATAACTTGTAATAAATCACATTCCAAGTAACAATTCAAAAGTTTGCTCCAGAGAAACCTTTGGTTTATTTATTCATCCATCCATTCATTCAATTGAAATTTACTGAACAACTGCTTTTGTCAGAAACTAGATACTGTAACCAGTGCATTATGATTAGTGTTTATTACAAAATAGGTATTGCAAAGCAATTATCAGCAAATACATTGCTAAAAATTTTGGCCCTACATAAATAGTTTGGAGAATTAGTGTAATTTATATATTTTATATTAACGTAGACTATTTAACATGCAAATTATTTTATCCTCGATTTTAATGTATTAGTTTCTGATTGGTGCTATAATAATCTACCACAAACTTGCTGATTAAAATAGTCAAAGTTTATTATCTTTATTATCTTATAATTCTGGAGATCCACAGTTCAAAAGGAGTCTTATTGGGTTGAAATCAAAGTATTTGTAGGTCTGTATTCCCTTCTGGAGGCTCTAGGGGAGAATCCATTTTCTTGCTTTTCCCACTTTCTAGAAACTGCTCAAATTCCCTGGCTCATACCCTAATTTCATCTTCAAAGGAGGTACTGGGCAATAAAGCCTTAATCAGTTTGTATCACTGTGATACTGCTTCTGTTATCATATCTCCTTTTCTGATTCTGACTCCTCTCCTACCTCCTTCTTCCTCTTTTATAGACTTTTATGAGTATATCAGGCTCACATGGAAAATCCAGAATAACCACCCTATTTTAAGGTCAGCTGCTTAGTAACTTCAATTTCCTTTTCCAGGTAATCCAATATATTAACAGTTTTTAGTTAATAGGAACTGGGTATTTTGGGGAATCATTATCTTGTCTACTATATTTAACCAACTGTTACTTTCAGTTTTATCAAATAAATAAACATAATGTTTTAGCTAGTTTGGGTAGATAGTTCACATCTAAAGAAGAATTCATCCAATTACTTTACTTGCATCCTAACTACAAGCAATAATTTAATTCCATAGACCTTCCAAAACCACTGGAATCAAAATTGATTGCTGGTCATCAGGGCGCATCAGCTTCTCTTCCTTCAGGTTGATCTATTGGTTATCTATGAGTTTGATATGGAATTTAGTAGGAAGGAGAATGAATATCCTTCCTCATCCTCCAGTCTTTAACTCATCAGTCATTCCTTCCAGGGATACAGTGAATTTAAAAGAGTAAGCACTAATGGTTAAATTAATATTCCCAAAGCTATTTATGAAACAGAGAACCTATTTATTAAATTAACTAAGGGAAATTATTCATTACTGATGGTATAAAATAAACTCACTGCTTTTTACTTGTTTATAAGGTATTTCCTTTGTTTTAGTTTTTGTGGGATTTAATTTTTTTTGTTTAAAAAGATATTTCCACATAAAAACAGTCGCTTAAAGCACCTTAGCATTTTTATTTTGAACTCTGAGAAACACTTTTCTCTCACAATTATGTACAGAAATTTGGAACTGCAAATGATAAATGGGATAGGTCTCTCTTTTACATTCTTAAATCAGGTGGCCATTATGTTATTAATACAAACTTTAATAAGTACCTTAGTAATGCCTCAGGATTTATCTTAACCAAGTAATATGGAAAAGAAAATGGATTACTGATGTTTTATGAATGCTAATCAAAATGCTAAGGCCATCTTTCCTTCAAAAATATTTTGTGGGACTGGGGTTGTGGCTCAGTGGTAGAGCACTCACCTAGCACATGCGAAGCACTAGGTTTGATCCTCAGCACCTCATAAAAATAAATAAATAAAATAAACATATTGTATCCAACTAAAACTAATTTTTTTAAAAAGAGATATTTTGTCATTTTAAAAGGGAAAATAATTTCAAAATTTGTGCACTTTGTGGATTAGGGAACAGAATGGCTAATTGCAAAGGAGAAGACTAGAAAGCTTTAAAATAATTAATTTGGAGGTAATACTTATAGGTAAACCTTACTGTTAAATTAGAAATTTCTCATTCATTTTTCATGCCCCTATTCGAAAACAGTGGTGAATTATAGATTAATTATTGACTATTTTAAGAATTGAATTACATTCATGTCAACATACAATGAAATTTAATATTCCAGGCAATATTTTTCATTTTTTATTTATAACAATACATGTCATACCTTGTTCAAAGCATGCGTTTTTTACTTGATAATATATAGTCCTACATTTAGAATTTATACGCCAAAACATCATTTTTTTGGGGAGAGGTATGAGGGACTGAACTCAGGGGCACTCGACTACTAAGCCATATCCCGAGCCCTATTTTGTATTTTATTTAGGGAAAGGGTCTCACTGAGTTGCTTAGTTCCTTGCTTTTGCTGAGGCAGACTTTGAACTTGCTGTCTCAGCCTCCCAAGTTGCTGGGGTTACAGGCATACACCATGGCGCCCAGCTTCATTCTTCTATCTACATGGCATTTTAGAACCACAGCATCAAATGTATTGTGAGTAAATTTCATACCTGATTATTGCTGATTAAATAGAGGGAAATGATTCTAGCTCAAATGATAGCCTACATGTTGTGAACCAGATGAAAAGTTAAAACCTTTGTCGATTGTTTTTCACTTCCCAAGTAAATATATAAATGATATATCATGGATAAAATATTGGCACAATTAAATAAGTACTGTTTTCATTTGGAGGATTTGGCTAGTAAGTCAATAGTGATCATGAACAGAACATTTGCCTCTTGAGTCATGGTTCAAGGCTACCAACAATGTCAGTTTTGCACTAAAACAAAGTATATACACTAATGAGTTTTTTTGAAGAAGGAGGTAAATAACATTCATTTTGTATCAAGAAAAATAAATAAAAAATGGAAAAACACCAGCAAGAAATTTAAATTGAAACCTCAGGATTTGTTTTATATTAAAAACAACTCCTTACCTAAGTAAATATAGAAAAGGGACTCTACCTAAACATTAATAGCAAATATGGGGATTATTTTTGATGGCCACATAATGCAGCATGTCAAGACTTTATGAGATTTCTTCCTTTTTACTCATGTACCACACTACTGTGTAATATCTGATGCCAGAAAATTATTTGGTTTTGGTTACTGAAGCCATAGAGGTAATTTTATTAATGCTATTCTTGATGTAATACCTCATGTTTGAAAAAACACCCACCTTACAGTCAGAAGGATGTACATTTTAGTCCAAATTATGCTACTAATAGCTGTGGGAACATGAGAAAATTTATTTATTACTCTGAGTCTGTTTAACTGGTTTTCTAAAGAGGAAAGGCAAATAAGGTCTATTTTATAGCACTATTCTGATAATTAAATATGATATTTAATATTGAATTCTTACATAATAATTTAGTAAATCATAGATTTCAATATTGTTCTCTAATATTATTGTTGTTATATCGATTCTTATTCTATCTGTTGGAGCCTCAGGCAAATTACTGTCTTGTTGTATGCAACTCCAAATCTGTAAGATGGGGATAATAACAGTATCTATTTATAGGGTAACATAAGGATGAAATGATTCAATATATATAAATCACACAGTAGAATCCCCTTCACACTATGATTTAAATGTTAACCATTATTATTGTTAGAGAAGTTGCATTTTATAAGTACAGAGATCAGATTGGGGACATCTCTGAGGAATACAATTGAATACACTGCAGTCTCTGGCCTGTTCTGCTTTGAGCTAAGATTAATCTTGGTGACCAGTTTTGTGTTTTTTAATTCCTAAACCAGTAATTTAAAAGTCCTTTAAAATTTGAATACATAGAGACAGAGAGTAAAACAGTGGTTACTAGGGACTGGGATAGGGTAAGAAGTGGAAGAAATGGGAAGAGGTAGGTCAAAAGGTGCAAATTGCAGTTGTCAGAAGGAAAAAAAAAAACTAGAGATCTAACATACATCATAAGGGCTATAGTTACTAATATTGTATCATATACTGGTAATTGGCCAAGAGAATAGAATTTAGGTATTCTCACTGTATACACAAAAGAGGAAGATAACCAGATAACTACATGGGGATGATGTGTATATTAATTTGATTTATACATAGTTATCACTTAACTTTTATATATTATCAGTGTGTATGTGTATATGTGTATATATATATATATATATATCAATATATATAAATATATATTCATATATGTGATAAATAATTTATTAGTAAGTTATCAAGAAAAGTATATCAAAATATTATTTCATATGCCATAAATATATACAATAAAATTTTAAAAAGAAATTACAACATTTCCTCTCATGGATCCAGAATAACCATGTGAAACAAAAAATATTAAAATAGAGATGTAGACAAAAATCATAATATGAATTCTAAATATGAAAAATAAATATCTAAATGACAGTGTTAAAAATTACAAATATTGAAGATGTTTTAAAGAGTTTGACAATATACCCAACCCAACTATCCACAAGACCATTCCAAAAGGCCCTAGTGAGATATTTTATGTATATACCCACAGGCATTCTGTTATACCCTCTCCAGGGAAATTGGCACCCCTTTCTCCGTGTCCCTGCCTGGGAAAAATTATTTCTGTTGTGAGTTATGGTTAGTGATGGAAGTAAACTATCTTTCCCTGTTTAGAGTCTTGAGAATCCTTGATTTAATATAATAATTAATTTTTTGTTTTACTTTTGGTATTTGGTAGAAATTTTCTTTTAATATTACTTATTAATATCTGTTCTCATATGAATAATCATATATTTTGTATACATAAGTCATTAAGTCTTTTGAAAATGGGATTACGTGACTTGTTCAAAGCTAAGGTTTATTTTCAGAGCTTAATGAGGTATGTTGTCTTCTGGAGTTATACTACTTTCTTTTGGGTGGCTATGAAACTCATTTTTTTATAATGCATATTGAAATAACATATTTTTGTAATGATGGAGCAAAAATTTTACTAAATACATAGTAAAAAAATTTAGTAGATAGCCAATTTGAATTTCTTATGTTAACAAAATACTCACTTGATAATTTATCATGTAATTCAAATAGGATGTGTGGAGTCTGAATTTGATTATTATAAGTTTTCTTGGAGGGAATTAGTATTACTGTTGGCCTTATAATGAATGGAAATGGCTTCCATCATTTTCCTATTGAAGGGTTGTCCCAAATCTCTTTCTTATTCTTTGCAAGTGAATTTCATTACTCCCAAGTTTTTGAGTTATATATCTAAAAATATGAGGATTATCATTTAAAAAACTACATATAGATATCATCTGAATCACTGTAAACAATTGGAAATATAGTTTTAAAAATTAAAAGGTAGAGAGGAAGAAGTTTGGTGGATTATACAAAGAGGAATGAAAGGAAGGAATGGGGATAGGAATAGGAGAGAGTAGAATAAATCTAACATAAATTTTCTCCATACACATATGAAAATACCTAAGTGAATCCCAGTATTGTGCCCATCCACAATAATGGGGTCCTAATTAGTATAAGATATATTCCATGTTTCTATAAGTTTATCAAAATGGATTCTACTGTCATGTATAACTAAGAAGAACCAATTAAAAATTAAGTGAACTAACAGTTTTAGAATTTAAAATAAGAGATACATGATTAAAGTTATTTCACTTTATCCCCACAACAGCTGTATTCCTGATAACTCCACTAGTATTTACATTTTTCAGATAAATAAAATAAGGATTTTCTTGTGTACTCATGTTCATTCAAGATGCTGAACTTAGCAGTTAGGTTTAGAAATCAGGCTTATCTGTATTCAGACATCACATCATTTATAAAGGAGCAATCCATAGGTTATGAAAAAACATTTGCAATACATATACTTGTTTACAAAATATACAAAGACTGGAAAACTCAGCAATTGGCAAATAATGCAATTAAAAATTAACAAAATACATAAACAGGTATTTCATTGAAAAGGATAATCAAATGGCAAATAAGCATATGAAAAAAATACCCAGAATTATTTGTTGTTAGAAAATTTCACATTAAAACCATAATGGGATACCTGAAAGATGGCTAGGTATATATATTTTACATAAATAAAATTTATATAGATGTATATTTTATTTGCAAAATAAAGTGTTAATAAACAATAAAATAAATCTGTTATTGTATACCATATGATAAATGAGAAAAATGAACGATTGCAACAAAAGCATTCCAACAATCTTCTCTCTCAGCCTGATAGTAGGACTATTCAACAAAAATATAACATCATAAAACCTATCATATTCCCAATTTTCCACTAACCTTCATATCAGGTATTCTTTTTTTTCAAAAATATCAATTAATTTAAATACTAATTATTTAGATATTGTAATTAAAAGTATAAGTGTTCAATGTGTAAAAAGCAAACAATAACTATATGCTCTTTACATATGTCAGACTTTAAATATGAATACACCAATAGGTTAAAAACAAAAGAAGGTTAAAATAAGTATGAGAAATCTGAATTACAGCTATTAATATAAAATAAATTTTAGGAAAAAGTATTTTCAGAGATAAAGGGAAACATTTCAAAACCATAATAGGTCAACTTCTTTAAGAACATATAGCAATCCTAAATGTGTATGCACCTAATAACAAAATTTCAAAATACATGAAGTAAAAATTAATAAAACTAGAAAGACAAATCCACAGTCATATTTGGAGAATTTAAGCCCCCTCACTTTGCTGGGAGGAGTGATGATATATGGCTTAAAACATTATCAGCCACCTTGATCTATTTTTTTTTTTTTTAGTGTTAACAGACCTTTACTTTATTTATTTATATGCAGTGCTGAGAATTGAACCCAGTGCCCCACACATGAGAGGCAAGCACTCCACAATTGAGCCACAACCCCAGCCCTATTTTTTTTTTTAATATTTATTTTTTAGTTGTAGTTGGACACAATACCTTTATTTATTTATTTTTAGGTGGTGCTGAAGATTGAACCCAGGGCCTCAAACCTGCTGGGTGAGTGCTCTACTGCTGAGCCACAATCCCAGCCCTGATCTATTTGTTATTTGTAGAGAACTATGCACAAAAAATGATAAGTAGAAAATTAATAAGGAAAGACTATCTTCTGTCAGAAAATTAGCGTTGAGAAATTTTACAAATTTTAAATCATGCAGACTGTGTTTCCTGCATGATTTATTACATTAGAAGTCAATCACCTCAGGTAGGGGATATAGTTCAGTTCGTAGAGTGCTTGTCTCCTATGTACAAGGCTCTGGGTTCAATCCCCAGCACCACAAAATAAAACAAAACAAAACAAAAAAATCAATCACCTTAAGGTATATAGAAACCCTCCATGTCTCAACTACTTCAAAATTATATGGCACACTTATAAATATCTCATAGATCAAAGAAGAAAGCATAAGAAAAGTAAATTAAAAGTGCTTTGAATGGAGAGATAATAAACACTTAAAATATCAGAATCTCTGGGACAAAATAGCACTCAGATGCACACTTAAAACTTGAAGTATTTGTATCAGAAAGAAGCTAGATCAACAAGTTATTTTCAAATTACATAGCAGGAAGGAAACAATAAGAGTAGGAGCAGAAATATGTAAAATAGAAAAGAAATAATACAGCTAAAAGTTGATAATAATCTAACAAGCCTTATCAAGAAAAAAGTAAGAAAACATCAATGGAAAGGGAACTATCAAAAAACCCTATAGGTGCGAAAAATATATTAAGGTAATATTATAATTGCCTAATTACAATTATATAGCTTACATAACTATTTTAGAAAATAGAACCCCCTGCTTGTTTACAAGATCCATGTGAGTAATATGTTGTTCCCATACTTTCACCTTTAGTCTGTGGTGTTTTTGCCCATGAGGTCAGTCCTTTGGAGACAGCATATTGTTGGGTCTTGTTTTTTAATCCAATCTGCCAGTCTGTCTTTTGATTGGTGAGTTTAGGTCATTTATGTTCAAGGTTATTATTGAGGTATTATTTGTGTTCCCAGTCATTTTGGTTTATTCCTAGTTTTTGACTTGAATAAGTTTCTCCTTTGATTGAGTATTCCTTTAGTGCAGTTCCTTCCTTTGCTGATTTTTACTTCTTTTTTTTTTTTCATTTCATCTTCATGGAGCATTTTGTTGAGAATATTATGAAGTGCAGGCTTGTGGTTGCAAATTATTTTAATTTTTGTTTATCATGGAAGGCTTTATTTCATCTTCAAATCTGAAGCTTAATTTTGCTGGATATAGGATGCTTGGTTGGCATCCATTTTCTTTCAGAACTTGGTATATATTATTGTAGGACCTTCTGGCTTTGAGGATCTGGGTTGAGAAATCGGCTGAGATCTGAATTGGTTTTCCCCTATATGTAATCTTATGTTATTCTCTCACAGCCTTTAAACTTGTATCCTTTTTTCTGTATGTTAGGCATTTTCATTAAAAGTGCCTTGATGTGGGTCTATTGTAATTTTGCACATTTGGGGTCCTGAAGCCTCTTATATTTGATTTTCCATTTCATTCTTTAGCGTTGAGAAATTCTCTGATATTATTTCATTGAAAAGTTTGTACATTCCCTGAGTTTAATTTCTAGTACCCACCCCAACAACAAAAAAAGATGTGCATTCCTTTGGTTTGAATCTCTGCACCTTCATCTGTATCAAAAAATCTTAAATTTGGTCTTTTCATGTTATTCCATATTTGGAAGTTCTGTTTATGGTTTCTTAATATCTTCCTTCTGTGGTCAACTTTATTTTCAAGATTATATATTTTGTCTTCATGCCTGTGGTTCTTCAGTATTCTAAGTGGTCTAGCCTGTTGGTGATGTTTTCTATTGAATTTTTAATTTGGTTTATTGTTTCCTTCATTTCAAGGATTTCTGTTTGGTTTTGTTGTTGTTGTTGTTGTTATTTTCAGAATCTCTGTCTCTTTATTGAAGTGATCTTCTGCTATCTGTATTTGCTCTCTTAAATCATTCTTTATTTCTCAGATCAGTTTAACTATTCATATTCTAAACTCCTTCTCTGACATTTCTTCCACTGTGGTGTTGATGGATTCTGTTATTGGAGTATCTTAGTTTTCTTGGGGCTATTTGTTCCCTTGCTTTTTCATGTTGTTTGTGTGTCTGCCTATCTCGCATTGTGGATCTGCGGCAGTAGATTTCTACCCTGTGGACTTATAGTGTCCCTGAAGGTTTGCAGTACTTCACTGTTTAGGGGGAGAGAAATAATAACAACAACCAGTGTGAACTATTTACAGCATTACACCAAATAGTTCCTACCATGGTATCTACAATGTTAATTATCACAATAAACAGAAATGATATGTTCAGTTATGCCTATAATAAAAACAGCAAGTTTGCAAAGGGTTTACATCTTCAAATGGTGGAAAGGGAGAGAAAAGAAGTGATATAAGATGTGATGATTATGAGGGAAGAGAGAAGACAGAAGTAAAAGATTAAATGAAAAGTGAAAGAACAGTAGAGATTGGCTGTTAGCAGAAGAAAAGAGAATCAAGGAAACCAGGAGAAAAATATACATAAAGCAAAAATTATATTAGAAAAATTAAAATTAAAAGAACACAAAGCAAAACTAAAATATACTAATCAAACATCCTAGTTCATGAAAAAATAATTCATGTAAAATAATTGGATTAAAAAATGCTACTGATGAGAAGAAAAAAAAGGAAACTGTATAAAAGTCCATGTACCATTAAGGTCACAATTAAACAGTGAAAAAGAATTAAAAATTTCTTGATGAAGAGTTAAAGAATTCTTTATGTGGGAGTTCAAAATATTCTCAGCTTCTCTTTTCAGCAATTTTAGGTGGGGTTGTTTGGAGTGAGATACTCCACCCTCTGGATCTCTGGAGTGAGAGGTAATCCATAGGCAGAATTCCTGGAGGCAGGGTTTAGGCTTAGGCAGGCTCCAGGCACTTTGCTGAATGACAGTTGTTCTGGAGATTTTAAATCAGTATACCTCCAATGCCCAGTATTTGCTGGTCCAAGCTGAAGGACTTTAACCCAGGGCTTCCCTGGGTTCCACTTATGTGGTGGGGGAGCCAATTCTTAGTACCTTATGTCACCTGCAGACCCCTCCTTTTCTGGTCTCAGGTTTAGTCTCTAAACAATTTCTCCCACCCCTACCCTTCTGAGTTCCTGGTCAGATGCATCTATCCCATCAGGTCCTTCAAGCAACAGAATTGGAAAGGGAGGGGTAGAGCTGGGTGGGTTTCCATGACCAGTTGTCCCTTTTGTAAACCTTTCTCCATGTTGTTTGATTTTCTTCTGGTCACTTAAGCACACTTTATGTCATGAAGCGTGTGTTTTCTGGGCCTGTATTTCAGGCCAAACTCAGATTTGCCAGGAATCATCAGTTGCTGCCTACCCATGACCATTGCAAAATGGTTTCTTCCTTTGTTCTCTGCATGCTGCTTAGAAAGATGGCAGATTCTTTCTCCTCACTCAGATATCCTGTGGCACGTACTTCAGGTTTGTTGGGCAATGTCCTTGGTATCTAAATGTTCCATATTCAGACAGCCCCTGGGCCTCGCCAAAATGCAGGTTCCTTTAATTAATCTTATCCCTCTACTATACTCATGGAGGGACCACTTTGGCTCAAGCTTCTGGCCTAGATGTAGCAATGGCTGTGCCACTGTTGAATTCTCCTTATTTTATTATATCCAACCTCCTGTATCCCCAGTCTGTCTGAATGTCCAGTTTTAGGTTCCAGTAAATTACCCCTCCTTTTTTTTCTGTTTACCCACCTTGTAGAGAAGCTGCCTGTCTGCTTTCTTGGTTTCATGCAGAGCAGCCAGAAATGCCACCTCCTCTATTCTGCCATCTTATCCATGACTATTTATGTCACCAAAAATTGTGTAAGTAAAATGGAAGTGAGACATAGCAGATACAATGTTTTATTCAAGATCAAATTATGTATTTTGTGGGACCTGGGGAAAGACAATGTGGCCCAGCTGTACCATAGAGATTTTATGGATAAAGCTACTGCTAAAGAGAATTTTATTAGAATTTGGAGGTTCCCTATAGTTGCTTCATGCATAGCTAATTGTCTTAATACCAACAATATCATTCACTGCTTTATGATTTGCTACACCATGATTACAATTCTGGGGAATTCTTGTTTTTTAAGATTGAAAGTGGATCCAATCAATTTGCAAAACTGATAATAATACTTGAAGTCGTAGTATTTAGCACTTTATGTACTCATCTAAGATCTCTGTATGCTTTAGAAATATGAAGACTTCAACTCCCAATATTCTCTGTGGGCCATACAAAAGGAAATGCATAGAGTAGCAACATAAAAGGTTTATTTTGTAGCTGAGTGCTACAAAGTTTCCCTGTTGCCTCTAGGATGTCAAGCAACATGAATCAATTTTCTAAGTATTAACAACAGTCCAGCTTCCCATGCAATTTAATGCTTTCTATTATGGGTTGCCTTTTTCTCTCAGTAATGTGAAATCCTCTTAAGCAGTACTTGTTTAGCAAATTTTGTCAGCATGATGACAAGGTAGTGTGAATGTGCACTGAAAGAACTCTGCAGTTTAAAAATATTCAGTAGTTGGTCCAGGTATAATTTATTCTCCCTTTTCAACAATCCATGGAAGAAGTTACTGACCATACTTATACTTGTTTGCCTTTTTCTTATAGTTTTCTTCTAAAATAACCTTTATTTTCTGTGATCATCCATAGAATCTAACTTTTTATTTTGATTATTACTATCATAAAAAAGGTAAAAGTTTTATTGCATATACTCTGAAGAATTCCAGAAAGTTAGAAGCAAACAGGTACAATTTTCTTCAAGTTGTACATTTTTTAAAGTAAGGCAAATTTGAGAGTAACTGTAAACTAGGACACCACAGGGGATTCATGAAAAAAAAAAAAAAAAAAGCAAATCTGTAGCCATTGTTCAGCTTAGAAGTCAGATTGACAGAGACACCTGCTGGAGCTCAAGCCTGGCCCAGATCCACCTACACTAACCTGCACAGGGCCCAGGCCCAGGGTAGGCCTGGGTACATCCTGCCACCTTCAGACACCACCATAGCTCAGGCTATGGCACAGGACCTCCTCTGCCAACCAATGCAGAACCCAGACCTAGGGTAGGTCCAGGTCTACCACCCATCCCCACCTGGGAGCCCAGATCTAGCCCACTTTCATCTTGACACACTGCAGACATTGCCATAGCCTTCGCCATATAGTAGCCTCTTCCTTTTGACAACAGACAAGGCCTATAAGCAACGACATCTTGGAGTAGGCATCCCAAAGACAGTGTAAGGTCCAAACTTTCAGCCCCATCTCTGAAAGACATTGCATCCATCTTGGGGCACCTCCGCTGCTATCTCGAGATACCTCCACCATTGCCACTACACCTTTAGTTGCAGTAGCATACATAGAGGGACACCTGCAAGGTCTGGAAGCCCAACATCAAGGTGAGGTACAGATAATCTGCATGGGTACTACAAGATTATAGGGTAGAAACTATTATATCTCAGATCCAAACAGCAAGAAAGAAAGACACATATACAACATGAAAAAACAAGGGAGGAAAGTGCCCCAAACAAACCAGGATATGACAATAACAGAACCCATGTACAGCAAAGTTGATAAAATGTCAGATAAGGTGTTAAGAAGGTTCAAAAAATGTAAATGATCTGTGAATTAAAGAATGACCTAAATGACCAAATACAGGCAAAAATTGGTCACTCCAACAAAGAGATAAGAGAGCAAATACCGGTAGCAAAAATGACTTCAAGAAAGAGAGAGAGACTCTGAAAAAAAAAAAAAAAAAAAAAAAACAACAGTCAAAAATCTTTGAAATGAAGGAAACAGTAAAACAAATAAAAAAAAATCAATAGAAAGCATTACCAACAGAATAGATCACTTGGAAGACAGAACATTAGATAATGAAGACAAAGTATACAATCTGGAAACTAAAGTTGACCACACAGTGAAGATGGTAACAGAACATCCAGGAATTATGGGATAGAAACAAAAGACCAAATCTAAGAGTTACTGGGATAGAGGAAGGCACAGAGGTTCAAACCAAAGGAATGCACAATCTCTTCAATGAGATAATATCAGAAAATGTCCCAAGCATGAAGAACAAATTGGAAAACAAAATACAAGAGGCTTACAGGACACCAAATATACAAAATTACAACAGATCCACACCAAGGCACATTATAATGAAAATGCCTAGCATACAGAATAAGGATATAATCTTAAAAGCCACAAGAGAGAGGAATCAGATCACATACAGGGGGAGACCAGTTCGTATCTCAGTAGATTTTTCAACTAAGACCCTCAAAGCCAGGAGATCGTGGAACAACACATACCAAGCTCTGAAAGAAAATGGATGCCAAGCCAGAATCTTATATCCATCAAAACTAAGTTTTAGATTTGATGATGAAATAAAAACCTTCCATGATAAACAAAAGTTAAAAAGATTTACAACTAGAAAGCCTGCACTACAGAATGTCCTCAGTAAAGTATTCCAAGAAGAGGAAATGAAAACAATGATGAAATCAGCAGAGGGAGGGATTACACTAAAGGAAAATCTAACCAGAATAGAAACCAAGTCACGTTAAATACCAAAAATAAACAAAAATGGCTGGGAAAACAAAACGTGTCTCAATAATAACCCTGAATGTTAATGACCTAAACTCACCAATCAAAGGCATAGATATCAGATTGGATCCCCCCAAAAAACATACCCACCAATACGCTGCCTCTAAGAGACTCATCTCATAGGAAAAGACTTGCACAGACTGAAGGTGAATGGTTGGGAAAAATCATACCACTCACATGGACTGCAGAAGCAAGTAGGGGTTTCCATCCTCATATCAAATAAAGTAGACTTTAAGCTAAAGTTAACCAAAAGGGATAAAGAAGGACACTACATACTGCTCAAGGGAATCATACGCTAACAAGACATGACAATTATAAATATATATGCCCCAAACAATGGAGCATCTACGTTCATCAAACAAACTCTGTTCAATTTCAAGAGTGAAATAGACCACAACACAATAATTCTGGGTGACTTTAACACACCTCTTTCATCACTGGATAGAACTTCCAAACAAAAGCTGAACAAAGAAACTGTACAACAGAATAATATAATAAATAACTTAGACTTAACTGACATATATAGAATATTTCATCCTTAAACCAGCAAATACACATTCTTCTCAGCAGCACATGGATCCTTCTCTAAAATTGATAATTCCACCCATATTCCTTTGGTAGCCAACATTTAGTACACATTAACAAGCTTCCAACTGTCAGTATATATGACTTTGAAAACACTCTTTGGCCCCTGGAGCCCACTCTGCCTATACAAATGCCATGATAGAGGTGCCAAGGGCATTAATGCCAATTCCCATGCTATTCTGAAAGCAGCATTTATCATGACTGCCAGGAAATCTAAGTAAATATTCCATTTCCCTTAATTTCTGGCATGGGGTAACACTAAGGTATTGTGTTATACCACCCCAGAGTTCTGCAACTAGATCAAGCTTCATTTATTTACTTCAATAACTAATTTTAAAACCTACATGCTTTGTTTTTTATTACCTGTTAAAGTATGCCTCATTTTCTTGCTTTGCTCTTGGTTATTATCTGTGCTCATCCTCCAAATAAGGTACTCAAATATTTATCTTGGGGTCTGTTTCTGGGATATCCCAAACTAAGACATAATGTTAAGATGAGTAAAGCAAGAATCTTTATTATATAATATGAAAATAACAGAGAATTAGAAAATATTTTGAAACTGATAGAGAATAGGGTTTCAGAATTTCAAATAAGTTAAGTCCTGCTTTGAAATTCCTAAATTTACCACTTTGTCATTTCTCAGTGATCCTCTTAAAAGCGTGTGGCAGCTATGAACATTGGCTACTCAGATCTCCTTTCAGGTGAGAAACTGCTGAAAAGATTGTAGTTGGCTCCCATCACCATCACTTTGGGATCTTTCACAGCATTCATGCCAAGGCGATGATCTCCCTGAGCTGCTCCCTGGCAATGAATGAGCATGGCAGGTGAATCAGTCAGGGTTCCACCGGACAAACATAATCAATAGGAATTGACTTACAGAATTGCAGGGGCTTGCAAGGCAATTTCAGAATCAGTAAAACAGGCTGACAGGAGAGGCAGGATGGAAGCATCTGGTACTAGCTGAAGCTTCAGTCTATAGATAGAATTTTTTTCTTCCTTTGGGAAACCTTAGTTCTTCTCTTATAACCTTTCAATTGATTAGAAGAAGGCCACCAAGATTTTTGAGGTTGATCTGCTTTACAGAAAGTTAACTAATTGTAGATGTTAACTGTATCTACATTAACTGCCATAGAAAGTTAAAAATACTTTCACAGTATCACTAGATTAGTGTTTAAATAACACTCATTAACTATAACCCAGTTGACCAGTAAAATGGACCATCACAGCAGGAGTATTAGAGACAATCTATTTTTGCTTAACACAGATATCCCCAAATGATCATTCTTTGCTTTGGGGCACCCTAGCATCTGGAGACTTTCTGAGAGCTGCATTGAAGTCTTTGCTACTTCCTATCCAAACTCTCCTCCTCCTATCATTTCACAGATCCTAAACTTACTTCATTAAGACTCTCTATTCTTTCTCTTGCTCCCTTCCCCTTATCTTTCACAGTGATTTCCTCTAATAAGTATCTTGTTCTTGTAATTATGTCTTGTCTTGCAACTTCAACAAGAAACAAGTTGACACAGTTGATACCAGGAATGGATGGAGAAAGCAGCAGATAAGTAAGCTTTCATGACTGAATAATTCATTGCTTAGCTGGTAAGGACACAATACCAATGACTTTATGGAGCATGAATAGTCCTTGGCAAACATTAGCAGCATACATGTTCACCTGTGTTGACCCAGAAGAATGTACCAGTGGAAGTCAATCGCCTTGCAGATATAATGATTTAGACATTTGAGAGGTAAGGAAGGAAAAATGCATTAAAGGACAGTGGAGTTGGCTAATTATTACTAAGATGTATCAACAGATACAGTTGCAGAGGTATAATGAGAAACAAAGGGTGGTTAAAAACAAATGTTAAAATATTGAATTAATAAGAAGAGATTATTCAATATCTTTGTTTTTATATTTATTTATTTTTAAAAAGAGGCTCCTGATAATCAGTCCAACAGCAGCATTTGAATTCACTTGAATGAGAAAACTGTTCAGTATCAAAAGAGCCTGAGAAGACAAGTACAATCTCAGAGGTTGGCCAATTACCATGCATATTTTCTGGTTACTTTGTACAGTGTAGATTTGAAGTACAGTGTTGAAAATGTGACATTTGAAAAAAACAAGTATGGCTACCAGAAGAATAATTAGCTTACAAAGACTATTTATCTGGCTGAGACATTCTGATATCCTCAGCCTGAAAAGGATATGTTATTTATCTCAGGCTTCTTAGTGTGAGGGTTTTAGGCATACCTCCATAACTGCCATAGACTATCTCTTTGGCCACACAAAAATTTAAGGAGTACATCTTCCACAATTCCCATGGCCTCTCTTCTGAGAGAAAAGTTCCAAGAAAGAGGATACCTAGTCTATTCTTTGAGTCCCCATTTTACCCATTCATTACAAGAATCTAAGTTCTGTGACATTCCCTATGGTGGGTCTGTGTCCTGATAAAATTCAGTTTATGATTTTTTAATTTTATGGTTTTTGCTTTTTTTAATGTCCCATGTAAGAAATCTTTGACTACTCCAAGTTTATAAATATCTATGTACTTTTTTCCCCACAAGTTTTATGTTTACAGATTTTATGTTTAAGTTTCAGATTCATAAGTTAATTATTTTCATTTTGTGTGAGATAAGAGTTGTTGTTTATCTTTGTGCGTGTGAATACCAAACTAATATAGCACAATTTTCTCTCCTTCAGAGAATCTAATTAGAAAAATAAATTACAACTATCACTACTATTACTATTAAAGCAAGAACAACGTTCTTCAGTACCTTATGCTTATAGTCAAAGAAAACATCAAGGCAAGTTCTTTATATGGTTATCTCAATTTTAATTTTTGAAATCAGTATGTGAATGAGTTTGACTTTAAATATCATGCCTCTCTACTAGTAAGGATAGTAAGGATAGAATTCAGGTCTGTTTAATATCTGTTTATTGCTTTTCTACAACATCAGAGTAACTTTTTAATAGATTGTTTAAAAATATTGGATAATAAATTAGAACATAACTCTAATTGGGAAAAGAAATATTCAATTGAGGACCATATCATTGTCTTTAAATAATTTTCTTGGGTTTTTTTGCAATATATTACTAAATTTAAACATGATCAAAAAATGTGATTATTAAGTATACTCTTTTATTTTATTGATAATCTGCATAATAATTTTAAGTCTTCTATCAATAGGTTTAGAAATAATAATTTAAATACATTACCAGAGGTTAAAATATAGTTAATAAAGTTTTACTATAAATGCAAATTCCATAAACCTAAGTCAATAATTTTGATATATTCATTATATAAAATTCAGTGGCTATTTTTCCATATACCTCAGTCAATTGCCAGTATAAATTTATAACATTGTAATAACTGTTCAACTGAAATAGAGTATTAATTTCCAACATTTATAAATGCGACATTGTTAGTAATAAAACTGAATGTTAACTGTAAAATTAACTTCTTTCAGGCATGTACACTGCAGAATCACATGTTAAACCATTATTTATTCTTTTTATTAGCAATTAAGTTCAAATATTACCCCTATAACTATATTCCCCATGATGTAAACTAAACATCACTCATCAGTTTTACTTCAAGAGAGTGCCTCACTGAGCAAGCAGGGCACCAATTCAAATGACTTGCCATAGCTCATTATTACTAAAATTTGTTTAGTGATTTTCATTCTTTGAAAATGTAGTTTTATATTCTGTAGGCCAAAGTTAGTTCATTAAGTTATTTAGCTTTGACTTTGCAATAAACCACTCATGTATTACATTTTTACAGAGAATTACCTGGGTTAGGGAAATGCATTATGGCTCTAAGGAGATCAAGGTGGCTTCATTAGCTATCCTAATAAGATCAGTGATAGCTTTATGTAGAGAAAGTAGAAACCTGCCTAACAAGCCATGATTGAAAATTTTCATGTAGTCTTCTTGGTCTCAGAGCATTTGTTTCATTAGTTTTCATGATACAGTCATGGATTTACTTACCTAAAAATCTGTATCATTACAAGGTATCCATTGTTTAGATAACAAAAGCAAGGAAATATTCTTTAGAACTGTATTGGTTGTAATAGCTACTAGCCACACATTCTAAATTAAATTTAAATTAATTAAATATAACTAAAATTCAGTTCTTCAGCTGTAGTGGCCACATTCAAGTGCTCAACATCCATATGTGGACATTAACTACCATATTGGACAATGCAGATCATTTCTACCACAACAGAAAAATCCCTTGAATAGCACTTCTTTAAAGTATCTGGTTAATAACGTGGACCTTGATTAAGATTCAAGTAACATTTTATGAGAGCCTCAAATGTATCTAACATTATGTATACTGGGTACATTCATAGATGGTATTCTTTATTAAGTGTCACAATAATCCTTTTTTTTTCAAGAGAGAGTGAGAGACAGAGAGAGAGAATTTTTTAATGTTTATTTTTTTAGTTTTCGGCAGACACAACATCTTTGTTTGTATGTGGTGCTGAGGATCAAACCCAGGCCGCACGCATGCCAGGCGAGCGCGCTACCACTTGAGCCACATCCCCAGCCCACAATAATCCTTATTTATAAATATCATTCTCATTTTAGAGATTATCAAACTAAGGCTGTGTATATTGCAAGAGGAAATGGCCAGCTGATTCATTCTCATTCACCTAAAGAGTGAAATATATTCAAGATTATCCGCAAAAAACAGCATAGGAACAACATAAATGATCTAGAGAGAGAGATTTGGGATAATTTATTCTTTAAATTGAAGCCACAAATATGTTTATGGCAGAAAAGAATGATGTAAGGGATAGAATAAAAATAATCTGTCATAGAGGGGCCTATCCAGACTTGAATGACTTCCTTTTTTGTCAACCATAATTAATATATTGAAAAAATTGTTTACTAAGGTTAAAATTAAAACATTTAAATTTGTACATGTTAAGATAGCTTTAATAGGATTATTTATAGAATGTGAAAAATGGAAACTACATAAGTGTCTACTAATAGCAATATATTTAATGAAACTCAACAGAACATTATTCATCAACTTGAAATAGTTTTACAGATGCTGATATAATAATACCAAGAAGTGCCTTCATATACTGTTCAGTTCAATAAGTAGTGCTAATGCCAGAAGTGTGTACAAAATAAATGATAACAATATAAATTAAAGGTACACTAAAACTTGAATATAAATACATGATGTGCAAAAAGTTTGAACCACAGAGTAGTCAGAATCTATTTTGTCTCTAATATAAATATAAATTACATTTTTGCGGATAATTACCTGGGTTAGGGAAATGCATTATGGCTATTAAAATGAATACATATGGTTTAACATGTGATTCTGCAGTGTACATGTCTGAAAGAAGTTAATTTTACAGTTAACATTCAGTTTTATTACTAACAATGTTGCATTTATAAATGTTGGAAATTATTACCCTATTTCAGTTGAACAGTTATTACAATGTTATAAATTTATACTTCAATTGTAATTTATACATGTTTAAAATGATATGAATTGCACAATTAAAAATGTTTATAAACTTTATGCAAGAGGACAGTATGGAAGTAATGACAAATTAAAGGGAGAGAGGCAAAAGCTTGAAAAATTCAATTAAAGTCCATTGGTTATATATTGGCAGCTTTCCTTTTATGTCACTTCCTAATTTGATCTACAGATCTAGTGAAAAACCAATCAAAATAAAAACTCATTTTCTAAAAGTTGAGAGTACAATACTTGTTACTAGAGGTTATGAGGTGTGGAGGTGAGGGAGGACAAATAGGATTTTGATAACTGGTACCAAAATACAGTTACACAGAAGGAATAAGTTCTAATTTTCTACATCACAGTAGGATGTACTTAGTTAATAATAATTTATTATGTATTTTAGAGCTGGAAGAGAGGAGTTCAATGCTTCCAAACACAAAGAAATGAAATGTTTAAGAAGAGATAAAGGCTAATTATCCTGATTTGATCATTATATATTGTATTCATATATCAAATTATCACACTGAACCAAATATATTCTTAATAAATGATCCAATAATCATATTCCTTGATATTTACCCAAGGGAACTGAAAACTATGGACCCATGAAAAACCTGCATAGAGATGTTCATAGCAGCTTTATTAATAATACTCAAACTAGGAAGTGGCCATTATTTTCTTCAGTAGGTTAATGGATTAATTGAATGGGGTACATACAACCAATGGAATATTATTTAGTGCTAAATATAATAAACTATCAAGCCAGGAAAAAAAAAAAAAAAAAAAACACTGAGAAAACTTAAATGCATGCTCGTAAGTGAAAGAAACTAATCTGAAAAGGCTGTGTATTGTATGATCTCAACCATATAACATTGTGGAAAAGGCAAAAGTATGCAGACTACGTAAAGCTAAATGGCCAAGATTGGGAGTAGGAAGACTAAAGCAGAGCACAGAGATTTTAAGGCATAGGAAATAATCTTTATGATATATAATGTTAGATACATGTTATCATACATTTGTCCAAATTCATAAAAACATACAACACCAATAGTGAACAGTAATATGTTAGATATGAACTTTTGGTTGTTATGTCATCTCAACGTGGGTTTAAGAGTTTAAATAAATATACCACTGGTGGAAGATATTGATAAAATGAGAGGCTATGCATGTATTGGGAGTATGGGGCATAGGGACACTTTTGCTACATCTTAATCTTGCTTGAAACTAAAACTAAAAAATGAAGGCTTAAAAATGTATCTGTCATACCTAACCTACATATGGTAATATTGTCATTTTGGATGTTATATCAAAGGAAAAATTATTATCTAATGGTAATATGCATATGATCTCCACATAGTTTCAGAGGTATTATCTATAAGGAAACTGTTATAAGGATTAGAATCAAGGCCAGAAAATGTTATATTAAGCAGATTTTTCAAGAAAATAATATAAGAATTGTGGAAAATTATCATGCTTATGCTCCCCATTAAAAATAATTCCATAATTGTCTTCCATTTATCTTACCTCAAAATTTCACCATAATAAAGACACATGTGGAGACATTAAGGTCATACAGTTACAATTTAATTTCACAAGGCAAAAATAGATATTGGGACATACATTTTATATTTAAAATAGGTCCCTTTTGAAAGAGAAATATTTCTCATTCCTATCAATCTAAGATGAATTCTGAAAAGGCAGTTGACGTTTTTTTAACCAGTAACACATTTCACTGAAAAAAAAATTAAAATGTTAATCCATCTTCAGTGGAAAATAGTTTTTACTTTAATGTAATGGCTTTACTTTAATTTTCTTGCTGTGAAATGAGAAGGGTAAAATGCCAAATGTGAAACTGGTAGAATATCTTCATGAAGGAATCTCTGCCACATGTAGAGTTGGAATTTTAACTCACTCTTTCTATTAAAGGTCAGTAAAATAGGTATTTAGAATCTTAGAAGCTGTAGGGGGTTGTAGTAAAAAAAAAGTAAAGAAACTGGGCTGAATTTTTATTTTCAGTTTTTAATGTAATGTTTAAAAAGCGGAAGTGTAGCCTAAATCCATCCAGTTTTCAGAGTGTACATTTCTTACAGGGAAAGTACTGGAGGTAGAGGAGACACTTTGATCATGGCATTATTCATTTGGTTACTTTTATACCTACATAATTAAAAAAGAAAAACCCATGTTTCTCAAAGTAGATATTATTATTATTTCCATTCCAAAAGGTCGTAGTGGAAGAACCCTTTCTCTCTGTCCATAGAATCTGGAACACAGTTCAAGTAACATGATTATCCCAGTTTTTACTATTATTGTTCTTTTTAAGGTCCATGCGGAGAGATGAAACACATTTACACATCAAGAAATATAGAAAAGATGCATTTGCCCAAGAGATAGATTATTCATTAATGTAAAAATGTAAATTCCACACTGATCTTCTTTGCCTAGTAAGGGAAGTCACTATATTTCTTCCTTTTATATTTATAATTATCATATTTATTATAATTATAATTATTATATTAGATAATTATATCTGAAATATGGCATATACATCCATTTATTCAGTTAGGCCTCCATGAATTTGTGAGCTTTTTGTTATAGTTTAAGTTCTCATTTTGATAATATTCTATACATGAAAATTAACTCAAGTGACCCTGAAAAGTTGTCTTGTAAAACTTACATTTTTAAGAGTATAAGTAGTCTCAATACTAATTTAAAACTTTCCATCTAAAAATGGAAGTTTTCTTCTTTAACATAGACTCTGCTGTTAATGGTATGATTTGGTTCAATAATTAATATTTCACTTAGAAATATCAATGTTTTTACTATAACAAAGAATTTATGGCACTTCCCTCTATATGTTCTTGAAATTTGCTATAACACCACTGATCATAGATTTGTATCTTTGCAGAATCTAGACATTATATCATTTTGTTAATCACTACACTAATTTTATTTTGAATTAAATACATAACTGTTTCAAACTGAGTTTGATTTTATTATAATTGCACAGCCCCCACCCTTAAAAATATTTAAAATACATTACTAAAACTATTATGTCATTACCAGAAATTGTAAGAGTGATTAAAAGTAAATGAATAAATGGAAGTATACATTTTTTCACAGAAATAAAGAGAAGTGAAACCATGAATTAGCAGTAAAAATGTCCTCTTATTAAAAGTTGAGGACTGGATCTGTTTTACAGATATGTGTCTTGAAAATTCAGCCTCATATGCAGTGATATAATTTAGAATAGTATTATATTACCTGCTTATTATGGGACATTTTGGCAGAAAACCAAATCCAATGAATAAATTATATTGGGTATTCTAATTTTCAGTGCTAATAAGTGTTTGGTGCTTTTATATTATAATCATTTGATCTCCTGTTTCTGCTCATGAAAACCTTTTTTGTAATATTGGTATTTGTTCAATGATATGATATTTACATTTTTCGATTTCTAGTATATTTGATACAAAATCTTTCAGTAATTGGGTGATAGAGATATTTTAGTAACATTTATCCTTATATACAGTTTTCTATAATAAATATCATCAGCATCTGGATAAAAACAATACCTGGAGGTAAATGAGTACCTGAAAAAAAAAAGAATACTTGTGCCATGTGACTGAGCTTAACAGTTAAACAAGACACATCATAAAGAGGCAGTATGGGGGTTGGGGTTGTGGCTTGTGGTAGAGTGCTTGCCTCACATGCATGGGGTGCTGGGTTTGATCCTTAGCATCACATAAATTAATAAAGATATTGAGTCCATTTACAACTAAAAAATTAGAAAAAAAGAGGCAATATATACTCTCCAACCAAGCAAGACTAGTTTTCAACTTATAGATGGCTAAGGAAGAAAGTGGTTAATTCTAGAAAGTTCGAGAAAGCCAAATAAATGCTTGACAGTACCACAAATGAGTGTGACCTCCTTTCTTTTGCTTTATTATCAAAAGCATAAAAAGTAAGAGTCAGGGGGCTGGGGTTGTGGCTCAGCGGTAGAGCGCTCGCCTCACACGTGCAAGGCCCTGGGTTCGATCCTCAGCATCACATAAAAATAAATAAAATAAAGTTATAATTTTTTCAAAAAAAGTAAGAGTCAGAGACACAGTAATATTCCATTGTATCTATGTACCACATTTTCTTTATCCATTCATCTATTGAAGGACACCTAGGTTGGTTCCATAGCTTGGCTATGGTAAGTTGAGCTGCTATAAACATTAATATGGCTGCATCACTATAGTATGCTGATTTTAAGTCCTTTGGGTATAAACCAAGGAGTGGGATAGCTGGGTCAAATGGTGGTTTTATTCCAGGTTATCTGAGGAATCTCCATACTGTTTTCCATAATGGTTACACCAACTTGCAGTCCCACCAGCAATGGATGAGTGTATCTTTTCCCCCACATCCTCACCAACATTTGCTTGTATTCTTGATAACTACCATTCTGACTGGAGTGAGAAATATTTTTTTTTTGTCTTTTTAATCTTATACTTTATTTATTTTTTTTTATTTTTTAATTTTTTATTGTGGGTTGTTCAAAACATTACAAATTTCTTGACATATCATATTCCACACTTTGATTCAAGTGTGTTATGAACTCCCACCTTCACCCCATACACAGATTGCAGAATCACATCAGTTACACATCCATTGATTTACAAATTGCCATACTAGTGTCTGTTGTGCTCCGCTGCCTTTCCCATCCTCCACCCTCCCCCCTCCCCACCTCTCCCCTCCCCTCCCCTCCTCTCTCTCTACCCCATCCACTGTATAACCCTGAGGGTCTCCTTCCATTACCATGCAATTTCCCTTCTCTCTCCCTTTCCCTCCCACCTCTCATCCCTGTTAAATGTTAATCTTCTTTTCCTGCTCTTCGTCCCTACTCTGTTCTTAGTTACTCTCCTTATATCAAAGAAGACATTTGGCATTTGTTTTTTAGGGATTGGCTAGCATCACTTAGCATAATCTGCTCTAATGCCATCCATTTCCCTGTAAATTCTATGATTTTGTCATTTTTTAATGCAGAGTAATACTTCATTGTGTATAAATGCCACATTTTTTTATCCACTCGTCTATTGAAGGGCATCTAGGTTGGTTCCACAGTCTTGCTATTGTGAACTGTGCTGCTATGAACATCGATGTAGCAGTGTCCCTGTAGCATGCTCTTTTTAGGTCTTTAGGGAATAGACCAAGAAGGGGAATAGCTGGGTCAAATGGTGGCTCCATTCCCAGCTTTCCAAGAAATCTCCATACTGCTTTCCAAATTGGCTGCACCAATCTGCAGTCCCACCAGCAATGTACAAGTGTACCCTTTTCCCCACATCCTCGCCAGCACTTGTTGTTGTTTGACTTCCTAATGGCTGCCAATCTTACTGGAGTGAGATGGTATCCTAGGGTGGTTTTGATTTGCATTTCTCTGACAGCTAGAGATGTTGAGCATTTTTTCATGTACTTGTTGATTGACTGTATGTCCTGCTCTGAGATGTGTCTGTTCAGGTCCTTGGCCCATTTGTTGATTGGGTTGTTTGTTCTCTTATTGTCTAATTTTTTGAGTTCTTTGTATACTCTGGATATTAGGGCTCTATCAGAAGTGTGAGGAGTAAAGATTTGTTCCCAGGGTGTAGGCCCCCTATTTACCTCTCTTATTGTTTCTTTTGCTGAAAAAAAAACTTTTTAGTTTGAGTAAGTCCCATTTGTTGATTCTAGTTATTAACTTTTGTGCTATGGGTGTCCTATTGAGGAATTTGGAGCCCGACCCCACCGACTGTAGATCGTAGCCAACTTTTTCTTCTATCAGACGGCGCGTCTCTGATTTGATATCAAGCTCCTTGATCCATTTTGAATTCACTTTTGTGCATGGCGAGAGAAAGGGATTCAGTTTCATTTTGTTGCATATGGATTTCCAGTTTTCCCAGCACCATTTGTTGAAGATGCTATCCTTCCTCCATTGCATGCTTTTAGCCCCTTTATCAAATATAAGATAGTTGTAGTTTTGTGGATTGGTTTCTGTGTCCTCTATTCTGTACCATTGGTCCACCCGCCTGTTTTGTTACCAGTACCATGCTGTTTTTGTTACTATTGCTCTGTAGTATAGTTTGAAGTCTGGTATTGCTATACCGCCTGATTCACACTTCCTGCTTAGCATTGTTTTTGCTATTCTGGGTCTTTTATTTTTCCATATGAATTTCATGATTGCTTTCTCTATTTCTACAAGAAATGCTGTTGGGATTTTGATTGGCATTGCATTAAACCTATAGAGAACTTTTGGTAATATCACCATTTTGATGATGTTAGTTCTGCCTATCCATGAACAGGGTATATTTTTCCATCTTCTAAGGTCTTCTTCTATTTCTCTCTTTAGGGTTCTGTAGTTTTCATTGTATAAGTCTTTCACCTCTTTTGTTAGGTTGATTCCCAAGTATTTTATTTTTTTTGAAGATATTTTGAATGGAGTGGTTGTCCTCATTGCCATTTCAGAGGATTTGTCGCTGATATACAGGAATGCCTTTGATTTATGCGTGTTGATTTTATATCCTGCCACTTTGCTGAATTCATTTATTAGCTCTAATAGTTTCTTTGTAGACCCTTTTGGGTCTGCTAGGTATAGAATCATATCATCTGCAAATAGTGATAATTTAAGTTCTTCTTTTCCTATTTTTATGCCTTTAATTTCTTTCGTCTGTCTAATTGCTCTGGCCAGTGTTTCGAGAACTATGTTGAACAGAAGTGGAGAGAGAGGGCATCCCTGTCTTGTTCCAGATTTTAGAGGGAATGCCTTCAGTTTTTCTCCATTCAGAATGATGCTAACATGAGGCTTAGCATAGATTGCTTTTACAATATTGAGGTATGTTCCTGTTATCCCTAGTTTTTCTAGAGTTTTGAACATAAAGGGATGCTGTACTTTGTCGAATGCTTTTTCCGCATCTATCAAGATGATCATATGGTTCTTATTTTTAAGTCTATTGATGTGGTGAATAACATTTATTGATTTCCGTATATTGAACCAGCCTTGCATCCCAGGGATGAATCCTACTTGATCATGGTGTACAATGTTTTTGATATGTTTTTTTATCCGATTCGCCAGAATTTTATTGAGGATTTTTGCATCTAGGTTCATTAGAGATATTGATCTGTAGTTTTCTTTCTTTGAAGTGTCTTTGTCTGGTTTAGGTATCAGGGTGATGTTGGCCTCATAGAATGAATTTGGAAGTTCTCCCTCCTTTTCTATTTCCTGAAGTAGCTTGAAAAGTATTGGTATTAGTTCTTCTTTAAAGGTTGTGTAAAATTCTGCTGTAAACCCATCCGGACCTGGGCTTTTCTTGGTTGGTAGTCTTTTTATGGTTTCTTCTATTTCCTCAATTGATATTGGTCTGTTTAGGTTTTCTATATCCTCCTGACTCAATCTGGGCAGATCATATGACTTAAGAAATTTATCTATGCCTTCACTATCTTCTAATTTATTGGAGTATAAGGATTCAAAATAGTTTTTGATTATCTTCTGTATTTCTGAAGTGTCTGTTGTGATATTGCCTTTTTCATCCCGTATGCTGGTAATTTGAGTTCTCTCTCTTTTTCTCTTCGCTAGCATCGCTAAGGGTCTGTCGATTTTGTTTATTTTTTCAAAGAACCAACTTTTAATTTTGTCAATTTTTTCAATTGTTTCTTTTGTTTCGATTTCATTAATTTCAGCTCTGATTTTAATTATTTCTTGCCTTCTACTTCTTTTGCTGTTGTTTTGCTCTTCTTTTTCTAGGATTTTGAGATGAAGTATGAGATCATTTATTTGTTGGTTTTTTCTTTTTTTAAGGAATGAACTCCAAGCAATGAATTTTCCTCTTAGAACTGCTTTCAATGTGTCCCATAGATTCCGATATGTTGTGTCTGTGTTTTCATTTATCTCTAAGAATTTTTTAATTTCCTTCTTGATGTCCTCTATAACCCATTGATCATTCAGTAACCTATTGTTCATTCTCCAAGTGATGTATGCTTTTTCCTTCCTTCTTTTATCGTTGATTTTCAGTTTCATTCCATTATGATCAGATAAGATGCATGGTATTATCTCTACTCCTTTATATTGTCTAAGAGTTGCCCTGTGACATAATATATGATCTATTTTTGAGAAGGATCCATGTGCTGCTGAGAAAAAAGTGTAACTGCTTGATGTTGGGTGGTATACTCTATATATGTCAATTAGGTCTAGGTTATTAATAGTGTTATTGAGTTCTATAGCTTCCTTATTCAACTTTTGTTTGGAAGATCTGTCCAGTGGCGAGAGAGGTGTGTTGAAGTCTCCCATGATTATGGTATGGTGGTCTATTAGACTCTTGAACTTGAGAAGAGTTTGTTTGACAAACATAGCTGCACCATTGTTTGGGGCATAAATATTTATGATTGTTAAGTCTTGTTGGTGTATGGTTCCCTTAAGCAGTATGTAGTGTCCCTCTTTATCTCTTTTGATTAACTTTGGCTTGAAATCTATTTTATTTGATATGAGTATGGACACTCCTGCTTGTTTCCGAAGTCCATATGAGTGATATGATTTTTCCCAACCTTTCACCTTCAGCCTACGTATGTCTTTTCCTATCAAATGCGTCTCCTGTAGGCAGCATATTGTTGGGTCTTGTTTTGTGATCCATTCTACTAGCCTGTGTCTCTTAATTGGTGAGTTTAAGACATTAACATTTAGGGTTATTATTGAGTTATGGTTTGTTCTTCCAGCCATATTTGTTTATTTTTGTTACTAAACATGGTTTGTTTTCCTCTTTGATTATTCCCCCCCCCCTTTACTGTCCTACCTCCCACTGTTGGTTTTCATTGTTATTTTCCATTTCCTCTTCCTGTAATGCTTTGGCGAAGATGTTTTGAAGAGATGGTTTTCTAGCTGCGAATTCTTTAAACTGTTGTTTATCGTGGAAGGTTTTAATTTCATCCTCCATCCTGAAGCTTAATTTCGCTTGATACACAATTCTTGGTTGGAACCCATTTTCTTTCAGTGTTTGAAATATGTTATTCCAGGATCTTCTAGCTTTCAGAGTCTGTGTTGAAAGATCAGCTGTTATCCTGATTGGCTTACCCCTAAATGTAATCTGCTTCCTTTCTCTTGTAGCTTTTAAAATTCTCTCCTTATTCTGTATGTTGGGCATCTTCATTATAATGTGTCCATGTGTGGATCTTTTATGATTTTGCACATTCGGCATCCTGTAGGCTTCTAGGATTTGGGATTCTGTCTCATTCTTCAAGTCTGGGAAGTTTTCTTGTATTATTTCATTGAATAGACTGCTCATTCCTTTGGTTTGGAGCTCTGTACCTTCCTGTATCCCAATGACTCTTAAGTTTGGTCTCTTAATGTTATCCCATATTTCTTGGATGTTCTGCTCATGGTTTCTTAACAGTCTTGCTGAGCTGTCTATGTTCTTTTCCAGTTGAAATACTTTGTCTTCATTGTCTGATGTTCTATCTTCTAAGTGTTCTACTCTGCTGGTAGTATTCTCCATTGAGTTTTTAAGTTAGTTTATTGCTTCCTGCATTTCTAGGATTTCTGATTGTTTGTTTTTTATAACCTCTATCTCCCTGTATAGTTGATCCTTTGCTTCCTGGATTTGTTTGCGTAATTCATTGTCGAAGTGATCTTTCATTGTCTGATTTTGCTGTTTAATGTCTTCCTTGATACTCCAGATCATCTGAAGCATGTATATCCTGAATTCTTTATCTGACATTCCATCTGCTGCAGCTGTTACCTCTTCTAAAGTTGCGTTGACCTGCATTGCTTGTGGTCCTTTCTTTCCTTGTCTTTTCATACTGCTTGCGTATCTTTCCTGCAGGTGCGGGCGGCGGCTCTGCTCTCTCCTTATTCCAATTGGGGTGTCGTGGCTACCACGCCGGCAGGTTACTGGGCCTGTTCTGGGAGCTGGCGGCGGCTCTGTTCTGCCCCTACTCCAATTGGGGTGACGAGTGTACCACGCCGGCAGGCCACCGGGCCTGATCCGCCGGTCGGTTGCAGGTTTGCCTACCCTGCAGGCGCGGGCGGCGGCTCTACTCTGCCCCTACTCCAAATGGGGTGACGTGTCTGTCGTACCGGCAGGCCACTGGGCCTGTCCCGCTGGTCGGTCGCAGATCTGCCCACCTTTCGGGCACGGGTGGAGGCTCTGCTCTGCCCCTACTCCAATTGGGGTGTCGTGACTACCCCGCCTGCAGGACGCTGGGCCTGTTCCTGGCACAGGCGGCGACTCTGCTCTGCCACTACTCCAATTAGTGTGGTGTTTGTACCACGCCGGCAGGCTCCTGGGCCTGATCCGCCGGTCTGTTGTAGGTCTGCCTACCTTGGAGGCGCGGGCGGCGGATCTGCCCTGCCCCTCCTACCACGCCTGCGGACCCCTGGGCCTGATCTGCAGGTTGATCACTGGTCTGCTCACCCTGCGGGCATGGGTGGCGGTTCCGCTCCGCCCCCACTCCAATTGGGGTCACGTGACCACCACACCGGCAGGGCCTGATCCGGGCATGGGAGAAGGATCTGCTCTGCCCCTACTCCAGTTGGGGTGACGTGTGTACCACACTGGCAGGCCACTGGGCCTGACCCGCCAGGCTGTCACAGGTCTGTTTACCTTGCAAGCGCGAACGGCGGCTCTCCCCTGCCCCTCCTACCATGCCCATGTACCACTGGGTCGCGGGTCTGCCCACCTTGCGGGTGCGGGTGGCGGCTCCGCTCCACCCCCTCTCCAATTGGGGTCACACGGTCACCACGCTGGCGAGCCACTGGGCCTGCTCCGGGCGCTGGCGGCGGCCCGGCTCCTCCCCTCTGGCTTGACGACAAATTGAGGTGACTCGGGTGACTGTGCCTCACCCCCCCTACCAGGAGACCAACTGCTTATGTCACCGCTGGTATTGATGAAGTTCTCTCCTCCGCCACTTTCTGCAGACATCAGATCTCTGCCATGTTGGTATCCTATGCAAATGGCAGCATTTCGTTCCCCTTGCCGGGCAACCAAAGCAACGGGTGAGTCCTGACCGGCCCTCAGCAGGACCCGGACCGAGAAGCAGTTTCCGCGGGCTCCTAGCCCCGGGCCAGGGAAGTTCTGGGAGCCGGAACTCGGCCGCTCCGTGCTCGGTGTAAGCTCCTATAAGTGTAAGCTCCAAGAAGCAGTCCCCGCGGGCTCAGTTCCGGGAGCCGGAATTCGGCTGCTTAGTGCTTGGTGTATGCTCTGATAGGAGCAGGGTCCAAGAAGCAGCCTCCGCAGGCTCCGCAGCCCTGGGCCAGGGGGGTTCCGGGACGGTTCCGGGAGCCGGAACTCAGCCGCCCCGCGCTCGGTGTTCGCTCCGATAAGATCAGGTTCTAAGAAGCACCTAGGCGCTGAACCCTAGCAATCTGTCTGCAAGCCGCAGGCGAATTGCAGCCTGAAATTACCTGTTCTATGGCTGAATGAGCTGCGGTCAGTGGAAAACAGGGGTGGTGACGTCAGTTTACCAACATGGTGGCTGCTGGCCTCCTCTGTGGTCTGACCGGTGTGGAGAACCGAGATGGACCGCTTCCTTCCCCCGTCTCGAACCCAGAATTCAGCCCTGAGTACGGTGCTTGCGCGGCTGGTAGAAACTGCAGCGCTGTAACCCTGCGTCTCTATCCCAGCGCGCGCTGCAGACTCTAGCCGCGGGGCGATTTGCTGAATAAGCAGTGTTACCCTCCGTGCGACAAACCTCTCGCGTTTGAGTCCCCGTAGCCGATCCTCGTGCGATGGAAATCCTTCCTCCAGGTTCTGGAGCACCCCACTATTGCTGGAAATTCCTAACAAGATATCCTTTAGCCGTCCTGACTTGTCATACTCCCACACAGTGAAGCAGCACACGGGGGCAATGCACTCCCCTCGCCGCCATCTTCCTTCTCTGGAGTGAGAAATCTTAAGAGTAGTTTTATTTTTTTTTTAAGAGAGAGAGAGAGAGAGAGAGGGAGGGAGGGAGGGGGAGAGAGAGAGAGAGAGAGAGAGAGAGAGAGAGAGAGAGAGAGAGAGAATTTTTTAAAATATTTTTATTTTTATTTTTTTTAGTTTTCGGCAGACACAACATCTTTGTTTGTATGTGGTGCTGAGGATCGAACCCGGGCCACACGCATGCCAGGCGAGCGCACTACCGCTTGAGCCACATCCCCAGCCCTTAAGAGTAGTTTTGATTTGCCCTTTTCCAATTGCTAGAGATGTTGAACATTTTTTCATATATTTGCTGATTGATTTTATTTCTTCTGTGAAGTGTCTGTCTGATTCCTTAACCCATTTATTGATTGAGTTCTTTGTTTTTTGGTGTTAAGTTTTTTGAGTTCTTTATATGCACAATGGAATATTACTCAGCCTTAAAGAAGAATGAAATTATGTCATTTGCCAGTAAATGGATGGAGCTGGAGAATATCATGCTAAATGAAATAAGCCAATCCCCCAAAACCAAATGCTGAATGTTTTCTCTGATATGTGGATGCTAATTCACAATAAGCAGGGTGGGGTGGGGCTAGGGAAAAATAAAGTTACTTTGGATTAGGTAGAGGGGAGTGAAGGGAGGGGAGGGTATAGAGGAAGGAAGGATAGTAGAATGAATCTGACATTATTATATGTATACATATATGACTATACAACCAGTGTGATTCTACATCATGTACAACCAGGAGAATGAGAAGTTATATTCCACTTATGTATGATATGTCAAAGTGCATTCTATGGCCATGTATAACTAATTAGAACAGATTTAAAAATGAGTCAGAGGCAGAGGAGTTTTGCAGAATAAAAGTGAGTTTTAAAGATGAAGTAAGTTTTAAGAATTTATTGCTAAATGTGTTAGATGCCATTGCATGGGGAATATACATATGTATGTATTGTATATATGGATCAGTCAGAGATATATACTAAACTGTTTACAGTGAAATGATATGATGTCTGGGATTTGATTTAAAAGACTCCAGAAATATTCGGCGTGGTGGTGCACACCTGTAATCCCAGTGGCACAGGAGGCCAGAGGATTGTGAGTTCAAAGCCAGCCTCAGCAATTTAGTGAGACCCTATCTCAAACTAAAAATATGAAAAGGGCTGGGGATGTGGATCAGTGATTAAGTGCCCTGGGTTCAATTCCTTGTAACAAAACAAAAACAAAAAATAGAATTACTGAAATAATGAAAAAAATAAAAGTAGGGAATAAAGAAGATGGATAAATAAAGCAAAGAAGAATAATTGGTTTAATATTGATCAGTGTTGAGGTTGGTTAATTGACATATGAAGCCCATTATATTATTCTCTGTATCATAGTGTATATTTTAAAAATTTGTATAATAAAATATTTTGTTTTTAAGCAAATGTCCATGGGCAATCCAAAAGGCAAGAAATAGTTCTGTCAGAGACTATAGGAATAAACAGAAAAGTTGATTTTGGAGATTACCACTCAGGCATTTAAATGCAGGATAATATACAGTTATGAGTAGGTTAGCAAATTCTACAATTTTAGGATTCCAGTTGTGAGTAAATTCATGAAGAAGAATCAAATTAATGCTGAGAGTTAGGGCAGACCCTATTTTCTCCATGTTATTTTTTATGCTGCCTGTTCAAGGGGCCAACCTGTGGTCTGCAATGTTCATTTTCTTTTGTTCCCATAATTTTCTTGGTGAATGATATTTGTACATAATGGTGTTTGTTGTTACATATTTGTACATTCACAAAATATAACAACATAATTTGTGTAATGTTCATTTTCTAAGAGGCCTGATCTGATTACTGTCCCTTCTTAGAAACAAAGACTGGGAGACATAGGATTTCTACTCAAAATCAGGTAATAAAATTAAATTTGTTAATTTAGAGGGAAGGAAAATAAAACTCTTAAAAGACATCTGAATAAAAACAGACAAAACAGGTTATAATGAATGATTTGATAAATGTTTGCTGCATTATTGAATTTATAGAAAAGCCAGGATAAAAGAAGAAGGAAAAGCTTCTCCTTGAATTACTTTTACTGACAAAAGCAAATTAGTTTGGAATGCTATGTAAATCAGATTTTTACTCTTGAGATAAACTTTGCTTTGATACCTTTCAAGCCTTCAATTCAACATTATATTGTGTTAACTAATTTCTTCTAAATATCACCTTTTATTTTTTACTTTACTTAATTGTTTTTACTATCATTCTAAATATTCAATTTTAAAATCTCAGACCTGGGATTGTTTCTTTTACATATAATTTTTTTAAATGTAGCATTTCTTTACTTGGTTTCTTTTGTCTTATATATAGGGCTACTGCTCTAATTCAAGCCATAATTACTTGTCTTATGGATAGTTATTCTTGCCTGCTCATCTGGAAATGTCAATGTAATTTTTACCTCATAAAACATTACTTCTGTGATTAACAGTTATTTCATATTTTCCTATATATTTAGTCTATTTTCATTAAATGCTAGAGTTGAAGTGATGTAGGCTGGTAATCTAAAAAATGATTAAGCCATTTGTCTTGGATTTTCTTCTTTCCCATTGGATGGAAATGGCAATTACTCCAGGTACCTTGGAAAATATGTGTTAAGGATGGCTGAACTACCTCATAACCCTAGGTCCCTGAATATTCCCACAGAGCAATGCTCATTTATTTTTGCCAGAATCTTCTGTAAAACATAATGAAATATTTTTATCCTATTTGAGCCACTCGTTTTGAGCAGGACTCTGTTGGAGTGATCTGCACAGTAACTAACTCATAGAAAGAATAAATTTATTTTTGGCAGAGCAATACCATAGTAAACATGGCTCAATTCAATATCTAATAAAAAACTTTGTAAGAAACTCTACGAAAGTCTGAACACTGATGAGTTTCAGAGAGATTTGTTTGGCAGCAGTGTTTAGTTTGGTACCCTGCAAAAATCTCACTCTGGATCTCTAGGAATTTAAATACAAATAAAAAAATGTGAATTTTAGTGTTTGTAGATTACCATGAACAATATAAATTATGCATGTCCAAAATTAACTTTCATTTTCTATATTTCTACTTATATACCATTGACCTTAACACAACCATATGGCTCCATTCTTGTTTAAACTCAGGATATTCTATTACTAAAAGATGAAATTTATTATGGATATAGAGATCTACCAGTCACTTTCAAATATCTTTCAAATAGAGTTCATATTTTCAGCTTATGCATTCAGTTGTTTCCATATACTTATATCAGGTTACTTTTCAAAAGCCAAAGTATTTAACTTCATTTGTTAAGTGCACCCCTTACTTTCGGAGTTTTTCAGAGCCTGCTAGAAATATTGAAGAATCATTTGTTTTTCTCCAAGTGGCCCACCAAAATTCTGTCATTTCTTCCCAGACTTAGACCAAATACTGCTATCACAAAGCTCTCCTAGATTCTTTCTACTTCATCCCAATCATATAGCTGCCCATGAAATAAATACTTGCTTAGGCATTGTCTCACACCAAAACCTTTATTAAGTCTTAAGGAATTATAGATGAATAATAACATGTTCTTGCCCCAACAATGTCTCTCTCAACATTCTTTATCTGATTCCTTTGTTTAATGTGTTGCTTGTCGCACTCTGTATTTAATTGGAATTATTTGTTCACATAATCAATTTTTACTTCATCATCTCTTTGGGACCAGGAACCACAGCTTGATTATTATTTTTTAATATGTTCACCATTTAACAAAACATTACCCATTAAAATCACTGGGTGAACTAGTTGAAAAAAAATAGGGCTGACCGAAAGTAAGAGAGAATTCTTCCTGTCTCACCATATTTGAATTGGGACCCAGGAACTTTTATTCCCTTCTTACTTCACATATTGGCTATTCCTGGGTCTTGAATCATCCAGCATTTAGATAGGAAATAGACTATCAGGTTTTTAGGCCTTGGAGCTCAAAGTGGAGTTGAACTATTGGCTTTCCTGTCTGTTTAGATTGCTGACCCACTCTGCAGATCGTGGGACTTATCAGCCTCCATAAATACAGGAGCCAATTTCTTAAAAAAAAAAAAAAAAAAAAAAATATATATATATATATATATATATATATATATATATATATATATATATATATATATATAATCATTTATGTGTATGTTTTTATAGTGATGGTGTTTCTCTGTTCTTACATTTTTAAGTCTATTTTCATATCACAAGTATGGCTAATGACTACTCTGTCTAGTTTTTGGATTCTATTTGCCTGGAATGATAATTTTCATATTTTCACTTTCAGTATGTATATGTCCTTTACAGTCTTATTATAATATGTCATGTTGAGGATCTTTTCCGCACATGTATATTTGGGGTTCTTTAGGTATCTTATCACTGGATGTGTCTTTTCTGAGATTAGGGAAGTTTTCTGCTATTTTATTGAATAGGTTTTCTATGACCTTAACCTTCTTCCCCTTGGTGTATATGGATGAACTGGATGTTTGATCAATGGTCATGTTTGATCATTGTCATTCAATGTTGAATTTATTTCCAGCTGGCTACCATAGTCTAATAGCTTTTTTGGCTTTGAATAGTGAATTCAGGCACAGTGTATCCCATATTGGAGTTGGAGAGGCTATCTCTGAGAGTTATTCAAATGTGAGGACTCTCCTTCAGTTCAGGTAATGTGGTATAGGAAGCAGAGTGTGGGGTGCTCCATATGTGGTTACTCCTACAGTGAGAGTGGTAGCCCTTTGTGGTGATATGGGCTTATCAGGAACTATTGATACTGGCTGTATTGAATGGGTCTTTTACTGGTTACTGTGGTAGTGATGAGGGATCTGAAGCACTTATCCTCTGATTAGACACTGGTGTGGGTTAAGGGAGAGGACAGAAATCACAAGTACCTATTGCATGGTACTCACACCCAGTCTTGTCCGCATTATGTGATTAGACAAACTACAGCTACATCTGACACAGGGGACCTGTGTATATGCAGATGCAGGAAAGTTGTGTTATTCCTCTCTGCTTCTACTGTGAGCATGTCCACCTAGAAGCAGGACCTCAGTCCTAAGAGCTATGCCTATCTTTGGAGGGGGAAATGACCAGAGTCTTAACCTGATTCTTTCAGTGCTCGCAAGGGATTGGGTAGGAGTAGATGGCAGCTGAAGCTTGACAAAATTCCTCTCAGCTGAGGTGCTCACAGGAGAGAGTTGGAATGTAGTTGGAAAACATCTCAAGACTTTCATAGGCTGTATGCTGCTAATGCAGGACTATAGGTAGACCTCAACATCACAGACAGGTGAAGAGTAGAAACTCAAAGTTCATTCTCTGCCTTGTTAGCAGTAGGTACACTTGTACATGGGGCTGGAAGACAGACAGCAGAAACTTCATGGGCAACCGCCCTCAGCCCTGGCACCAAAGCAACTGTGGCACCCACATGCAACTGACCTCACCCCTGATCTCAGGGGGCAGACTTCTTGGTACCCCAGTTATTGGGGATGACTCCCTCTGTTGCCCTAAGTGTTGTAGCACCCATTCCCCACTGTGTAGCACTCTCAGCAGGTTTGTGTTTGTCATTCCACTGAGCCAGTGTAGTGGAATATTTCGGGGGTTTAATAAGCAGAGATATGCAGGGGTTTCTGACCTTTTAAACAATCCATGCTCAGACAATAGTTCCTCTTTCAAGATGGTTGCTGGCTACAGTACCCTGGAGACTCAATGGGAGATGAAGTGAATTCCTTTTCAAAGCCAGACTACTAGGGAGATTTCAAGCTTCTTGTTTATTTAGGCTGTAAGCTTATAAGGACCAAAAATTTTTACAGTAGCTAGAATTCTCAGTATTTGTGCTAATAAAGTTTGTTGAGACTCTCTCCTTCACCTTTAGTACTCTGCAGTTGGGGCATGCAGTGAAGGCTTTTACTACTGTTGAATTCCAATGTATTTTACCGCTGAATTTCAATGTTGTTCTGTGATCATTCACCTCAATACAGCTATACATGTGTGGCTTAGCTTTTTTGTGTGTGTGTGTGGAGAAGCAGGTGAGTTCTGGGTCACTAATTGGTTTTAATTCACATGCATATTTACTAAAATTCATGAAAAGGTGATTTTTTTTTAACAATGGGTAAAATACAGAATTTATATTTCAACAAAGCAAACTAAACAGTATCAAGGCTGTAAATTCTTGTTTTATTTATTTGGCTATGTGCACAACTTTTGTTTTCTCTTATTAAAGAGCTGATTGCCAGGGTTGTCTCTTGCTATTTTTTTTATCAGAGCTTTATAGTTATACATAGTAATTGTATTCATCCCCATAAACTCATATATGCATGGAATTCAATTTCAGTTCATGGTCCCCCTTTTTCCTTCCATTCTCCTTCCCCTCTACCATTCTCCTTCCTCTCCTCTACTGGACATCATTTGACTTGTTTATTAATTTATATTGGAGTGGTTCTTTCTACCTATGCATAAAGGTGAAGTTCCCTGTGGTATATTTATATTTGCACATAACATGATTTTTAAAGAATCCATTCTGTCTTGCCTCCTTTTACCCATTTCTCCACTCTGCCTCTTGATCTCCTTCTACATTACTTATCTTCCCTTTATCTTTATGTGATACTATTCTTCTCTCCCCCTTTCCTTTATTTTACTCTGGTTTCCACATATCAGAGAGACCATTCAGCCTTTGACTTTGGGGGATTTGCTTATTTGACTTAGCACAATAGTCTCCAGTTCCATCTATTTACTGGCAAATGCCATAATTGCATTCATTTTTATAGTTGAGTAGAACTCCATTGTGTGTGTGTGTGTGTGTGTGTGTGTGTGTGTGTGTATCACAGTTTCTTAATCCATTGAGGGGCATCTGGGTTGATAACATAATTTAGCTATTATGAATTGTGCTGCTATAAACATTAAGGTGATTGTATTAATGCAGTATGCTCATTTTAAATATTTTGTGAAAATACCAAGGAGTATCCTAGCTGGGTCATATGGTGATTCTATCCCTATTTTGTTTTTCCTTTGAGGAATCTCCATCCTGCTTTCCAAAGTAGTTGTACTAGCCTGCAGTTCCACCAACAATGCACAAATGTACCTTTTCCCCCTATATCCTTGCCAGCATTTATTAATTGTGTTATTGATCACTGCCATTCTGAATGGTTTAAGATAAAATCTTAGTATAGTTTTGATTTGTATGTCACTGACTGCTAGAGATGTTGGAAGTTTAAAGTAAAATTTTTCTGGTCTAATTCCTAAGTCTTCAATCCATTTTGATTTGAGTTTTGAGCAGGATGATAGATAGTGGTATAGTTTCATTTTAGTACCATTTGTTAAAAAAGTTATCTTTTCTTCAAAATTATTTTTGGAACCTTTGTCAAATATCAGATGGCTATAAGTACATAGATTTGTCTCTGTGTCTTATATTTGATTCTATTGGCCTTCACCTCTATTTTGATGCCAATACCATGGTGTTTTTGTTACTACATCTTACTAGTATAATTTCTGATCAGGTATTAGGATACCTCCTGCTTCACATTTCTTGCTTAGTATTGCTTTGGCTATTCTGGGTCTCTTATTCTTCCCATTGAATTTAAGAATTAGTTTTTTTTTCTAACTGTGAAAAATGTCATTTGTATTTTTATGGAGATTGCATGAATTTGTATGTTGCTTTTGGTAGCATAGTGAGTTTTTTCTTTTTTAAAATATTTTTTAGTTGTCAATGGACCTTTATTTTATTTATTTATATATGGTGCTGAGAATAGAATCTGGTGCCTCACACATGCTAGGTAAATGCTCTGCCACTGAGGCACAACCCCAGCCCACATGGTGATTTTCACAGTATTAATTTGGCCTACCAAAGAACGTGGGTTTTCTTGATTTTTTTCTTCAAGTGAGTCACTGTTGGAGTATAGTAAAGCTATTGATTTAGTGTAGATGTAGTATCCTGCTACTTTGCTGAACTCATTTAAAGCTCTAGAAGTGTTCTGGAAGAATTTTTTGAGTCATCTAGATTGGGATCATAGTGTTAGCAAACAAATATAGTTTGACTTCTTTTCATATTTATATTTATATTCCTTTGATTTCCATTTCTTTCCTGATTTATCTGGCTAATGTTTAAATGACTGCATTGAATAGGAATGGTGAGAGTGAACAGCCTTGACTTGTTCCTGATTTTAGTGGAAATGCTTTTAGTTTTTCTCTAATTAGTATGTTGTTGACTTTTTATCTGTAAATGGCCTTTATGATGTTGAGGTAAATTCCTTTAATCCATGGCTTCTCCAGCATGTTTAACATGAATGGGTGCTGGATTTTATCAAAGGCTTCTTCTGCATCTATTGAGATAATCATGTGATTATTGTCCTTAATTCCATTTAAGTGGTGATTTCCAATTTTTGATTTGTATATGTTGAAACAACCTTGCATCCCTGGAATGAAACCCACTTGATCATTGTGTATTACCTTATTTGGGTGGATGAAATACTGGAGATTGAACTCAGAGGTGCTTACCACTGAGACCCATCTCCAGCCATTTTTATCTATCTATCTATCTATCTATCTTTCTATCTATCTATCTATTTAGAAGGTCTTACTAAGTTGCTCTAGCTATGATGCTGAAGCTGGCTTTGAACTTGAAATCCTACTGCCTCAGCATCTAGAGCCACTGAGATTAAAGGTGTGCACCACCATCCCCAGCTTGTATTAACTTTTTGATGCATTTTGTGGCTCCACCTCAGCTCTCCATGGCTAGTTGAGATACAGAGCACACTTTTCAAGCACCAGTGTCCACTGCAGCCTCTGAATCAGCTAAGTTTAGACAACTTTTTTGATCTCAGATTTTTTCATACCAAATCTGTTTTCTCCCTCTGTGGTGAATGGGCACCACTCTGGCCACCACTTTTAGTACCTATATGGCAGCTGGGTCAGCTCCAATATATTCCTTATTCTTTGTTTATTGTACCCAAATTTCGGAGTCCCTAAGCCACATTGAATGTCCAGTATTAAATTTTAGTGAAATCATTTTTTTCACCCACTTCACTGAGAAGCTGTACATCTGCTGCTTTGGTCCCAAGCCATGGCGAGTCTTAGAATACAGCTTTCTTTGAAGCCAACATCTTCAAATTGTCTCTTGCTTTCTAATATTGAAATGAGATATTATATTTCATTCCAATAGGATTATTTATAAAAATAGAAAATATTTCTGAGCATTCAGTACCACAGGCATCACACTAAATTTTCCATATAAATCAATATGTTTAATATTCAAAGAGTTTCTTTTGTCACTCATCCACTTGCTTACACCTAATAGGTGGCAAAGAATCACATACCTTCCTTTGTTAATGTGGAGAAGATACATTGAAAATTGAGAAAAGTGTAGGTGTTGGGAAGAACGAGTAATAAAAGCAGAGACATGGTATTATGTTTGGCAAAGATATGAGACATTGATAGTTAAGATAGAGGATTCAGGGGCTGGGGATATAGCTTAGTTGGTAGAGTGCTTGCCTTGCATGCACAAGGCCCTGGGTCCAACCCCAGCATAGCACACACACACACACACACAAAAAAAAAAAAAAAAAAAGCATTTTCATGGAAAATACTAAATTAAGCAATCTTTCCTCAAGGAAGGATGGAAATTTGGAGGAAAATTATGATCTTCTCTCATACATGCACACTATTTTCTCTTCTCAAATCTATCCCATATCTCATGCCAAAAGAATATTTCTAAAACAAAACTGAATGTTCCCAGTCTGGGTTCCTGTAATGCCTTATGCATAAATTTATTCATCATTTATTATGCTGTACAAAAGTGCATATTTTTGTATATGTCTCCCAAACCAGATTAGAAAAAAAAGAAGGATGGAAATATTTTTCTTTATGTTTGTATCTTAATGCCTAGCAACATATCTTGTGCATACCTTGTAGTCAATAAGACCTGTTGAATTATGAAAATAATTATGTTTATGCTCAGATTACTCAAGAGATCCTTCTATAATAAGCATTTATTTGGTGCTCATCATGTGCCAGGTACTGAGGCATAGGCACCATCCTTGGGAAATTCAAAATTTAAATTTAAATAAAGTCATATATATATATATGTACATATACACACACATATATGCATATATATACATATATATTCATATATATATATATATCAATAAGTGTAGCAGTTTTATATGGCAATACAAGTAGGGTGGCTTAATATTAGGGGAGAGCGTTAAGGAAGAAAGAGACTATTTTTAAATATCAGAGGTTAAATAGCAAGAAAAGGGGTCAGTGCTATAACATTATGACACTAAGTACTCTGCAAAACAGAATTTAATATGACATTGGCAGACAGGTCACTTAACGTACAACATTTCTTTAAGTCCAACCTTTGATGAAGTATAGGAACAAATAACTATAGAGATTTCTGTGAATCTGTCAATTTTATTCATTGGCACCATGTTCATAGGCAATGAATTTTGCTTTCATTGGTCTTTTTGTTCCTTGTATTTCTCTGGAAATGTGCTTTACCAAAAAATAAATTCTGGTTTGATCAGTTGATAAGGAGTTTTCCATTTTTATTTATTTATTTATTTATTTATCTTTTAGAGAGAGGATTTTAATATTTATTTTTTAGTTTTCTGCGGACACATCATCTTTGTTTGTATATGGTGCTGAGGATCGAACCCGGGCCGCACGCATGCCAGGCGAGCGCACTACCGCTTGAGCCACATCCCCAGCCCAAGTTTTCCATTTTTATTTGCACAGATGTCTTTGGAGGTAATATTCTCAGGATAATGAACTGTGTGCCTACCTAGATTCATGCTTTTGGAACTCTTGTGCAATTTAAGACATTATGTATGAATGACCACGTCTAGTGATGGTTTTCCAGTCAGAAAAGGGTGAACAATTTGAATTGTGATACTCAAGAGAGTATAATGTTTGATGGTGCCCTGTAAATGGGGAAAAATACCAAAACTCAAAGCAAAACCCATTACAAATTAACCATTTTGACAAATATACATTCCATAACTTTACATATAGAATTTAGTTGCACTTCATTATCAAGACAAATACAATACTAATTATGAAGATAAGATATGAGAATTTCACTGAGATTGAGGAAGTCAGTTTTAATTATGAGGAACACATTTTCTTTTTTATTTATTCTTGTTATTTATGCATGGCAGTAGAATGTATTTTGACATATTATACATATATGGAGTATAACTTCTCATTCTTCTGGTTGTATGTGGTATAGAATTGCATTGGTCATGTAATCATATATGCACATAGGATAGTAATGTCTGATTCATTCTACTATCTTTCCTATTCTCATCCCTCCTCCTTTCATTCCTCTTTGTCTAATCCAAAGTATTTCTATTGTTTCCTACTCCCCTGCTTATTGTGAGTTAGCATCCAGATATCAGAGAAAACATTCAACCTTTGTTTTTTGGGATTGACTTATGTCACTTAGCATGATAGTCTCAAGTTCATTTACAAGCATATGCCATAATTTTATGCTTCTTTATGTCTGAGTAATATTCCATTCTGTATATATACCACATTTTCTTTACCCATTAATCTGTTGAGGGGCATCTAGGTTGGTTCCATAGCTTTTCTATTGTTAATTAAGCTGCAGTAAACATTGATGTGGCCACATCATTATAGTATGCTGATTTTAAGTCCTTTGGCTATATACTGAGGAGTGGGATAACTGAGTCAAAGGGTGGCTGCATTCCAAGTTTTCTGAGGAATCACCATGCTGCTTTCCAAAGTGGTTGCACCAATTTGATGTTCCACTAGCAATGCATGAATGTACTTTTTTTTCCATATCCTCGCCAACACTTATTGTTTCTTTTATTCTTGATAACTGGCATTCTGACTGAAGTGAAATGAATTCTTAGTGTACTTTAATTTCCAATTCTCCAATTGCCAGAGATGTTGAGCATTTTTTATATATTTCTTGACTTATCATATTTCTTCTTCTCTGAAGGGTCTGTTAGGTTCCTTTGCCTATTTATTGATTGGGTTATTTGTCTTTTTAGTGTTAAGTTTTTTGAGTTCTTTATATATCCTGGAGATTAGTTCTCTATATGAGGTGTAGGTGGCAATGATTTTTGTCTCATTCTGTAGGCTCTCTCTTCGCATTCTTAATTGTTTCCTTTGCTGTGAGGAAGCTTTTTCGTTTTATACCATCTCATTTGTTGATTCTTGAACTTACTTCTTGTGCTTTAGGAATTTTGTTAAGGAAATCAGTATCTAAACTGACATGATTAGATTTGGGCCTGTTATTTGTTCTATTAAGTGCAGGGTCTCTGGTCTAATGCCTAAGTCCTTGATCCACTTTGAATTGAATTTTGTGTAGTGTGAGAGGATTTAATTTCATTGTGCTATGCATGGATTTCTAGTTTTCCAAGCACCATTTGTTGAAGAGGCCATTTTTTCTCCAATGTATGTTTTTGGTACCTTTGTCTAGTACGAGATAACTGTATTTATGTGGGTTTGCCTCTGTGTATTCTATTCTGTACCATTGGTCTCATGTCTTGTTTTGGTGCCAATATCATGCCAGTTTTGTTATTAGAGCTCTGTAGCATAATTTCAGGTCTAGTATTGTGATGCCTCCTGCTTCACTCTTCTTATAGAAGAAGTAATATTATAGAAGATTGCTTTGGTTATTGGTCTTTTATTTCCCCAAATGAATTTCATGATTGTTTTTTCTATTTCTATGAAGAATGTTATTGGGATTTAATAGGAATTGCATTAAATCTGTATAATGCTTTTGGTAGTATGGCCATTTTGACAATGTTAATTTTGCCTTTCCAAGAGCATGGGAGATCTTTCCATCTTCTAAGGTCTTCTTCAGTATCATTCTTTTGTGTTCTGTAGTTTTCATAGTAGAGGCCTTTTGCCTCTTTTGTTAGATTTATTCCCAAATATTTTAATTTTTGAGGCTATTGTGAATGGGGTAGTTTTCCTAATTTCTCTGTTAGTGGATTCATTACTAATATATATATATATATATGAGCACAATATATTTATGGGTGTAAATTTTATATCCTGATACTTTGCTGAATTCATTTATGAGTTCTAGAAGTTTTCTGGTGGAATTTTGGGGTTCTTTTAAATATATAAACATGTCATTGGCAAATAGGGATAGTTTGAATTCTTATTTTCCTATTCATACCCCTTTAATTTCTTTCTTCTGTCTACTTGCTCTGGCTAGTGTTTCAAGGACAGTGTTGAATAAAAGTAGTTAAAGAGGGCATCCTTGTCTTGTTCTACTTTTTGGACAGAATGCTTTCCATTTTTCTCCATTTAAAATGATGTTGGCCTTGGGTTTAGCATATATAGCTTTTAAAATGTTAAAATATGTTCCTACTATCCTTAGTTTTTCTAGTGTTTGGAGCATGAAGGGTGCTATATTGTGTCAAATGCTTTTTCTGTATCTATTGACATACTCATGTGATTCTTGTCTTTAAGTCTGCTGATGTGATGAATAACATTCATTGATTTCTATATGTTGAACCAATCTTGCATCCCTGGGATGAACCCCCACTTGATTACATTGTGCTGCATTATCTTTTTAATATGTTTTTGTATTCAATTTGCCAGAGTTTTATTGAGAAATTTTGCTTCTATGTTCATCAAGGATATTGGTCTGAAGTTTTCTTTCTTTGATGTGTCTTTGTCTGTTTTTTTTTTTAAATCAGGGTGATACTAGTTTCATAGAGTGAGTTTGAAAGAGTTCCCTTTTTTCTATTTTATTGAATAATTTAAGGAGTTTTGGTGTTGATTCTTCTTTGAAGGTCTTATAGAACTTGAACGAGAATCTCTCTGGTCCTGGGGTTTTGATGATACCTTCAATTTCATTGCTTGAAATTGCTCTGTTTAAATTGTTTATGTCCTCTTGATTTAGTTTGGGTAGGTCATATGTCTCTAGAAATTTGTCAATGTCATCATGATTTCTATTTTATTGTATAAATTTTCAAAATAATTTCTAATAATTGTTTGTATTTTAGTAGTGTTGTGATATTTCCTTGTTGATCATGAATTTTAGTAATTTGTGTTTTCTCTCTTTCTCTTCATTAGCATGGCTAAGGGTTTATCAATTTTATTTATTTTTTTCAAAGAACTATCTTTTTGTTTTGTCAACTTTTTGAATGGTTTCTTTTGTTTCAATTTCATTGGTTTTAGCTCTGATTTTAATTATTTCTACTCTTTGAGTGTTGATTTGTTCTTTTTCTAGGGCTTTGAGACATAATGTTAGGTTATTTGGTGACTTTCTATTCTTTTAAATACTGCACTCAGTTCAAAGAACTTTCCTTTTAGAACTGCCTTCATAGTATGCCAAAGATTTTGATGTTGTGTCACTATTCTAATTTACTTCTAAGTATTGTTTTTAAATTCATCCCTGATTTCTTCTGCTATCCATATGTTGTTCAATACCATATTATTTAGTCTCAAGGTGTTAGAGTAGCTTCTCTTTTTAAAATTTATTTACTTATTCTAATTAGGTGTATATGACAACTGAATGCATTTTGATTCATTGTACACAATTGCAGGACATCTTTTCATTTCTCTGGTTGTACATGATGTAACATTGCACCATATGTGCAGTCATACATATACCTAGGGTCATGATGTCCATCTCATTCTACCATCTTTCCTGCCCTCATGCTTCTATTTTTATTCTATTGTTCATTTCTAATTTTATTCCATTATGACCTGATAGGATGCAAGGTATTATCTCCATTTTTTTTGTATTTGCTAAGAGTTGCTTTGTGGTATAAGATATGGTCTATTTTAGAGAAGGATCCCTATGCCACTGAGAAGAATGTGTATCCAGTCATTACTGAATGAAATATCCTATATATGTCTGTTAAGTCTAACTTATTGATTGTATTATTTAGTTCTATATTTTCTTTATTTAATTTTTGTTTGGAGCATCTATCCAGTGGTGAGACAGGTGTGTTAAAGTGACCCACTATTATTGTGTTGTGGCCTATTTGATTATAGAAGTTGAAAAGAGTTTGTTTGGACTCCAAGATGGCCACGAATAGAGTGCATCACACCCCGTGTACTGCGTCACTGCACAGGTGAATAACGAGTTAGAGTGACAAAAAGCTATCTTGTTAGGAATTTACAGCAAAATAGGGGTGCACCGAAACCTAGAGGAAGGATTTCCAGCACCGAGGACCGGTTATTGAATCTCTAACACGAGCCAACTGTGCGACCGGAATTCCAGGCTGACTGATCCGCCGCCCGTCGCGCGGCCCGCCCCGCGGCTACAGATGGTGGGGCGCCGCCAAGAAGCGACCAGCAAGCAGAGAGAGACAGTACTACAGATTCTGTGGAATCCTGCTGGCTGTGCCCTCACTGAGCTTCGGGCTGAGTTCGGGATTTGAGACGGGGAAGGAAGCGATCCAGTTCTATCTCCCATAACGGAAAGTCCATTAAGGAAGCCAGCGGCCACCATCTTGGAGAGCTGATGTCACCACCGCCACTCTCTGACAGATTGCAACAATAAAACAGGTGTGTGTTACTCAGCCCATCTCCCATACAGTGGGGAATTCACATAAAATCTCTCCCAGGCTTCCCGGGGGAGGGATTATCAGAACGAGCCTGCATAGAGACACGGGGAAAGGTAGAGACACCTGACCTTCAACTCCCCCTCCCATCAGCGGTGAAAACGAAACCTGTCCAGCCAGCGTTGGGGGAGGGGCAAGCGGAAAAAAAACAATAGGGTGCCAGGGTTCCCAATAGCCACCCTCCACACCCAGCAAACTGCAGGCCCAGAGCACAGTTTGAACTGCCGAGAGGCATCACACAGGGGAAGGCCAGGCTAGCAGGAGAAACCAGGGCTAGCAAGAGAAGCCAGGGGACGAGAGGCCAGGCCCTCGCGACTGGGTGGCTAGAGATCGCCTGCCCGCCGGCTATTGACCGCCTGCCCGCTGCCCACGCGACTGGGTGGCTGGAGTCCGCCCACCCGCCGGCGACCAATTGCCCTCCCGCTGCCCGCGTGACTGGGCGGCTGGAGACCGCGCGAATGCCGGCGACCACCCGTGCGACTGGGCAGCTAGAGACCGCCCGCCCGCCGGCGACCACACGCCCGCTGCTCCCGCGACTGGGCGGCTAGAGACCGCCCGCCTGCTACCCGCGTGACCGGGCAGCTAGAGACCGCCCGCCTGCTGGCGACCGACCACCCGCCCGCTGCCCACACGACTGGGCGGCTAGAGACCGCCCGCCCGCCGGCGACCGCGCGGCTAGACCCGGAGGTGCGGCCCAGCAGGTACAGCGCAGAGACTCTAGGAAGAGGTCTATAGCCAGGCCTTCATGAAGTAGATAACCGGGAGCTGAAACCAACCAGAGACAGACCAGTCCCACCCCTCCCTTCGGACACCCCGGCAAGGAGCCTGGGGCCCACCATAGCAGAGAGGTGACGTCACCGGAGTTTGGCCGTCGGAACTCCTTCCCAGCAGAATCCACTTTAGCAGGCATAGTCTACCACCACAAAGGAGAGACAACAGAGATATACAAAACCAAAACAAATTTATAGGAGAGAGCAGAAACACAGCAATCAAACAGAGCTGGAAAGTAATGTGAACAGCATGAAAAAACAAGGGAAAAAAGGATTACAAACAATGCAGGAAAACTTAAATCTACAGGAGGACCTAGAAGCATCAGACACATGGATAGGGAAAGAACTCAAGGCATACCTAACTCAGATGGAATGGAATATTAGAGAAGACATGAGACAGCAAGTCCAAGCAATGAAAGTATATTTTGAAAACGAATTAAACAAACAAATTCAAATGGCAAAGAACGAGCTTTACCAGGAGATTGAGATCTTAAAAAAAATCAAACAGTAATCCTAGAAATGCAGGAAACTATAAACCAAATTAAAAACTCAAACGATAATATTACAAATAGTCTAGATCAAGTAGAAGTCAGAACATCAGATAATGAAGACAAAGTTTATCAACTTGAAAAGAATATAGTCAACACAGAAAAGATGCTTAAATCTCACGAGCAATCTATTCAAGAGATATGGGATGTCATAAAAAAACCAAATTTGAGAGTCATCGGGATAGAAGAAGGCATAGAGGTTCAAACCAAAGGAATGGACAACCTATTAAATGAAATAATTCTAGAAAACTTCCCAGAGATGAAAGATGGAATGGATTGCCAAATCCTGGAAGCCTACAGGACGCCAGACATTCAAAACCGTAATAGACCAACTCCAAGACATATAATTATGAAGATAGCCAACATACAGAACAAGGAGAGAATATTAAAAGCTACGAGAGAAAGGAGGCAGATTACATTCAGGGGTAAACCAATTAGGTTAACAGCTGATTTTTCATCACAGACTTTGAAAGCGAGAAGATCCTGGAACAATGTATTTCAAACTCTGAAAAATAATGGATTCCAACCAAGAATACTGTATCCAGCAAAATTAAGCTTCAGATTTGACAATGAAATTAAAATATTTCACGATAAACAAAAGCTAAAAGAATTCACAGCCAGAAAACCAGCACTGCAAAGCATTTTGAGCAAAATACTACAAGAAGAGGAATTGAAAAATAGCGCCCAAAACTAACAGTGGGAGGTATCTCAGTAAAGGGGGAGGAAAATAACCAAAGAGTAAAAACTAGCCAAACTAAAATAAATAAATAAATAAACATGACTGGAAGTACAAACCATATTTCAATTGTAACCTTAAATGTTAATGGCCTAAATTCACCAATCAAGAGACAATGGCTAGTAACCTGGATCAAAAAAACAAATCCAACAATATGCTGCCTTCATGAGACTCATATGATAGGAAAAGACATACACAGGCTGAAGGTGAAAGGTTGGGAAAAATCATACCACTCACATGGCCCTCGGAAGCAAGCAGGAGTGGCCATACTCATATCGAATAAAATCAACTTCAAGGATGGATGTCCTTCTTTATCCCTTCAATCCTCTTAAAAGGAACCATCCACCAACAAGACATAACAATTATCAATTAGTATGCACCAAACAATGGTGCTACAACGTTCATAAAACAAACTCTCCTCAAGTTCAAGAGTCAAATAGACCACAACACAATAATTATGGGTGACTTCAACACACCGCTCTCGCCATTAGACAGATCCTCTAGACAAAAGCTGAATAAAGAGACTATAGAACTCAATAGCACAATCAATAACCTAGACTTAACCGACATGTATAGAATATATCAACCATCATCAAGTGGATACACGTTCTTAGCAGCACATGGATCCTACTCCATATATTATGCCATAGGGCAACTCTTAGTAAATATAAAGGTATGGAGATAATACCATGCACCATATCTGATCATAATGGAATGAAACTGGAAATCAATGATAAAAGAAGGAAGGAAAAATCCTACATCACATGGAAAATGAACAATATGTTACTGAATGATCAATGGGTTACAGAGGACATAAAGGAGGAGATAAAAAAATTCTTAGAGATAAATGACAATACAGACACAACATACCGGAATCTATGGGACACAATGAAAGCAGTTTTAAGAGGGAAATTCATTTCCTGGAGTTCTTTCCTCAAAAAAAAAAAAGAAAAAACCAACAAATAAATGAACTCACACTACACCTCAAAACCCTAGAAAAGGAAGAGCAAAACAACAGCAAATGTAGTAGAAGACAAGAAATAATTAAAATCAGAGCGGAAATCAATGAAATTGAAAAAAAAAAAACATTGAAAATATTGATAAAACTAAAAGTTGGATCTTTGAAAAAATAAATAAGATCGACAGGCCCTTAGCCATGCTAACGAAGAGAAGAAGAGAGAGAACTCAAATTACTAACATACGGGATGAAAAAGGCAATATCACAACAGACACTACAGAAATACAGAAGATAATTAGAAAGTATTTTGAAACCCTATATTCCAATAAAATAAAAGATAGTGAAGATATCAATAAATTTCTTAAGTCATATGATCTGCCCAGATTGAGTCAGGAAGAAACACACAAGTTAAACAGACCAATAACAAAGGAAGAAATAGAAGAAGCCATCAAAAGACTACCAACCAAGAAAAGCCCTGGACCGGATGGGTATACAGCGAAGTTTTACAAAACCTTCAAAGAAGAATTAATACCAATACTTTTCAAGCTATTTCAAGAAATAGAAAAAGAAGGAGCTCTTCCAAATTCATTCTATGAGGCCAACATCACCCTGATCCCGAAACCAGACAAAGACACTTCAAAGAAACAAAACTACAGACCAATATCTCTAATGAACTTGGATGCAAAAATTCTCAATAAAATCCTGGCGAATCGAATACAAAAGCATATCAAAAAAATTGTGCACCATGATCAAGTAGGATTCATCCCTGGGATGCAAGGCTGGTTCAATATACGGAAATCAATAAATGCTATTCACCACATCAATAGACTTAAAGATAAGAACCATATGATCATCTCGATAGATGCAGAAAAAGCATTCGACAAAGTACAGCATCCCTTTATGTTCAAAACACTAGAAAAACTAGGGATAACAGAAACTTACCTCAACATTGTAAAAGCTATATATGATAAACCTCAGGCTAGCATCATCCTAAATGGAGAAAAACTGAAGGCATTCCCTCTAAAATCTGGAACAAGACAGGGATGCCCTCTCTCACCACTTCTATTCAATTTAGTTCTTGAAATACTAGCCAGAACAAATAGACAGACAAAAGAAATTAAAGGCATAAAAATAGGAAAAGAAGAACTTAAATTATCACTATTTGTGGATGACATGATAATATATTTAACAGACCTAAAAGGGTATAAAAAGAAACTGCTGGAGTTAATAAATGAATTCAGCAAAGTGGCAGGATATAAAATCAACACGCATAAATCAAAGGCATTCCTGTATATCAGCAACAAAACTTCTGAAATGGAAATGAGGAAAACCACCCCATTCACAATATCCTCAAAGAAAATAAGATACTTGGGAATCAACCTAACAAAAGTGGTGAAAGATTTATACAATGAAAACTACAGAACCCTAAAGAGAGAGATAGAAGAAGATCTTAGAAGACGAAAAAATGTACCCTGTTCATGGATAGGCAGAACTAACATCATCAAAATGGCGATATTACCCAAAGTTCTCTACAGGTTTAATGCAATGCCAATCAAAATACCAATGGCATTTCTTGTAGAAATAAATAAAGCTATCATGAAATTCATATGGAAAAATAAAAGACCCAGAATAGCAAAAGCAATTCTAAGCAGGAAGTGTGAATCTGGACGTATAGCGATACCAGATTTCAAACTATACTACAGAGCATTAGTAACAAAAACAGCATGGTACTGGTACCAAAACAGGCAGGTGGACCAATGGTACAGAATAGAGGACACAGAGACCAATCCACAAAATTACAACTTTCTTATATTTGATAAAGGGGCTAAAAGCATGCAATGGAGGAAGGATATCATCTTCAACAAATGGTGCTGGGAAAACTGGAAATCCATATGCAACAAAATGAAACTGAATCCCTTTCTCCCGCCATGCACAAAAGTTAACTCAAAGTGGATCAAGGAGCTTGATATCAAATCAGAGACACGCTGTCTGATAGAAGAAAAAGTTGGCTACGATCTACATACTGTGGGGTTGGGCTCCAAATTCCTTAATAGGACACCCATAGCCCAAGAGTTAATAACAAGAATAAACAAATGGGACTTACTTAAACTAAAAAGTTTTTTCTCAGCAAGAGAAACAATAAGAGAGGTAAATAGAGAGCCTACATCCTGGGAATTTTTACCCCTCACACTTCAGATAGAGCCCTAATATCCAGAATATACAAAGAACTCAAAAAATTAAACAATAAGATAACAAATAACCCAATCAACAAATGGGCCAAGGACCTGAACAGAAACTTCTCAGAGGAGGACATACAATCAATCAACAAGTACATGAATAAATGCTCACCTTCTCTAGCAGTCAGAGAAATGCAAATCAAGATCACCCTAAGATACCATCTTACTCCAGTAAGATTGGCAGCCATTATGAAGTCAAACAACAATCAGTGCTGGCGAGGATGTGGGGAAAAGGGTACACTTGTACATTGCTGGTGGGACTGCAAATTGGTGAGGCCAATTTGGAAAGCAGTATGGAGATTCCTGGGAAAGCTGGGAATGGATCCACCATTTGACCCAGCTATTCCCCTTCTCGGTCTATTCCCTAAAGACCTAAAAAGAGCATGCTACAGGGACACCGCTACATCGATGTTCATAGCAGCACAATTCACAATAGCAAGACTGTGGAACCAACCTAGATGCCCTTCAATAGACGAATGGATAAAAAAAATGTGGCATTTATACACAATGGAGTATTACTCTGCATTAAAAAAATGACAAAATCATGGAATTTGCAGGGAAATGGATAGCAGATTATGCTAAGCGAAGCTAGCCAATCCTTAAAAAAACAAATGTCAAATGTCTTCCTTGATATAAAGAGAGCAACTAAGAACAGAACAGGGAGGAAGAGCATGAGGAAAAGATTAACATTAAACAGAGACGAATGGGGGGAGAGAAAGGGAGAGAGAAGGGAAATCATATGGAAATGGTAGGAGACCCTCAATGTTACACAAAATTACATATAAGAGGTTGTGAGGGGAAAGGGGGGGGAACAAGGGAGAGAATTGAACAACAGCAGATGAGGTAGAGAGGGAAGATGGGAGGGGAGGGGAGGGCTGATAGTAGGAGATAGGAAAGGTAGCAGTATAGAACAGTCACTAATATGTCATTATGTAAAAATGTGAATGTGTAACCGATGTGATTCTGCAATTTGTATCTGGGGTAAAAATGGGAGTTCATAACCCACTTGAGTCAAATGTATGAAAAATGATATGTCATGAGCTTTGTAATGTTTTCAACAACCAATAAAAAATTTTAAAAAAAGAAAAGAGTTTGTTTGATATGTGTAGAATCTCCATTGTTTGGGGCATAAATATTTACAATCATTATGTCTTGTTGATGTATAATTCCTTTAAGCAGTATGAAATGTCCTTATTTGTCCCTTCTGATTAACTTTGGCTTAAAGTCCAACTTTGTCTGCTATGAGTATATAAACCCCTGCTTGTTTGCAAGATCCATGTGAATGATATGTTTTTTCCCATCCTTTCGCCTTCAGTCTGTGTGTGTTTTTGTCTATGAGGTGAGTCTCTTGGAGACAGCGTATTGTGGGTCGTGTTTTTTAATCCAGTTGGTCATTATTTGTCTTTTGATTGATGAGTTTAGGCCATTTTTGTTCAAAGTTATTATTGAAATATGATTTGTATTCCCAATCATTTTGGTTTAATTCTGGTTTTTAATTTGAATTAGTTTCTTCTTTGATAGACTATTCCTTTAGTGTAGTTCTTCCCTTTGCTTATTTTCACTTTTCATTTCATCTTCATGGGATATTTTGCTGAGAATGTTCTGTAGTGCAGGCTTTCTAGTTGTGAATTCTTTTAATTTATTTCATAGGTTTCCCAAACAACCTGAATTATTTAGTATATTCATGATATTCTTGGTTAGTAATTGCTTCTAAATCTTGTTACATATATCACAAAAAATTTGTGTTCTTCTTTATTTAAAGCTTTCACACAAATTCTCATTATTGACTAGTGTTACCCATTTGTCATGACCTTCTAAGATTATTTTAAATATATACTCTCAGTTAGCCCAATCTATACTTTCATTACCAGAAATTCCAATTATATATTTTGTATATTTTCACTTTATGATTTGCATATAGTCTTGAACATAAACATTGTTTCTGCCAGAGAATTACTTTGAGAGCCTGAACCTGAAGTCTTAAAATAATAACTTTAAAAGCAAATTATTGTTAATTGACAAATAAAAGGGTATGTGTGTTATGTATATATATATACACACATATATATGTATACACACATCATGTAAAGTTTTCTGAAATATGCACACATATGAAATGGCTAATTTAATTAAATATGCATTACCTCACATACTATTTTATAAGGTAAAAAGACTTAAAAATCTACTCTGAGCAATTTTTAGAATACAGTATATTGTTAGTAACTACTATCACTGTGTTGTACAATGGATCTCTTGAATTTATTCTTCCTAACTGAAGTTTTGAATTATTTGACCAATATCTTCCAACACCCCCAGCCCTTAATAACCACCTTTCTATTCTCTGTTGCTATGAGTTCAACATTTTCTTTTAGATTCTACATGTAAATTGAATAATAGACTATTTGTCTTTCTGTGCCTGGCTTATATCATTTTATATAATGTCTTCCAAGTTTATCCTTGTCATCATAAATGTCAGAATTTCTTTTTTAAGTGACTGACCATCTTTCCTCTATATGAATGTGTAGTAAGAAGATAGATCAAATTGTTGCTATTCATTTATCCACTGACAGATACTTAGAATGATTTCATATCTTAAATGTTGTGAATAAGCTATTATGAACATGGTCATTCAAATACCAAGATACTTATTTCATTTAGATATATATTCAATAATGGGACTGCAGGATCAGATTGTAGTTTTATATTTAATAGTTTTAGGGACATCCATGCATTTTCCATAACAGCTATACCAATTTCCATTCTCACCAACAGTGGGCAAGGTTTCCCTATTTTTCACACTCTTTCCAGCATTTTTCTTATTGGTAATAGCCACTCTGATGGGTGTGAGGTGGTATTTCATGTGGTTATTTGATATTTTCTGAAGATTAATTATATTGAGCATTTTTTCATTTATTTTTTGGTTATTTTTATATCTTCTTTTAAGAAATTTCTATTTAGATCCACTGCCCATTTTTAAATCAGGTTATTTGTTTTATTACTAAGTTGTTTGGGTTCCTTATATATTTTGAATATTAATACTTTCTTAGATGTATTATTTACAATTTTTTCTCCTAATCCGTTGGTTATCTCTTCATTCTAATGATAATTACCTTTTACATGCAAAAGCATCTCAGTTTGGTGCAATCCCATTGTGTACTTTGCTTTTGTGTTCACATTCAAAAACTTGTTACTAAGATCGATGTCACAGAGAACTTCCATTGTTTTCTTCTTATAAAAGTATTACAATTTTTACATCCTAACATTTTAGTTTTTAATATTTTTGAGTTAATTTTTTATATAATGGGATATAAGGTCTAATTGCATTGGTCTACATTTGTATATATAATTCTTTTTTAAAATATTTTTAATTGTCAGTGGTCCTTTATTTTTATGAACTTTTTGTATATGGTGCTGAGGATCAAACCCAGTGCTGCACACATTCCAGGCAAGCGCTTCACCACTGAGCCACAGACCCAGCTCATGTAATTATTTTTAACACCACTAAACTTCCCTCTTAGAACTGTTTTTGCTGCACCAAATATGATTCTGGCATGTTGTGTTTCCATTTTATTTTCTCTCAAAATATTTTTTAATTTCTTCATTGATTCATTATTTTGTCAGGAACATGTTTAATTTTCATGTATTGTATTTTTTTTTCAAAATTGCTCTTATTGATGATTAGTTTTATATCATCAGAGTTAGAAAAGATAATTGATATTATTTCAATATTTGTAAATTTGTTCAAACTTGGTTTTGGCCTAAAACATAATCTATCCTGAACTATGTTCCATATTTTCTTGAGAAAAATGGGTATTCTAATGCTATTGGATGTTCTATATATGTGTATTATCTGTATTTGGTATAAAGTGTAATTAAAGTTCAGTGTTTCCTTATTAATTTTCTGTGTGGATGATCTCTCCATTGCTGAAAAGGAGTGTGGAAGTCTCTTACTATGATTATATTATAGCCAATGTCTCCCTTCAGGTCTATCAATATTTACATTATGCATGTAGGTGCTCCAATGTTTATATATGTATTTGTAATTATGTCCTCTTGGTGGGTTGACTCATTCATAATTTAATAATGATCTTCCTGGTCTAATTTTACAGTTATTGGCTAAAATTCTATTTTATAGTATGCAAGTTTATTTATTACTGCCCATTTGTGCATTCCATTTACATGGTATATCTTTTCTCTATCTTTTCACTTTCAATCTTACATGTGTCCTTATAGGTGAATTGAGTCTCTTATAGGCATAATATAATAAAATCTTGCTTTTTTGAACCATTCAACCACTCAGTGTCTTTTGCTTGAAGAATCTAATAATCCATTCACTTTCAATGTAATTTTTTATATTGAAACATGGATTGCAATTTTATTAATAGTGATTCTGAAGTAGTTTAATGAGCATTTGAAAGCACAGGACTTCTTAGATAACCCTCCATTTTTTTTTCTTCTCCTTAATGTGCTCACATTCCTAATAACACTTATGAAGTTTGGCACTGTCTGTGATAACCGTGTCCCCTGCACCAGCATGAAATGCTAATAAAGTACTGCTAAGGAAAAAAACACTGTATAGTTGAAATTTAAGATAGGGTAAGAAAAGTCTAATTGCTCATTTTAGATTTTAATTCTAACAATCTCTAACCTGCTGAAGTAAAAGTATATATATGTCCTCTGAGGATCTTGATCAATATATTTTCGTGAGATTAATCTCATATTATATTTCCACCTATATGAGAATCAGCCATACTACTCAAATTTATACACTGCTGTTTTACTGAAGAATTATTAGACCACTCTGTACAGCTATTTTCCATGTATAGACATTGTTTTAATTTATTCAATTCTGGTGAAAATGTGTGATAATAAGATCAATAATAGTTAATACACTATCAACCAATTTTAAACATGCAGCCAATCATCAAGCAAGCATATGAAGTGCCTACTGTGTCCCAGGCATTGTTCTTGGGTACTGCCACAGGACTCATGAAAGCTTCATCATCAGAAAGCTTTTTGGGAGAAAAAGAGTTGGTCTTATTTTCTTTTGTTTGTAGAGATGATGTTTACAAATGTATTATATGGACTATTTTAATGAAAAATAACATTTAATCATTTGTGGAAATATTAGCATATTCTAATGAATTCAGCATGGAACAAATGTCTCATGCAGTAAAAACAATCTCTTATACAATGGACTGCTTAAGTTACAAAAATGACACAGGTTTTGAGATTTGCTTACTTGTTAAAATAATTTTTTAAAACCCTTAATATTAGCAAAAAGAATCAGTGAAACTTGAAATTATACTTAAATGTGAGGGAAGCAGCTCATGATTAGCATAAACATTTGGAGAAATTGCCTAGAGATCAGTTTTTTCCTCTCCTTTTAGCTTGACTCCCTGAGGCTAAACCATCAAGCCTGACCTGACCATTTTAGAGATTGTCAACAGATGTGGAGAATAAGAATTCAGTTGATTGTCTAAAAAATATTCCTTTTATAAAATCTGGATATATTTCTAGGACACAGACTTAGAAACTATATTTCTTTGCTTCTCCTTTCCTTGTTTTCTCTGTCTCACTAGTGATTTGGTTAATTAACACTTCATCCAAGGATTACATCTCTTAGACATTCAGGAGAGTGTGAAATTGCCCTACTGGCAATGACAAGGATGAAGGGATATTTTAGTCTCAAAGCTATTATACTACATGTGGATATAAATTTTAATATTTTAAAGAATACTTTCTCTGGTGACAGAGAAATATGACTTTATGACAGTGATTCTCAAAGTAAAGCCCCAGACCAGCAGCATCACCGTTATTTAGCAAATGTGTTACACTTACTGAGTTAGACTTACTGAATCAGTCTCAGAAGCTGGGGCCCAGTAATCTGTGTTTTAACAAGCTCCCTAGGTGATTGTGATACACCGTAAAGTCTGAGAACCATTGGCTGTGAAATTCCCTCACTTCATTGCATAAGAATATCTTAATTAGTGATATAAGAAATCATAGGTTAAACTATTGGTTAGTAGTTTAAATCTTAAACCATTGCCTTCTAATGTAAAACAGACTAATTCTAGTTCACAGGATTCCATAATTATTTTATTTCCTTACACAGCATGTAGGTCTGTTGGAATAGAAATTATTGTCTAGTAAACACAAATGGCTGCTAAGGAGTAACATCCCATGTTTAAACAAAGGTTTCCAAATAAAAATGAATTAAGTAGTTAGGATTTTAAATGCCCTCATGTCCATTTTTTGATATATTAATTGCCTTATCTTTAATAAGAGTTAATTTTAGTGTTTTCCCTCATCTCTGTTTTATGTTATAATGATCTCAGTCAGATCATTTGCCATTGTGGTTCATCATATTAGTATTATTTCTACTAGGCAATGCTTAGTTTTGAGGGGTATTGCTAATCTCAATGCCAAGGCAATATTGTTGTTAAGGAGAAAGAAGGAGTTTCCTGATGAAGGTAAAAGCATAATTTTACCCCTATGGACCCAAATTCCTAGAATAAAAAGTTTGGTCCTATTAATTAATTTCACCCCTCACCCTCTACATCTCATTTATTGTCAGACTTTAAATTTTTCTCAGCCTTCTTCATACATCTTCCACATGTCAGTTCCTTTGCCATTGCTGCAACTCAATTGCTGATCATCTCTCAGCTGGATGACTCGAAATCAGAGACCCATAAAGGATTATTTTATCTATAGAAGTCCAACACTTTCACTGTGTCTGTCATTCTAGCTTCTAAATTGAGTTCACTGCTTCTGTTACCCAAAGGGAACTGAATGGAAAAACAAGTGTTAGACTTTGAAAGTTCTATTTCTTTAAAAACCTCCCCTACCTGCCCCCACATATAAAATGATTATGCTATTTATTCAGTTAATATTTTTGTTACTGTTATGTGTCAGAAGTTGTCTTAAGCATAATATTAGTCAAAGAAAAAAACATCCATCACTCATACTTCATAATCTAATGATGGTAATATAGTAGATGAAGATCTACTATATTTACATTTATAATTTTACCCATATAGGGTATCTACATCTATATCTAGCTGTTTATTTAGCTATTTAGAGAGGATTGTAAAGAAGGTCCTCCAATGGGAAATGTTTCAACAAAGGCATGCATGAAGTGATTGAGGAAGCCACATGGCTGAGGGGCAAAATGTGTTCCTGTATAGCAATTGCAGTAGAGTGAGGGAAAGGAAGGAAGATGACATGACTGGAGAGAACTAAGGAAAGGGCAAGGTTGAAGAGGTCAAAGGTAGTCAGAAAACATCATTAAGGATCATATATATTATTAAGAGATTTAGATTTTATTTTAAAATTAGTTGAGAAGTCTTAAAGTTTCTGAGATGATATGCTATGATATTTTTGTTTCAAAATTGACAGATAACATTGTATATAGTTATCATATTCAATATGATGTTTTAAAGTATATTGTACATTGTGAAATGGTTAAGTCTAGCTAATTAACAGATATGACACTTCACATATTATTTTTGATGTGAGAACATTTAACATCTATATGCTTTGCATTTTTTAAGAATACAATATATTGCAATTAATTACAATAAGCTGTACAGTAGATCTCTTGAACTTATTCCTCTTTATTGTAACTGTTTATACTTTGACCATAGCTTCTGATAACTACCATTATACTCTACTTCTATGAGGCCAACTCTTATAGATTCCATATATAAATAAGAATATATGGTGTGTCTCTGTGCTTGGCTTATTTAACTTAACATGATAACATCCAGGTTCATTCATGTTTTCACAAATCACAGGATTTCATTGTTTTTATGGCTAAATAGTACTCCATTGTGTGTGTGTGTGTGTGTGTGTGTGTGTGTGTATGTATATCAGCTTATCTTTATTAATTCATATGTAAATACTTAGATTGATTCCATACCTTGGTAACTATAAATAGCATTGCAGTAAATATGGGAATATAACCATTTCCCTTGGATATATACCCAGTAGTGGATGCTGGATCATACGGCAGTTCTGTATTTAATTTTTTAGGACTTCTATACCATTTTCCATACTGATTGAGCTAATTTATATCCTTATCATCAGTTTATAAAAATTGCATTTTCTCTACATTCTTATCAACACTTTTTATCTTTTGTCTTTTTTGATAGTAGCCAATCTAACTGGGGTGAGGTAATATCTCATTTTGATTTTTATTTGCATTGCTCTGATGATTAGGGATATTGAGCGTTTTTTCATTAACTTATTAGTCATTTTTACTTCTTCTTTGAGAAATGTCTGTTCATATTTTCCTATTTTTAATCAGATTATTTGTGGGATTTATTTTGTGATATTGAGTTTAATTCTTCATATATTTTGGATATTACTCCCTTGTCAGATGTATAATTTGCAAATATTTTCTCCCATTCCCTAAGTTGTCTCTTTCCCTTGTAGTTGAAGAGAAACAGAAAGAAAGTTGCAAACCAAGTAGTGAGTCATTGGAATTATATTTTAAATCTCACTGAGATTTTGAATAACCCAAACAAAATAAATAAATAAACACATACCTTGATTGTTAAATTGCATATTCATTCAGCTACATGGTATTTTATTTTCTGGGTGGTTTTTTGGGCAAAACAATACTAAACAAATTGGGTAACATTGGTTGATGATTAAGCATGATGATGAGTGAGATTTTTGTGTTTAGTATTTCCCTAGTTCCACTTTAGGACATAGTCAATAATATTAGCTGTTTATACAATTGGTTTGGAGAAAGCTGGAAAATATGTAGGCCAGAATGTATCTGTTTCAGGAAAAATTACACATAGTAGTTCTCATTGTTATTTGAGTAAAAAAAAATATATAAGATTACACCATTGAAACTACTTTATAAACCATCAAGCACCAAATAAATTTAAGAGATCTTTACAGTAGCAAGATACAGATAGTTGAGGTTGGGGTTGTGGCTCAGTTGTAGCACACTTGCCTAGCATGCATGAGTCACTTGGTTCAATTCTCAGCACCACATACAAATAAATAAAATAAAGGTCCATCAACAACTAAGAGATATTTTTTTTAAGAAAAGATACAGATAGTAAATGTATATCACTGAAAAATGGATTGGTTTTTAACTTTGGTCCTTGCTGTCATAGGTATTGTAGGTTTTGCTTAGCTGATCCTTTACAAATGAAAATAAACGGAAGCCTAGATTATACTATGAGGAAAAGAAAAAAAAAAACTAGTAATTTTTAAGAAATTTGGTCTTTTCTTGAAATGTTAATTGGAATGCTTTATTTCTTTAAGTATGATCCTGGCTATTTTACCAATTCCCATTTCACATTTTTCTGTATATTATCATAAGTAAATCTATATTTAGTGTTGGGTAATTACAAAGCATGGTAGAAAGTTTTAAAACTATTATTATTATTATTATTATTATTATTATTATTATTATTTTGGTACTGGGGATTGAACCCAGGGGCATCACTGAGCCCCATCCCCTGCCTTTTAAAAAATATGTTATTTAGAGACAGTGTTGGTAACTGCCTTGCTAAGTTGCTGAGGCTGGCTTTGAACTCTCGATCCTCCAGCCTCAGCCTCTTGAGCCATTGGGATTATAAACGTGCACCACCAGACCTGTCTAGGACTACTAATTTCTTATAATAACTAGACATGTACCCTACCATCAAGGACTTTATCCTATAATACATTTTGTCTCTTCCAATTAGATGGTAAATATTTCAGGACAGTAGCCATATCATATTCATATCTGTAGGCATACTTCCAGATCAGTCAGCATCATGCATCATTTATAGAATGAGTTTATTAATGCAAAGACAAGTAATACTACTCAAGAGTCAGATTTGATACATACTGCCATGCCACAGAAACTTAAATATCTCGGTGCTGGCAGAAGGAGTGAGAAATTTATACAGAAGTTGAATCCCAGGTTTGTTTCATAGGAATAGAACCAGAGAGGACAGTATTGAAATATATATTACAGCAATCCTAAAATTACATATTCTCATAGATGTTTTTCAAGTAAGGAAACTGATGCTCTAAGGGCTTAAAAAATGCTGATCAATATCACAAGTTGTAATTGGCAGAGCTATTGTTGCAGATATTTTATTACTTTAAGTGTAGCCAAAAGGAAGTAAGTATGGAAATTAGAATTAATAAATCAGTTTCCTTAGAAAATTGTTCTTAAAACATCAGTAGAAGCAGTTCATTTTAGAGTGTAGGTGAGAAATAGTCAAAGGAGAGATTGAGCGATATGCTAAAAAGTTTGAAATTCATTCTATGAGCAATAGAAAGAAAGATATTAAAGGTCTTTGCGTATTGTGTGACAAATGAAAAGCAATGATTTAGAAAACTTAATTATCTATGCTATTTGCATTGGCCAAGAATTGGGAATGTCTAATAAAGGAAAATAAATTAAGAGACTGTTAGAATAGACTTATAAGGTAGTAAGGGCCTGAACTAAAGTATGCAAAATTGTTAATTCCTAGCCTACTTCCCTACAAATCAAATATGCCAGTTTAATGTTAAATTTGCAGAAGAACAAAATTGATCGTGTCCTAAAATACACAAAATAAATTATTTTTTTCTACTATTAACATCCTATATTACCATGGTTAATTTCTTAACATTTAGCAGATACTAATTTTTTTTGAGAGAGAGAATTTTTAATATTTATTTTTTAGTTTTCTGTGGACACAACATCTTTATTTTTATGTGGTGCTGAGAATCGAACCCAGCACCCCACACATGCCAGGTGAGTGCCACATTCCCAGCCCAAGATACTAATTTTTTTTATTAACTAAAGTCCATAATATGCATTAGAGCTCACTTTTTGTATTGTACATTTTGGTGATTTTGACAAATGTAAAATGACTTGTATTCACCATTACAGTATCATGCAAAATAATTTTGTTGTCCTAAATATCACTGTGCTCTGTTGATTCATCAGTCCCTTCCTCCCCCCATCCCGAATTGCTGGTAACCACTGATCTTTTCATTGTCTCTATAGTTTTAACTTTTCCAGAATATAATATAGTTATATAATAGCCTTGACTTGTTCATTCCTTAGTTAGCAGTATTTATTCAAAATTCCTTTTTATGCCTTGAAGTTCACTTTTTGTCCCTAAATAATATTCCAGTATATAGTAGTATCACAGTTTATCCATTCACTACCTGAAAGACATTTTGGTTGCTTTCAAGTTTGGACATTTCTGAATAAAGCTCCTGTAACTGTTTTATGGGTATGTTTTTGTGTGAACACACATTTTCAACTTGAGTAAATACTGAGAACAATTGCAAGGTTGTATGTAAGATTGTGTTTAACTTTGTACTAAACTGATAAATTGCCTCCTAAACTGGCAATGTCATTTTGAATTCTCACCACCTATTCTATGAAGATTTATATATATTTACACACACACACACATATATATATATACACATGTATATTTATATTCATATATTTATATTTACATATATGTAAATTTTCTTCAGGTTAATTATATAACTTATGAACTATTGATATATCCCTATATTTAGAGTATGTAACAAGTTATCATAAGATATTAAATCATGATATGTTCATGTTTTAAAATGCTCTCTGGTTGATGGCTTGAAAGTCACTTCTGTGGGGTCAAGGGCAGGATATGAGGCAGATTTGGCAATCGGAGAAATACTAGATGATCATAAGATCTAGGGTATTAATTCTGGAAATGATGTGAAATGCTCATCTTCTGAATATAAGCTGAAGGCAGAACCAACAGGTTGTTATAATGAAATGAATGTGGGGGATAAAAGAAAGGATTAATTATAATGTCAGAAATGTTCACCTGGGCAATTAGAAAACTTCAAATGACTCAGGAGTGAGAGTCTTGCAAAGTAAATAACTTTCACATATTATATAGGAGACAGTTATTAAATATTGAAATTGAGAGATGAATAAGCAGTTGGATTCTGTAGTGTCACGTTCAATAGAGTACACAACAAGCATCTATATTTAAGAAACACTGCTTATATGGAAATCAGAGCTATGAGAATAAGACCTAAGAAGTGAATATAAACTTCTCTCCTTCTTAATATGCTACCTGTGGTTCCAAGTACCCTATTATGAATCTGGCCAACAATGGATGTGATGGAAATGACTCTTTTTTTTTTAAATTGATGCTCGCCTGTTTATTGACTCTTTTTTTGGGGGGGTGGTTACCAGGGATACCAGGGATTGAACTCAGGGGCACTCAACCACTGAGCCATATCCACAAGCCCTATTTTGTATTTTATTTAGAGACAGGGTCTCACTGAGTTGCTTAGCACCTTGCTTTTCCTGAGGCTGGCTTTGAACTCATGATCCTCCTGCCTCAGCCTCCAGAGCCACTGGGTTACAGGCATGTGCCACCAGGCCCTGCTTTATTGGTTCTTAAGTTAGTTCCAATTATCAGTATATTTCAAAGTTGGATCTTGAGGCATTTTTGAATATACAATCACCCTAGGTTCTTTTACACTGACCCCATATTTTTATATTAACAGTTTGAGATCTGTTAGTCACAATTTCACTCTCTGCAAGATTTTATATTAAAAACAGTGAGTTACTTCTCATTAACCACCCCATTAAAAGCTAAGCCAGAGGCTGGAGTTGTGGCTCAGTGATAGAGAATTCACCTGGCATGTGTGAGGCACTGGGTTTGATCCTCAGCACCACATAAAAAACAAATGAAATAAAATAAAATGTATTGTGTCCATCTACAACTTTTTTTAAAAAAAGCTAAGCCAGTTCCTTATAAACTCAGCTTCAATAACTAGGATAGTAGATTATATCAAGTCTGAAAAAAGATTGAATATTTAAATTGGTACATTTGAGGAGTATTTAATGGAAGGACTATTTATAAAGGTGTGGACATATACATGTAAAGCAGAAGCACTATGAAGTATAATGTTATTACCCCTATGCCTAAAGGATGAGGGTAAAGAAGAAATTTCCATCTCTTTAGAGAAGGGTGTAGAGAAGGGCAACTACCAAGAGCAAACAAGGCTTGGGGGTTACAATCAACTTAAGCAGATCTGTAAGGAAGGACCAGGAAAAAAAATCTGATCTCATTCTCTCACTTTCCTAGCCATGGGTGTTCCATCTTCCAGTACCTTCAATTGTCAAAGCCAAAATGAAGCCAAATGATGGTTGCAACCCAAACAGGTCACCCTCCTGTAGTGCAGAGTAGGATGACAAGATGAAAAGTAGATTTGGAATACCAAATAGAAGACATCCAGATGAGTAGGATGATGTTTTAATTCCTCAAATTATTAATAATTTGAGGAATTAAAACATTTCAGGTGAGCATCTTCAAAAGACTATAGTACACTTTACTTTTACTATCTTAACTACTATTTCCAGGATAACTTACTTGAATACCTCAGTGTTCAAAGCAAAATATTCACTAACAGAAGTTTAAACAGACTATTAGCATACAGAACAAAAAGTGATAGAAAAAAGTAAACCAATAAATAAATAAATAAATAAAATTGAAAACTTGTTTCAAAATAATGAATTATTTGACTAAAATCACACATTGCTAAGCACACCTAAGTAGTTCGTAATCTGTTTTCAGACTGAAATGATCTGATAGGAATTTCAAGTACTTGATGGTCTTAAATTCAGTATTTGTGATTGTTTTATAAATCATACTGACTTAAATATAGCTGCAAGCTTTGAATGATGCTTTTCATGTATAGAATAAGAGGCTGTTAGCGATGGATTTGTTACTTTTAATAGGTTCAATTTTCAAAGTATTAACTACAGTCCTTATGCTGTACACTAGATGTATAGATTTGTTTGTCCAACATGTCTGCTATTTTGTATTCTTTGACCAGTTTTTCCTCATCTCCCCTACTACTTACCAGTAACAGTATCCTCCATCTCTGTATATTTAATCTTTATATAAGCTTTCTCCACCATAACTATTTTAGTATCTCTGTGTATCTTATAACATCCTGTTGTATGCCTGAAATATGTGCAACAAAATTTACTTTGAAAAAATAAAGCTATTGTAAAAAGATACCCAAATTCAATTTAAATTAGGAATAATCGCTTTTTTTTTATTTGCTAAAGCCATTACAGTGTGATGACTTTTCATTAACAAAACCCATATCTTACAAGATTAGAAGTTTAAGATGTAATTCTATTGTTACAATATTTTTACTGTGTGTTGGGGGTTGTTTGGGGTTTGGGGTTTGGGTATTTGCCCGGTGGGGGTGGTGGTGGGGTGGATATCATATTGAATCAGAGGGTGCTCAACCACTGAGCCACATCCTATCCCTTTTATTTTTAAAATTTTTGAGACAGAGTCTCACTAATTTGCTCAGGACCTCGCTAAGTTGCTGAGACTGGCTTTGAACTTGTTCCTCCGACCTCAACCCCCCAAGCCTCTGGGATTCTAGGCATGTGCCACCAAATGCAGTGTGTGTGTGTGTGTGTGTGTGTGTGTGTGTGTGTATGGTTGTTGATGGACATTTATTTATTTATTAATTTATATGTGATGCTGAGAATCAAATTCATTGCCTTACACATGCTAGGCATGTGCTCTACCACAGGGCCACAACCTCATCCCCCAAATGCAGCTTTTTCATGAGTAAATATAGGTGATTTAAGATTTTCTTTAGCAACTATTGTAAGACAAAATCAAGGAGTAAAATATTATTAAACATAAATTAATTAATTTCAAAAACACAGATACACACGTTTCAGGCATATTCAAAAGGTGTCTTCTTTGGGAGAATGTCTGTTAAGATTTGTTACACATTTCTTAATTGGCTCTTTTTTTTTTCTATTGAGTTGTGTGAGTTCCTTATACATTTTGGATGTTAACTCCTTATCAGATATGTGATTTACAGTGTTTTCCCCCATCCCTTTCATTTTGTATATCCTTCCAGCCGTTATCAAAGATTAGTTTACTATACATATGTTGGTTTATCTTTGTAATGCAAATGCCATACAGTCTTGATTAATATAGCTGTTATATAATTTGAAATCAGGAAGTATGATGTGTCTTTGTTCTTTTTGCTTAAGATTGTTTTGGCTATTCAGAGACTTTTGTAATTTCATATGAATTAGAGGATTTTTGGTTGTTGTTTCTGTAAAAAATAGCATTGGAATTTTGATAGAAATTACATTGCATCTATAGGTTGACTTGGGTAGTATGGACATTTTAACAATATCTGTTCTATTCCATGAATGTGGGCAGCTTTCCTCTTATTTGTGTTTTCTTTTATCAATAACTTCTAAATTTTAGTGTAGAGATTTTTCACCTACTTGGTTAATTTTTTTTCTATTTTTTTCTCTTTAATGCTATTGTAAATGGAACCATTTTTAACTTCTTTTTCAGTTAGTTCATTATTAGTTTATACTAATATAATTAATTTTTATGTTGACTATTTTGTCCTGAAACTTTACTGAATTCATTTATTACTTCTTACATTTTTTAGTAGGGCTCCTTAGAGTGAGTGTGTGTGTGTGTGTGTGTGTGTGCGCGCGCGTGCGCGCAGCACGCACATGCTCATGTGATCATGTTATCTGAAAAGAGGGACAATTTTATTTACGTTGCAATTTAGATATCTCATATCTTTTTCTTGACTAATTATTCTAGCTGTTACTTCCAGTTATATGATGAATGGAATTGGTAAGAATGGGCATCCTTGTTTTATTCCTGGTCTTAAAAGTTAAGTATTATGAAACTATTGGATTGTGATGTGTGGCCTTTATAATGTTGAGGTACATTACATGATTTGTTGACAGTTTTTATCATGAAGGATGTTGAATTTAGTCAAATACTTTGCATCATTTAAATAATAAACAGTAATATAATTTATAAAATGCATTGATCTAACTTAAAATTGAACATAATTTTTTTCAAAATTTATAAAGTAAAAAATAAGAAAGTGTTTGTCATACCAATTTATTTTATTTTGGGGGGGGGGTACCAGAATTGAACTCCAGGGCACTTAACCACTGAGTCACATCCCCAGCCCTATGTTGTATTTTATTTAGAGAGAGGGTCTCACTGAATTGCTTAGTGCCTTGATTTTGCTCAGGCTGGCTTTGAAGTCATGATCCTCCTGCCTCAACCTCCTGAACCACTGGGATTACAGGAGTGCACCACTGCACCCAGTGACATGCCAATTTATTTTAAAGAACTAAAATTATTCTTAACTTCCATAATTCAAGAGACCTTAATCATGACCAACTGGAAATGACATTGGTAAAAACATTTGGTGATATGGAGAAAGCTGAAAGTTGATAGTGCCAAGGGATTATTGAGATATGCTTATGCAAGAAAATTCCAAATAGGGCTGTCTCTAAATCCAAGACTAGGGCCAAAATTAGCTTTAGAGCTATGGACTGAGTTCTTCACCAATACTAGGAGAGTGATTCACTTGATGAAGAAAGGACAAAAAGTGTTATTTTTTTTTCTTCTATGCAATGCTAAAAATTAACAAAAATCATCAATACAGACAAGACCATTATACTGATATATTTTGTAAATGAAGTTTTGAGTTATCTTTGTAATGAAATATGACCCGTTGAAATTTTGTCTGGAGTCCCAGGATAAAGTATGTAGCAAAATAAGGAACTTACAAATACTGTGTGCAATCACAGGTCTACTTATAAAAATGAAATATATAGTTAAATAGATTTCACTTATTAATATAAATTATTTTCTTACTATTTTTATGTAAATTGTGTATTTGATTTACCTTATCCCTGAAGTGTTAAATTAAAATATATTATAAATTGATAGTGATTGGATTAATAAAGGAGCATATATTACCTAGAGATAGATATAGTGATTTATGGGTGATATGACAATATAATTTACTGTTTTAACAGAGAAATTTTCATATTCAAAAGAGATGCTAAAATAACAAATTATTTTTTTTGATTCATTTAGTTAAATGAAACTAAAAATGTAGTTTACTCAAGAATCATTTTTCAAAATTACTTCTTAAAAATCATGTCTGCACACATTAAAACAACCATTTTATTCATATCATGAGCCTTATGAGGTCAGGGTAATGATTATTCTTGTTACATATTCACATAATTTCACCAATTTTAAATGTTTAAAAACACTTTAACTAATACATAAAATTATACATATTATTGGGGTACCATATGATGTTTTCCTAGATATATGTTATATAAAGTTCAAAGCAATAAACACATCTAAATTTTCAAATATTTATCATTTAGATAGTGAAAACATTCAAAATAATGTATTCTTATAAAAATAGTACCATTATCTATAGTCACCCTACTGCAAAATAGAACACACAAAATTAATTTTCCTAACTATACCATAGTAACCATTAAGCAAAGTCTGTCCAATCTTCCCTCCCCTCAGCCTCACTATATTCTTTACTATAAATATAACTCTCACTATATTCTCTACTTCTACGAGATGATCTTTTTTAGACTCCACATATTAATGTGATTATGTGGTACTGTTCTTTCTGTGCCTGGCAGATTGTACTTAATTATCTGAAATTCTATCCTTATTGTCACCAATTATAGGATTTCATTCTTTGTATGATTGCATAGTATTACAATGTGTATACGTACCAGATTTTATTTATGCATTCATCACTTGATGGACAGTTAGGTTGACTCAATTTCTTGGATGTTGTGAATAGAATTTCAAAAAATATAGCAATGAAGATAACTTTAAAATACTGGTATAATTACCTTTGTAAAATATACCTGGTATTGGTAGGATTTCTGGATCATACGGTAATTCCACTTTTAGTTGTTTGAAGATTATCCATATTGTTTTCAGTGACAGCTACACTAATTTACATTTCCATCAAAACTGTATAACAATTCCCCTTTTTCCACATCCTCAATGACATTTAAAAAACTCGTCTCTCTGATCATAATCATCTAACTGGGATAGGGTGATATCACATTATAATTTTTATTGCCATTTCCCTGAAAATGAGTGATGCAGAACATTTTTTCATATACCTGTCAAGTATTTATATGTATCCTTTTGAGAAACATTTATGAAGGACTTTCTCCTGTTTTCAAATGGAATTGTTTGCTTGCTATTGATTTGTTTGAGTCCCTTATATATTCTAGATATCACCTCATTTGTCAAATGCATTCATCACTTGATGGACAGTTAGGTTGACCCCGTTTCTTGGATATTGTGAGTAGTTTCCAAATATCTTCTCCTATTTCATTGATTGTCTCTTCATTATATTGATTATTATCTTTATTGTGCAGAAGCTTTTGTATTTCATATAATCCCATTTGTTTTTTTTTTTTTTTTTGCTTTTGTTTCCTGTGTTTATGGGGCCTTTTCCCAAATATTTGTGCTATTTCTAGTGTGCTGAGCATTTCCCCTGTTTTAGTATTTTCATAGTTTCTGATCTTACATTTCAGTCTTTAGTCCATTTCTTTCTTCTAACTTTGGATTTGTTTTATTCTTATTTTTCTAGTTCCTTGAAAAACAATGATAGGTTTTTGATTTTTTTTTCCTTTTCTGATATGGACCATGCTGGCTATAAAATTCCCTTTCAGTTCTACAAATGCTGTATCTCATACAGTTTAGTATGTTGTGTTTATATTTTTACTTTTTTCAAAGATTTTTTGAATTGCCTTTTTTTTCCCTTGATCCATTCATTGTTAAAAAGTAACTTGTTTCTGATACGTTTATTTGTATAGTTTCCAATATCTGTCTTGTTATTAATTCCTAGCTTTATTGCATGCATTCAGATAAAATACTCATTATGGATTCAGTTTTTTAAAATTTTGTTGAGGCTTTTTTGTCACCTATCATATGATGTGTCTGGGAGTATGTTCTATGTGCTGGAGAGAAAAATGTGTATTCTTCAGTTGTTGAATAGAATGTTCTATAGATGTCTGTTAGGTCCATTTAGTCCAGGATGCAATTTAACTCTGATTTGCTATTGTTTTTCTGTCTGAATGTTCTGTCCACTACTGAAAGTTGGGTGTTATAATTCTTAACTGATGCGGTATTTAAATCTGTCTCTCTCCTTAGGTTTATTTATATCTGATTTTTTTATTTGGGTGTTCCAATATTAAGTGAATATGTATTTAGAATTGCTATTTCTTCTTTCTTTGATTAATTTTTCTATAATTATATAGTGACCTTTCTTGTCTCCTCTTACTGCTTTTGAGTCAAAATCTAATTTAGGTTGAAGTTATAGCTCAGTGGTAGAGCACTTGTTTCACAAGTATGAGGCACTGGGTTTGATCCTAGCACCAAATAAAAACAAATAAAGGCATTGAGTCCATTTACAGCTCATTTTTTTTTTAAATATCTAATTTAGCTAAGTATGTTTACTCCTGCTTGCTTATATATTCTGTTTGCATGGATTATCTCTTTTTGTACCTTTGCTTTTAGTCTGTGCATGTCCATAGGGGTGATGTGAGTTTCTTATAAATAACACATAATTAGGTCTTTTTTACCTAATCATTCTGTGTCTTTTAATTCTGTAATTTAATCCACTTACATTTATGCTAATTATTGATAGGTAAAGGGTTACTATTGCCATGTTGTTATTTTTTCTAATTTTGTCATTACTTTCTGTTTCCACCTCTCCTACAGTACTCCTTTATGTAGAGGTGATTTACTACAGTGATGTGTTTTTATGCTTTTTTATTTATTTTTTGGCATGTCTATCATAAATTTTTGATTTGCAATTATCATGAGGCTTATAAAAGCATATTTGATTATAGTAAGCTGTTTTGAAGTGATAGCAACTTAACATTGACCATAAAGATAGAAGAAACAAAAAGAAAAAAGTGAAAAAGTACTAATAAAACATATTTACTTGCATTTTATACCTCTCCACATTTTGAATTTTTGATGTCCCATTGTAGATATTTCTTAATCACCTATCTCTTAGCATATTAATGCTGTTGTTTTAACGACTTTTTAGTCTTTATATTAACATATGAATGGTTTATGCATACAGATTCATTTAAAATATCAGACCATTCTCAATCCATCTGTATACATACTCTTACCAGCAACTTTTGTACCTTCTTATTCTTTCAGTTTGAAAAACTCTTTAGTATTTTATCTTGCAGTAATAAATTCTCTCAGCTTTTGTTCCTCTATGAATGTTTTTTTTCATCTTATTCATATCTAAAGAATAGCTTTTTTGGAATATAGTATTCTCTCAGTTGGCTTTTATTTTCTTCCTTCAGAGCTGAGAAATCTCATTTTCTCCTAAACTGTGAGATTTCTACTGAGAAGTCAGTTGTCAAGTGAATTTGTACACTCTTACTTGTTTTTGCTTTTCTCTTGCTACACATTCTCTATCTTTGAACTTTGAGAGCTTGATTATGTCTTCTGAGAGATTTAGTTGAATTGATTCTGGCTAATGACATTTAATCTTCCCATAACCGGATATTGACATATTTTTAAAGGTTTGGGAAGTTTTATGTTATTTTCCTTTAATACACTTTCTACTCCTTTGCCATTATCAAGGCCCTCTTGAACCCAAATAATTTTAATGTTTGCTCTTCTAATGCTGTTACAAAGATCCTATACACTTTCTTCATTCCTGTTTATTTTTTTGTCATCTGTGTGCTTTAAAATATCCTGACATCAAGCTCACTAATTCTTTCTTCTCTTCTGCTGGTTAGGCCTTCTATTTTGTTTTGAATTTTATTTAGGATACATTTCAACTCAGAGATTTCTGTTTAAATTTTTATTGTGGTTTCAATGTCTCTGTGCAGTTTCTGTGTTAAAAATTTTTGTCTTTGTGTCTTGAAGCTAGGTTTTCATTTTGATAACTATTTTGAGTACTTAATCCAGGAATTCACAGATACCAATTTCTACATTCTCAGTTTCTGGTTAACATTTTTTTCCATTAGCTGATATCATGGCTCACTGAATTTTTTTGATTCTTGGCATGCAATGTTATCTGTGCAATGAAGGTTTAAGTATTTTTCCAGGCTTCATAATCTGGATTTGTTCCCATTCTATCAGAAATTCTAACCATTGTCCTTATTTTCTGTGTCTGTGGATGCTTCCACTATTTCAGCACTAGATATTAACCCTAGCTTTTCTGTGAGTCCTCTGTTGGTATATTGTAAAAAAAAAAAAAAAAAAAAAAACACTAAAACTTCCTCAGTATTGCATTTGGAGATAACTTTTTTTTCATCACTAGAAGGCACCCCAAGTCCAGGTTTGTCCCAAATCCATATTTGATATGTTTTTCAAAATGAACATACGGGGTGTTTAAAAGGATAGTCCATCTCCACAACTTAGCCTCTGTCTCCCTTTTCTTCTTCTCAGCATATAATTACTCTCTTTATGTTGTACTTCCTGAGATTGGGATGGAATGAGATGATCAGTCCCATGACCACCAATACCATAATGCTGAGTCTATCTAGAGCACACAGCTCATTAAAACATATAAAGCACAGAATCAAGATTAAGGGTCATGCTGCTATGGGCTTCCTGTTACTGAGGTTTATGGCCTGAGACTGCTGTAATCATCAACAGTTGATCCTGGCCAGAATAAAATCCCATTACATGGGGATGCGGATCCCTACCTGGTACTAGGGAAGGTCCAGAGATTCTGTTGGTGGTCACTAGTAGGGACAGGATCATTAGGATTTTTTCCAGTGTTAGGACTCGGCAGCCTGGCACTGAGTTCCAAAACAGTCTTTTTCTCATTTTCCTGCCTCAACTTCGTATATGAGGACTCTTGCTCCTTACTATGGGGCCCGACTTTGGAGGAAAAGTGGTGGAGGTAGTCCCTTGGCCACCCAGACTTTTGAAGAGCTAGTTAGTTTGCATGTGAGACATACAGATGCAGGGACCTGCACAGTCTCAGTTGATGACTGTGCAATGTCAGGCATTGATGGAGGCTGAAACATGAGTTCATTCCACTGGGATGCAAATTTATGCTCCATCCAAGGCAGGTCTAGAGGCTCCATCTATGAGCACTGACCTGAGAACTGGACTCTGCTTGGGTCTCACTGCAGAAGGCCCAGCACCAAACACCAAGGTAAAATCTTGTGCCTACTCCCTAGCAGGGGGAGTCTTGCTTCTCACTGTGCTACATAGGTTGAGGGAGGGATGGTAGAGGTAGTCCCTTAACCTCCTGACTAAGTTAGGCCCAGAGACTTAGTCAGCAAGTGATGGTCTGGGGTGGGAGACTTGGGGATCTGCCTAGCACTGGGTTTTGCCATGGCAGGCAGAGCACTTTTTTTCAAGTTTAAGTCCTGAACTTAATTACTTTTCCCTATCCCAAGTGGTAGATGTCCTTCCCCATGCTGTATATCTTGTAGTTATAGGGAGGGATGATGTGGACAACTCTTCCTTTTCTGCCTTCTTCAATAAATCTTGTATTTTTATACTAAAATCAGGCTCAGTGGTCTCTCTCCTTACATCCTTAGTTCTCATGAAGATAGAAGGTAGATTGGTGCATGAATAGCTGTTCTTGGGGGAGATGATTGCTGGATCATCTTATTCCCAATCCTTTTGTCAATTTTTAAATATATTTATAATAATGTGTCATCATCATTTTTCTATAAAATGTATTATTCAAAAAACTATAACTTCCTCAATATCACATTTGGTGATAACTTTTAAACTGATAATTTCAAATGCTTGTTTTATGTACCTGCTAATAATTTAAGTTGAAAATAGTATCCATGTGCAGGTATTTAGGTTCCTGGTAAACTCAAGCAAATTTTTTCCACATAGATGATATTCTCAGGCCCATTTTTTTTCATTTATAAAGGTGTAAATAAATCAAAATATTTTATTTTTGCATCAATACTTAGTAACATTTTGACAAATATACTATCAAGCCAAAACTATTAAAATTAGTTGCATCTATTTGTGATGAGTTTTGAATATTTGACTGGATAAAAATGCCACATATATTTTAATTTTTCTCCTTTTTAGGATGGAATATAATTTTTTACTTAAAATTGTTAGATTCATCAAAATATTCTCCCTACACATCTAGATTTCTAACCACAATGATAAAATTTCAAAATTGGATATCATACTCCATGTAATCTCTTATAGTTTAATTTATTGTATTTCTACTTTGCTTTTGTAAGAATAAATTTCAATAATTTCCTGTTTTAAGCTTTGTTTTTTATAATTACAGTTCTTAATCAAGGTTCTTTATTGCTCCCTTTTGTGCCTATTTTGATTCAAGCTTTCATAATGATTTTGGATGAAATGCAACTGGAATTTAGGAGAATAATTTAGAAAAAAAATATTGTTTTGACAGTATATACCATCAGGTGATTTTCAGTAATGATACTTGAACAATTGGATGATATCCATTGCTGGAGAAGAGAATAGGAACTTTCACCCACACATGTAAAAATTAATTCAAAATAGAGCTTAGATGTAAGCGTACATCCAAGATTATAAACTTATAGAAGAAAACAGGAGAAATGTTTTTGGTCTGAAATTAGCATGGAATTAGCAGAATGTTTTTAGATATAACACCATAAAAGGGAAAAATGGGTCTCATGCAATTAAACTGCTGTTAAGAGAAGTAAATTAAAACCCATAATTTTAATAAAGGATTTTGATTCATGTTTTGTGTATAACAATATATCCACACATGTACACACATTGAAAACACTGTGAGAAAACGACTCGGTAAAAATAAAGTGTACATAAGAATGAGTAGGAACTTAAGCAAAGAAACTAAATAGATGACAAAGATACATGGGTATTTATCAAGTTGTTAGTGAAATAAAAATTAAAACCACAATAGTAACTTTATAAACACAAACACATTAGAATTTTAAAAATTAAGAATTCTGACCATTGTAATTAGAATGTTATATTCCATGTATGTATACATCAAAATACACTCTATTGTCATATATATCCAAAAAGAAGAATTTTTTTAAAAAAAAGAATTCTGACCTTGCCAAGCATTGGCAAGTTTATGTAATAACTGGAATTTTTGGTCAGTGTTGATAAGATTGTAAAACAGTACAACTATGGAAAACAATTCTACAGCTTGTATATACTACATTATGTTTATACTACATAATGTATAGGTATATATTACATAAGGTATATACTACATAATGTTTTGATATGCACATGTGTAGTGAAATGATTACCACACATTTAGATATAATTTTTGTTACCATATATTTTTGTGCTAAAAGTATCTAAAATCTCTTTCAACTAATTTTCAGTATACAATATTAACTGTAATCCTAATGTTGTACGTTAGATCTCTAGACTTATTCATCCTACCTAGATGCAAATGTGTACTCTTGATTAACTTCTCCCCATTTCTTCCCGCTTCCACCTCTGGTAACCAGGGTTCTAATCTGTTTCTATTTTATTCAGTCATTTTATAAAAATATTCCACATATGAGAGCATATGGTATTCTTATTTTTGTATCTAACTTTATTTAGCAAGAAGTTCTCCAGATTCGTGTATTATTGAAAATGGCAATATCTCTTTTTTAAAAGGATTAATTATGTTCCATTATGTGTGACACTTTATTTATTAATCTGTCAATGGACACTCGGGTTGTTTCCATATTGTGCCTGTTGTGAATAATGCTATAATAACATAGGAATGCAAATATCTCTGAGATGTTTTTTCATTACCTTTGGGTATATTATCTAATGGGGACACTTAATTATAATAATTGATATTTTTATTTTATTAAAGAGATAAACTACCTGTTCAATGAATGCAGTAAAAATTTCACAAATACTGAGGTCTGCAAAAATGTGAAACACCATATTGAAAATATAGGTTTTAATTCAATAAAAAATATTTTGGATTAGCCTCAATAAACAATAATACATGTATATTTTCTCTAAACCTCTACCAGCTTCTGAGATAATTTAGAAATTTTGAGGTTCAACTGCCAAAGAAATAATTTTCTTGTTTGTAATTTAGTGATAATGAATCATCTTAGCTCCCACCATAGGATAGTGACTATCAGAGAATATAGAGATAGTTCCTAATAAAAGAAATTTGCTGTGGATATATGCAGCATTTTTATAATGAAACTTATCAAATATTTATTTATTTTGTATTCTTTTAGTAATTGGAAAGGAAACCAAAAATTATTAAGAAAAACAACAACAACAAATAACCCATCTGGGTTAGTTAGGGTTAAGGTTAGTTTCTATGACAAAGATTAAAACAATGGCTAAAAGTAGAGAGTATTTTTCTTTCTCAGATAAGTTTAATATCTATGCTGGGGATGAGGCTCATCTCCTCACCAAGTGTTTGGTGCTATAGGTAACATTCCACACTGGTGTCATACCATGTCCCACCACACAGCTGTCTTCTACATGGTCAGATATGTTCAATGCTTCATTTGGATTCTGGCCTATGTGAAGAGAAAATAGGGAAGTGCAGAACAAGAAAACCTACTTGTACTCATATTTTATTAACAAGAATTTAGTTGAGTGGCCACATATAAATGGAAAGGGGACTAGGAATATGGCTTCCAATTTGGTTGCCCTTTATGATCACAGAGAAAGGTAAAAGAGATTTGGAGGGGACAACTGTCATCAAAATGCATCACCTTACACAGTACATATGGCCACACTACCAGTGAATTCAGTAATAATATTTGAATGAATTTCTTGTATTCATGATTTCATTTGCTTTGTGCTTAAGACATGCTGTTTATCTTTTCCTGTATGTGAATTTTCTTTATCCTACAAATTATAATTTAGTATAAGATGAAAAGAATACTATTCACAAGTTTTCTGCCTTTTTGATGGGATTCATCTATTCTAATCACAAAGGAACTCTACAGCATCATCAGATTCTTGTTTCTCTATATTTCCCTATGTGACACTTTGTGAGAGCTATAGAAGATATTGTTTGAAGTTGGGTATTTTTGATGACGTCTATAAAGGATTAGAAGAAAGAGAGTTAAGAAGAGAATATTCAACCTATTTCAGAGAAAAACACATTTTATACAAGAACCCTGCAATGCAGCTTAAAGATTTGGCAAAATGCCCATGAGGTAGTTTAATAGGCCTAAGTAATGGGAGGTTGCATTAATAATTCTCATGAGGAAGCAATTCCTTTGTTAAAGGCCTTTCTAACTGAATGAGTGTGCCCTGTGCTTACCCTAGGAGACCTTCCTTTCCTAGAAACTTATGTTCATTGCTTAATGCATGCCTGGAGACAGACCTAACCTTGATTTTTCCTGGGGGAAAAAACTCACCTTTAATTTGAAAAATGAACTTAATGGGTTGATCTATTAAGCCTTTTGTTATTCTTGGGTGTTATAGCTAGGATTAGGAATAACCCCATACTATTCAAAACTCCCTCTGTTATAAGAAGCATGTGGTTTGGGACAGAAGGTCTCCAATCTAATTTCAAAATTTCCAGGGTTGCTGTAAATTACTCTGGGAAGAAAGGTGGTAGCAAACAAAGTTCCCATGAAAGATATCATTTTAAATGTTATAGAGAGAATCAATAAAGAAGGTTTTTAATGCAAAATTTCTTTTATTTTTTTTTTAATATTTTTTAAAGAAGTTTTATTGCTTTGCTAGCAAAGGAGAAACATAGGGGACTCCCATCCCAGAGGTGTGATTCTGCCCATCCAGAAGAACAGGGGGATTTTTTTTTTTTTTTTAGAGAGAGAGAGAGAATTTTAATATTTAATTTTTAGTTTTCTGCAGACACAACATCTTTGTATGGTGCTGAGGATCGAACCCGGGCCGCATGCATGCCAGGCGAGCGCGCTACCACTTGAGCCACATCCCCAGCCCCATGAGTTTTATTTTTAATAGACTTCTCACCATGTTTTTGTTTTGTTTTGTTTCGTTTTTGGTAGTATGTATGTCTTCACAGTACTCTGGAGTTCAAAAGGGTATCTAAGTTCAGGTATTGTAATCAGTCCAGGTATTATTGGTACCCTTGGCATCTCCCTGCAATTAGAGTTTCTATTTTTCATTCCAGAAAGACATGCTTCATGTTCCTTCATTCTGTTTTTCTAGTTCCCTGCATACGATCCTTATTATTAGACTTTCAGGCAGCTGAATGCTCTAGGAAGAAGAGAGTACAAATTTAACATAGCCATTCTTGCTTTCTTTCCATTATTACTTTGAAGCAGGCAGATAGGGAACAGAAGTAAACAAGAAAATCAAGATTGGTGTTATTTATTCTTCTCCAGGCAAGAATTCAAATAGGTGTCTACTGGTAGAGGGCTTGTATCTTTTAGCCATGCAGCTCTCTTGGTCTGATGGGTGTTCTTGACTGTTTGAGGTCTGTTTATTGCATCGATGACAGCAGGATGAACCCATACACAGAAGTATGACCTGAGAATGGCTCCTGTAGTTTTTCCTCACTTCCACTGATCTGCAAAGACTTGACAAAAATATCTCCACTTTGAAGTATAACTTTGGAGAAGGGAAGGCAATAAAAGAAAAAAATTTTAGTTGCACTCTGAAATTTAACCACTTTTTGGCAGGGTGTGGTTATTAGTTCTTTTAATCACATGCTTAATTATATTTTAAGTTTGATTTTTAATAGTACTTAAGCCATTAAATCTCAAAAGAATGTTTAATGACTGATTCCCCAGATGGAAAATGAAAGAGTTGAACTGAGTGACTTCCAAGACCCCTTTAGTCCTTGAACTTCTGTGACTTGATGACTCAACAGAATTCACAGATTTTAAGTAAACCTTATTTAGGCAGAGTAAAAGTCACTCCAAACTCCATCTGAATGGAAATTTAAAACAAAGCTGCTTATTTTTGCATAGTTAAAAAGAAAGAAATTTCTGTATTCCACAGAGGATGACTAGATAGTTGAGGGATAAATAGAAAATAACATGAACTAAGGGGAAATACTTGTTGGAACTCTGATGCTAATCATGACATTTTTTCTATATCTTATGATCTGCCATGGGGGTTGGTGTTTATAGCCCTCAAGAGAGACTCTCGCTCCTGGGGCTAGCTAATTCCTAAAGATAAAACAAATTGCTTAAGGATAAATTTCATATCCCAATCAACCAAGTCGAAGTCTACTCACAACCACCTCCTATATCTAAGTATCATATGCCATGTCAACATTTTTATATAATAGTTTTTATGATTTATAAGTGTCATTTTTAAAAACATCAGTCTAGTAAACCATGTAGAAATAAGTATGCAAAAAGTCTGAAAAACAAAACATTTTTCTAAACATGTTTTAGTAGATAGATTATCTGAAATTCTGGATTGTTCAGTCATTTCGTTATTCTGCTATGGCGACCAAGTAATCCTTAACTCCAGTTGGAGTAAACTGCCTAAATCCAGCTTCATTGCAGATTCCAACTTTTTCTTTTATTTTATTGATTGTTCAAAACATTACAAAGCTCTTGATATATCATATTTCGTACATTTGATTCAAGTGGGTTATGAACTCCCATTTTTACCCCGAATACAGATTGCAAAATCACATCGGTTACACATCCACGTTTTTACATATTGTCATACTAGTGACTATTGTATTCTGCTATCTTTCCTATCCTCTACTATCCCCCCTCCCCTCCCCTCCCATCTTCTCTCTCTACCCCATCTACTGTAATTCATTTCTATCCCTTGATTTTTTTTCCCTTTCCCCTCACATCCTCTTATATGTAATTTTGTATAACAATGAGAGTCTCCTTCCATTTCCATGCAATTTCCCTTCTCTCTCCCTTTCATTCCCACCTCTCATCCCTATTTAATGTTAAACTTTTTCTCATGCTCTTCCTCCCTGCTCTGTTTTAGTTGCTCTCCTTATATCAAAGAAGCCATTTAGCATTTGTTTTTTAGGGATTGGCTAGCTTCACTTAGCATAATCTGCTCTAATGCCGTCCATTTCCCTGCAAATTCCATGATTTTGACATTTTTTAGTGCTGAGTAATACTCCAATGTGTATAAATGCCACATTTTTTAATCCATTCATCTATTGAAGGGCATCTAAGTTGGTTCCACAGTCTAGCTATTGTGAATTGTGCTGCTATGAACATCGATGTAGCAGTCTCCCTATAGTATGCTCTTTTAAGGTCTTCAGGGAATAGTCCCAGAAGGGCAATAGCTGGGTCAAATGGCGGTTCCATTCTCAGCTTTCCCAGGAATCTCCATACTGCTTTCCAAATTGGCTGCACCAACTTGCAGTCCCACCAATGTACAAGTGTACCCTTTTCCCCACATCCTCGCCAGCACTTGTTGTTGTTTGACTTCATAATGGCTGCCAATCTTACTGGAGTGAGATGGTATCTTAGGGTGGTTTTGATTTGCATTTCTTTGACTGCTAGAGATGGTGAGCATTTTTTCATGTACTTGTTGATTGATTGTATGTCCTCCTCTGAGAACTGTCTGTTCAGTCCTTGGCCCATTTGTTGATTGGGTTATTTGTTTTCTTGTTGTTTAATTTTTTGAGTTCTTTGTATACTCTGGATATTAGGGCTCTATCTGAAGTGTGAGGAGTAAAGATTTGTTCCCAGGATGTAGGCTCCCTATTTACCTCTCTTATTGTTTCTCTTGCTGAGAAAAGCTTTTTAGTTTGAGTAAGTCCCATTTGTTGATTCTTGTTTTTAACTCTTGTGCTATGGGTGTCCAATTAAGGAATTTAGAGCCCGACTCTACAATATGTAGATCAGAGCCAACTTTTTGTTCTATCAGACGCAGAGTCTCTGATTTGATATCAAGCTCCTTGATTCATTTTGAGTTAACTTTTGTGCATGGTGAGAGAAAGGGATTCAGTTTCATTTTGTTGCATATGGATTTCCAGTTTTCCCAGCACCATTTGTTGAAGATGATATCCTTCCTCCATTGCATGCTTTTAGCCCCTTTATCGAATATAAGATAGTTGTAATTTTGTGGATTGGTTTCTGTGTCCTCTATTCTGTACCATTGGTCTACCCGCCTGTTTTAGTACCAGTACCATGCTGTTTTTGTTACTATTGCTCTGTAGTGCAGTTTGAAATCTGGTATCGCTATACCTCCTGATTCACACTTCCTGGTTAGAATTGCTTTTGCTATTCTGGGTCTTTTATTTTTCCATATGAATTTCATGATTGCTTTCTCTATTTCTACAAGAAATGCCGTTGGGATTTTGATTGGCATTGCATTGAATCTATAGAGAACTTTTGGTAATATCGCCATTTTGATGATGTTATTTCTGCCTATCCATGAACAGGGTATATTTTTCCATCTTCTAAGATCTTCTTCTATTTCTCTCTTTAGGGTTCTGTAGTTTTCATTGTATAAATCTTTCACCTCTTTTGTTAGGTTGATTCCCAAGTATTTTTTTTTTTTGAGGATATTGTGAATGGGGTGGTTTTTCCTCATTTCCAGTTCAGAAGATTTGTCACTGATATACAGGAATGCCTTTGATTTATGCGTGTTGATTTTATATCCTGCCACTTTGCTGAATTCATTTATTAGCTCTAATAGTTTCTTTGTTTACCCTTTTGTGTCTTCTAGGTATAGGATCATATCATACGCAAATAGTGATAACTTAAGTTCTTCTTTTCCTATCTTAATGCCTTTAATTTCTTTTGTCTGTCTAATTGCTCTGGCCAGTATTTCGAGAACTATATTGAATAGAAGTGGTCAGAGAGGGCATCCCTGTCTTGTTCCAGATTTTAGAGGGAATGCCTTCAGTTTTTCTCCATTTAGAATGATGCTAGCCTGAGGCTTAGCATATATAGCTTTTATAATGTTGAGGTATGTTCCTGTTATCCCTAGGTTTTCTAGTGTTTTGAACATAAAGGGATGCTGTACTTTGTCGAATGCTTTTTCTGCGTCTATCGAGATGATCATATGGTTCTTATCTTTAAGTCTATTGATGTGGGGAATAACATTTATTGATTTCCGTATATTGAACCAGCCTTGCATCCCAGGGATGAATCCTACTTGATCATAGTGCATGATCTTTTTGATATGTTTTTGTATCCGATATGCCAAAATTTTATTGAGGATTTTTGCATCTAAATTCATTAGGGATATTGGTCTGTAGTTTTCTTTCTTTGAGGTGTCTTTATCTGGTTTGGGAATCAGGGTGATATTGGCCTCATAGAATGAATTTGGAAGTTCTCCCTCTTTTTCTATCTCCTGAAATAGATTGTAGAGTATTGGTATTAGTTCTTCTTTAAAGTTCTTGTAAAACTCTGCTGTATATCCATCCAGTCCTGGGCTTTTCTTAGTTGGTAGTCTTTTGATGGCTTCTTCTATTTCCTCACTTGATATTGGTCTGTTTAAGTTGTTTATATCATCCTGATTCAATCTGGGTAGTTCATATGTCTTAAGGAATTTATCAATGCCTTCACTATCTTCTATTTTATTAGAGTATAGGGTTTCAAAATAATTTCTAATTACCTTCTGTATTTCTGAATTGTCTGTTGTGATGTTGACTTTTTCATCCCGTATGCTAGTAATTTGGGTTCTCTCTCTTCTTCTCTTTGATAGCGTGGCTAGTGGTCTATCAATCTTATTTATTTTTTCAAAGAACCAACTTTTAGTTTTGTAAATTTTTTCGATTGTTTCTTTTGTTTTGATTTCATTGATTTCAGCTCTAATTTTAATTATTTCTTGCCTTCTACTGTATTTGCTGCTGATTTGTTCTTCTTTTTCTAAGGCTTCAAGGTGTAGTGTGAGGTCATTTATTTGTTGGCTTTTCCTTCTTTTAAGGAATGAACTCCATGAAATGAATTATCCTCTTAGTAGTGCTTTCATAGTGTCCCAGAGATTTCGATATGTTGTGTCTGAGTTTTCATTTACCTCTAAGAATTTTTTTAATTTCCTATTTGATGTCTTCTATAACCCTTTGTTCATTCAGTAGCATATTGTTTAATCTCCATGTGATGTAGGATTTTTCCTTTCTCATTTTGTTATTGATTTACAAGTTCATTCCATTATGATCAGATAAAATGCATGGTAGTATCTCTACTTCTTTGTAATTGCTAAGATTTGCCCTGTGACATAATATATGGTCTATTTTTGAGAATGATCCATGTGCTGCTGAGAAGAAAGTGTATCTGCTTGATGTTGGGTGGTATATTCTGTACATATCAATTAAGTCTAAATTATTAATTGTATTATTGAGCTCTATGGTTTCTTTATTCAACTTTTGTTTGGAGGATATGTCCAGTGGTGAGAGAGGTGTGTTAAAATCTCCCATGATTATTGTTTTGTGGTCTATTTGACTCTTAAACTTGAGAAGAGTTTGTTTGATGAACGTAGCTGCACCATTGTTTGGGGCATATATATTAATGATCTTCTAGTCTTGTTGGTGTATGGTTCCCTTGAGCAGTATGTAGTGTCCTTGTTTTTCCCTTTTGATTAACTTTGGCTTGACGTCTATTTTATTTGATACAAGTATGGACACCCCTGCTTGCTTCCGGGGTCTGTATGAGTGATATGATTTTTTCCCAACCTTTCACCTTCAGTCTGTGTATGTCTTTTCCTATCAGATAAGTCTCCTATATGCAGCATATTGTTGGACCTTTTTTTTTAATCCATTCTACTAGCCTATGTCTTTTGATTGGTGCATTTAAGCCATTAACATTTAGGGTTACTATTGAGATATGGTTTGTATTTCCAACCATATTTGATTATGTATGTTACTTAACATGATTTGTTTTTCCTCTATGATGAGTTTTTCCTTTACTGTACTACCTCCTGCTGTTGGTTTTCATTGTTATTTTTCATTTCCTCTTCCTGTAATGTTTTGCCAAGGATGTTTTGAAGAGCTGGTTTTCTAGCTGCAAATTCTTTTAACTTTTGTTTATCGTGGAAGATTTTTATTTCATCTTCCATTCTGAAGCTTAATTTTGCTGGGTACATGATTCTTGGTTGGAACCCTTTTTCTTTCAGCGTTTGAAATATGTTGTTCCAGGATCTTCTAGCTTTCAGAGTCTGTGTTGAAAGATCAGCAGTTATCCTGATTGGTTTACCCCTGAATGTAATCTGCTTCCTCTCTCTTGTGGCTTTTAATATTCTCTCCTTATTCTGTATGTTGGGCATCTTCATTATTATGTGTCTTGGTGTGAATCTCTTATGTTTTTTACATTCGGTGTCCTGTAGGCTTCTAGTATTTGGATTTCTTTTTCATTCTTTAAGTCTGGGAAGTTTTCTAGTATTATTTCATTGAATAGTTGCTCATTCCCTTGGTTTGGACCTCTATACCCTCTTGTATCCCAATAATTCTTAGGTTTGGTTTCTTTATGTTATCCCATAATTCTTGGATGTTCTGCTCATGATTTCTTAACATTCTCGCTGAGCTGTCTATGTTCTTTTCAAGTTGAAAAACTTTGTCTTCGTTGTCTGAAGTTCTGTCTTCTAAGTGTTCTACTCTGCTGGTAATACTCTCATTTGAGTTTTTAATTTGGTTTATTGTTTCCTGTATTTCCAGGATTTCTGTTTGTTTTTTATATCCTCTATCTCCCTATAGAGTTGATCTTTTGCTTCTTGGATTTGTTTATGTAATTCATTGTCAAAGTGATTTTTCATTGTCTGAATTTGCTGTATAATGTCTTCCTTGAGACTCCGGATCATCTGAAGCATGTATATCCTGAACTCTTTTTATGACATTTCATCAGCTGCAGATATTACCTCATCTAATGTTGAATTGACCTGTATTGTTTGTGGTCCTTTCTTTCCTTGTCTTTTCATACTGCTCATGATTCTTTCTAGCTTTGTAAAACTGTTGTGTTAATGTTTTTCCCCTTATATATTTGTATTGTTCTTGTATAGCTCCAAAATCCCTCTTTTGCAGAGAAAGACAATGTTAACAGTTCCCAATATCAACAGTACATTATCTAAGCACAAATTTTCATTATTAATACATTTATAGTTAGACTCTAAGTCTATAGATATTGGTTTTAATTATTACTTAAGAATATATTCATTAGTTTCATAAAAGGCATACCATATCTGGTGGCATATAGAAAACTTAATTTCAGATGAAGGATGTTATACTTAGAGGGATATGAGTGAGTGTATGGGGTTAAACTAACTTAGAACCTTTGGAGAACTCTAACCAATAGACTGGTAATTTATGGAAAAATGTATAGACTCAACCTTCTGTCTGTATTTAGATAGTTACCCTATGTATAGATAGCAATAGTTAGGAGATTAAAGTGGGATAGAGAGAAAACAAATGAAAAAAAGAAAAAAGAAAAAAAATGACAAGGAAGAAAAGAGAAATAAGAGAAGGAAAAGGAAAGTAAGTTAGAAATAAAAAAATGGGGGGAAGGTGGGGTATATTCAATTCCTCTATATTATATTACTTTGGTAATTCGGTTGTTCATGCACAGTTCTTGGTTTCACATATGTTGAAGTTGTGGAAGAGAGAGAAGAAAAGAGAGAAAGAAAGAGAAAAAAGAAAAAGAAAAGAAAAAAAAGTCTCTCAGAACACTGTTTTCCTTGCTTCCAGTAGGTGGCGTTGTCTATTCCTAGCTTGAGCCTCTGTATTTAGGGTGGTGGGTATAGCCAGTGTGAAAGGAAATGAGCTTCCACCTGTATGTTCCCTACTCTAGTCTCTGAGGTAGAAACCAGGTGCCTGTACAGTTGTTGTTTTGTGTTGATAGCTACAACCCCCAAAAGGTTGTGGGAAATATTTTGAGTTATCACAGCGAAGGGTGGGGTAGTTGGAAACCGGGTGCCTGGATCAGCTGCAGAACTGTGCTGGTAGCCACACCCCCTTTGATGGGTTTTAAGGGTTGATGGGCTTCCTCCGGACTAGCACATGGGGCAGGCCGGGCTTCCTCTTCCCGTCTGGCTTGGCGCCAGGCAGCTTCCTCCTCTGGTCTGGCTTGGCACGCGCCGGGCGTCTTCCTCCTCCGGTCTCTCTTTTGGCAAATGAAAGAATGCAGAGGGTTTCTATAAATATTCTAATGTCTCCTGTCTGATACCTACATAAGGAACTAAGAGTAAATGAGTAGTTTGGGGGACTTGGATAGATTAAAACAATTCCTCCATGATTTGAAGAATGAAAAATAATGAGAATTGGTAAGAATATGTTAGAGTCATTAGGCAGGTATTTCAGAAATTTTGAGATAGGATGATAGGAAGTCATCACATTGAGAAACCAGACATGCTTATTTTTGTAAATGTTTTACAAAATATTATATACTTGTAGAAAATTACACAAATTTTAATTGACTGTCTTATTAAATTTTTACTAAGTAAACATCCAGAAAACCACTGTCAAGATCAAGAAGCAAAATATCACCAGCTCTTTTGAGGCCATCCTCATGCCTACTTTGAGATATTAAGTGCCACAGTAACAACTATCCTGATTTCTGATACCTTTGACAAATATTGCCTGAATTGAAGTTTATATAAATGGGATTATAAACTGTGTAGTGTTGGCCTGGTTGCATTCACTAACTATTATATTCATGCTCATCCATGTTATAGTGTACAATAATAGTTTGTTCCTTTATGCTTTAGTGTTTAGGTATGTAAATATTCCATAGTTTGTTTTTCTGGAGTGGATGTGCATTTAGATTCATTCCAGTTTAGAGGCTATGAATAATGCTGCTATGAACACTATTGTATATATCTTTCATTTTTAAAACATTTAACTGATACATAAGAACAAATTTGTACATCTGAATGGAGTAGCATATAATGTGTCAATATAGGTATACACTGAAAATGTTTAAATTACATTAATTATGTTCATGTCTTCAAATGTTTTTCATATTTTTATGGTGAAAACTTTGAAAAATTTTTTTAGCTTTCTGAAATGTACAGTATATTATTGTTATCTACAGTCATCCTACTCTATAATAACACACCAGCATTTCTTGCTTCTAAATGAATATTAGTACCCATTGATCAACCTTACTCCATCCCCTCTTTTTCCCCCAGGATTTATGTTACTACTTTCTCTGAACTCTGGTTACCACCATTATACTGTCAAGTTCTACAACATCAGAATATTAATTTTTTAATAGACAGCATTATTTTATTTGTTTATTTTTATGTAGTGCTAAGGATCACTACATGCTAGACAAGCACTCTGTCACTAAGCTACAGTCCCAAGATCAATATATTTAGGTTCCATATATGAGCGAGGTCATGTGGTACTTGTCTTTCTGTGTCTGGCTTACTTCACTTAACATAACAAATGACAAGATTATATTGTTTTATGGCTGAATGATATTCCATTATGTATATACCACATTTTTAAAAATCCATTCATCTGTTGGTATATGTATAGCTTGTTTCCATTTCTTAGTGCAGCAATGAACGTGGTAGTGCAGAAGTCTCTTCAGCATGCTGAATTTATTTATTTGGATATAGTCCCAGTAGTAGGATTGCTGGATTGTATGACAGTCATTCCTTTAATGTTTTTTTTTTTTTTTTTGAGGAATCTTCATTCTGTTTCAACAATGGCTGAAATAATTTACATTCCCACCAACAGTGTTCAAGGGTCCTTTTTCTCCACATCTATGTCAGTACTTGTGACCTTCAGTCATTTTGAGTACAGTCATTTTTAAGCAAGATAGGTGATAATGTATTGTGGGGTTTGATTTTCACTTCTCATAATTAGTAGTGTGGAATATTTTATAGTACCTGTTGGTCTACTGTATATCCTTTTTTGAAAAATGTCTATATAGATATATTTCTAATTTCTTTTTTGGAGTTCCTTATATGTTCTGGATATCAACCCCTTGTCAGTTATATACTTTACAAATACTTTCTCCCATTTGTTAAGTTGTCAAAGTGTAATGTCAACTTAACATTACACTTTGTTGAATGTTTCCTTTGTTGTTATTCTTTGTAGTTGGATGAAATACTATTTTTTTATTTTTTGCTGTCATTTCATGTGCTTTTGGATCTTGTCCAAAAAATGCTCACCCCTTCCAACATCCTGAAGCATTTCCTCCTATGTTTTCTTCCAATTGTTTTCTAGTTTCAGATCTTACATTTAAGTCATTAGTCCATTTGTACTTGATTTTTTAAATTTTAATTTGTTATATATGACACCAGGATGCATTACAATTCATATTACACATATAGAGCACAATTTTTCATACCTCTGGTTGTACACAAAGTAGAGTCACATCCTTTGTGTCTTCATACATGTACTTAGGGTAATGATGATCATCCTATTCCAACATCTTTCCTACCCCTATGTCCCCTTTCTTCCCCTCCCTCCCCTTTTACCCTTTTCCCTATCTAGGGTTCATTTTATCCTCCCACACACACCCCACAGCATATTATGGATCAGCATCCTTAAATCGGAGAAATCATTTGGCATTTGGTTTTTGGGGGGTTGGCTAATTTCACTTAGCATTAGATTCTCCAGCTCCATCCATTTACCTGCAGATGCCATGATTTTATTCTCTTTTAATGCTGAATAATATTCCATTGTGTATATATATATATATATATATATATATATATATATATATATATATATCACATTTTCTTTATCCATTCATCTACTGAAGGGCATCTAGGTTGCTTCCACAGTTTAACTATTGTAAATTGTGTTGCTATAAACATTGATGTGGCTGTGTCCCTGTAGTGGGCTGTTTTTAAGTCCTTTGGGTATAGACCGAGGAGTGAGATAGCAGGATAAAATGGTAGTTCCATTCCCAGTTTTCCAAGGATTGTATTTGATTTTTTAACTTGTGAGAGATGGGGTCTAGTTTTATTCATTTGCAGGAGGATAGCAAATTTTCACAGGACCATTTATTGAAAAAACTGTCCTTTCTTCATCACATATTCTTAGTACCTTCATTGAAAGTCAGTTTACTATAGATGTGTGGATTCACTTCTAAAGCCTCAGTTCTCTTCTATTTGAGTGTGTATCTGTTTTTATGTCAGTATAAACATTAATGTCAGTATAAACATGTATTTTTTAAGTGTAACTATGCATTTTTAATTTGTTCTAGTTAGTTATATATGACAATAGAATGCATTTTGATGCATCATACATAAATGAAGTATAATTTCTCATTCTTCTGGTTGTACATGGTGTAGAATCACACTAGTCATGTAGTCAAATATGTACATAGGGTAATAATGTCATATTCATTCTAGTATACTTCCACCCCCATGCCTCTCCCTTCCCTTCACTCCCCACTATCTAATTCTTCCCTAACCCCTGCCCCATTGTGAATCAGCATTCACATATCAAAGAGAACATTCAGCCTTTTGTTTTGGGGGATTGGCTTATTTCACTTAGCATGGTGGTCTCCAGCTCCATCCTTTACCAGCAAATGCCATAATTTCAACCTGTCTTAATGACACATAGTATAATGCCATCCTTCTAGCTCAAGATGGCTTTGGCTATTCAGCATGTTTTGTGGTTCTCTGTTAACTTTAGTGTTGTTTTTTCCTAGCTCTGTGAGAATGTCATTGGTGTTTTGATAGAGTTTACATTGAATCCATAGATTGCTTTGTACTGGTAATATGGATATTTTAACAATATAGATTCTTCTATTTGATGAAAACAAGATTATCTTTCTACTTTTTGTTTCACCTTTCATTTCTTTCATTAGTATTTCATAATTTTTATCACACAGATCTATCACCTCTTTGGCTAAATTTATTCATAGGTTTTTTTTAGATATTTTAAATAGGATACTCTCTTGATTTCTATCTCCAGATATTTGGCTATTGGCATATAGCAACACTAATGATTTTTATATGTTGGTTTTGTATCCTGCAATTCTTCTGAATTAATTTATTCTACTGATGTTTTGGTGATTTGGGGATATTTTCTATATATGAGATCACATCATCTGCAAACAGTAAAAATTTTATTTCTTTCTCTTGCCTGATACCTTGGGCGAAGACTTCCAGAACTATGTTAAATGAACATGGCCATCCTTATGTTCTTCCAGATATTACAGCAAAACCATTTAGCTTTTTCCCATTCAGTATAATATTATATTTTGGCTTATTATAAATGTTGAGGTACATTCCTTTTATGTTCAGCATTTGTATGAAGGTATGTTGAAATTTTGTATATCTCTTCTTGAATCTATTGAAATGGCCATATGGGTTTGGGCCTTCATACACACATTTAGCTTTCCTTGCATCTGCCCTGGAAAATAATCTTTTTAATGCGTTCTTGTATAGGATTTGCTTTTATTTTGTTGAGAATTTTGTGTGCATGTTCATCAAGGCATTTTGCCTATAAGTTTAATTTTTCCTTTATCCTTATCTTGGTTATAGTATCAAGGTAATGCTGGCCTCATAGAATATATTTTGAAGAAATCTTTCCTTTTTGATTTTTTTAAGTTAAAGAGAGTTTGTATTAATTTTTATTTAAATGTTTAGGAAGCTTTTTATTACTGAATTAACCTTAGTAAGATGGATTTGCCTAGGAATTTGTTCTAGATTACCAGATTTGTTTGGTATATAGTTGTTCATAACAAATCTCAAAGGATCTTTTGTATTTCTGTGTTGTCAGCTAATGTTTCCCTTTTTATCCCTGATTTCATTTGAGTATTCTCTTTGTCTCACTAACAATTTCTGCATTTTGTCTTTTCAAAGAAGTAGTTCTTTGTTTTGTGAATTTTTTGTAATGTATTTTATTCTCTACTTCATTTATTTCTGTTTCTTACGCCTTCTAAATTTGGGTTTGCTTTGTTCCTGTTTTTCTAATTCCTTGAGATGCATCAGCAGGTTATTTGAGATCTTTTTTCCCTTTTTGATGTTGGCTACTGGTTGCTAAAATCTTCCTTGTTTCTACTGCTTTTGATGCATCAGAAAAGTTTTGGCATGTTGTGTCTCCATTCTTATTTGATTCAAGAAATTTTTAAATTTTCTTCACTACTTCTTTGATCTATTGGTTGTTCAAAATAAGATATTTAATTCCCATGTGTTTGTATAATTTCCAAGTTTTTCTTATTGATTTCTCATTTTATTACATTGTGGTTAGAAAGATACTCAATACAAATTCAATTTGTGGAAAAAAATTTGTTGGGACTTGTGACCTATATTATGGTCTATTGTATAGAATGTTCTATGTATAGATGAGAAAAAAAAATGTGCAGTTTTCATCTGTTGGATGAAATGTTCTGAAGATGTCTGTTTGATCTAGGGTGCAGTCTAACTGTTGTTTCTTTGTTTATTTTCTGCCTGGATAATGTGTCCATTGATGAAGGGGGTGGGGTGTTTAAAATCCCTAGCAATTTTTGTACTGAGGCCTATCTCTCCCTCTAGGTCTACTAATGTTTGCTTTATATATTCAGTTGTTTTAATATTAGGTGTATGCATATTAAGAACTATTTCCTCTTACTGCTTTGACTCTTTTATGATTATAAAATGGGATTTTTGTCTCTTTTTTCTGCTTTTGATTTAAAATCTATTTTATCTGTATAAGTATAGCTACTTTGTTTTCTTTGAGATTGCATTTGCACTGCAATATCTTTTTCCTTTGTTTTACTTTCAATCTGTTTGTGTCCTTAGACATGAAGTGAGTATCTTGTAAGTAACATAGATTTAGAGAATACTTTTTTATTTATCCATTTCCTCTATGTCTTTTAATTGGATAATTGGATACATTTATATTCAAGGTAATTATTGATAGATAAGGTTTGACTACAGCTATAGCCATTATGTTACTTGTTTTCCAGTTTTGGTGTAGTTCCTTTCTTTCCCTGTCTCTTAAGCTAGTCCTTTGTGCTTAATTATTCCATTAGTGTGTTTTGAGTCTTTTTTATTTTGGGATGGTCTATTACAGATTTTTGCATTATAGTTAATAAAAGATTTACACAAAACATCTTTTGAAATAAGAAACAAACACTTGCCATCCATTGCTGTCCACATTTTGAATTTTCATTGACCTGTTTTACATCTTATTAATGTAGTTTTTATTAAATGGTTTTGTTTTGTTGGTCTTCATGTAGAATATATGAATGGTATATTTACAACATAAGATATAAGTCTTATACTCCTTTGACATTCTTAAGACCCTACCAATAACCTTAATATTTGCTATTTTAATACAATCCCAAAGTTCCTGTGAGCTCTCTTCATTCCTCCACATTGTTGGTTCTCTGCCAGCTGTGTGTTTTAAAATAGCCTATTTTTAAGCTAGATCATTATTCCCTTTGATATTTTGTGTTGCTTCCATCTCTTTGTTGGATTTTAAATATCTAACAGAGAAACTTTTCTCTGTTTACTTTAAGCTTATTATATTTTCTTAAAATAGCTGTTTTATATCCTCAAAGTTCTCCCATAGTGATTACAACCTTATTTGTCTCAGGAACCTTATTAGGTAAGGTCATGGTTTTCTGAAAGCTCTTAATGATTATTGGCATGTGACATCATCTGAGCATTGAAGGATTAGGCATTTATTCCAGTCTCTCTAATCTGCCTTTATCCCTGTCTTTCCAGATAATCTAATCATACTTACACTATTTCAGCACTTGGATGGCAGCCATGTCCAGATTTGCCATGAGTCTTCTGGTGGTTCCTTTGATACTGTTTAAGAACAGGAACACATTCCAAGCCAAGGTTTGTCCCAAATATACTTATGGTGTGTTATTCAAAAGTGCCAGTATAGTATCTAGACAGAGTACCCAACCCCAGTTACTGTGGATCTATTGTGAGTAGATACTGAAGAATTGGGTCTGGGTAGAGTTAATGTGGATGGAACAGGTTGAGGCTCTAATGTCACAATTGTATTCACCAAGCTGAGTCCACAGACTGCCAAGACTAGCACAACACTGGTGTAGGACCATGGCCCACACAGCTATGGATTTCCTATTACTGAGGTAGACTTCTGACCTGGAAAGGGTACAACCAGTGATGGGTTATACTACCTGTAAGAGAAGACCAAACTGGGGCTTCGTGTTTTCCCCTCATTTTAGAGCTATTCTGGAGGTTCTGTCCAGAAGCATGTCTAGGAACCATGAGTGTCTGCCCTGTATTAGTGAAACGTAAATTCCAGGGCAAACTCTTGCGCTTATAACCCTTCAACATTCCCACTGTGGTGCCTTCCACCATGCTATGCTAGCCAAGGTTGTTTAAGACCTCAACTTAATTCTCTCTCCTACCCCAAAGCAGGAAGCATACAACCCCTGCCTTCTTCAGTAGGTCTTTTCATTGGTTTTACTAGAAGTGGGTTCTCTGGTCTCTAGCCTGATTTCTTTAGCTCTTGTGAAGGTAGTATGGAGAGCAAATAGCTATTCAAATTGATGTGTCTGTGGGGGAAGGATCTTTTACCTTTTCTTTTCTTTTTATTGATTCTTTTTTAGTTATACTTAGCATTGGGATTCATTTTAACATGATTATAAAGACATGAAATATAATTTGCTCTAATCCAATCCCCAGTATTTCCCTTTACCTTCCCCCATTCCTTTCCCTCTACTCTCCAGATCTTTATGCTATTTACTTTTTTTAAAAGTTAGTGTTTTGTAGATATATATGATGGTGTGATGATAAGATTCACTGTGGCCTATTAATATAGGCCCATACAAAAGTTAAATTAGTTTCATTCTACTCTTCTTCCTTTTTCCTGTCCCTTCATCCTTCCACTCAATTTCTTTCATCTAGATAGTCCATAGATCATTCTTCTATTTTGATGAAACCCTCCCCCCCTCTGTTTTCCTTTTCTCCCTCCCTCCCCCTCCCCCCCTCCCCCTGCCTCCTTGTTCTCTCTCTTTTTTGTGAGGGAAAGATCTTAACAATTGTCTTGCTCCACCTTATGTATGTATCTTTGGATGAATGTTTCCATGCATACTATACAGGATTTAAATTTCTCTGTCAGAGTGTACATATATTTAGATTAAGAAAATACTGATAGATTTTCAAATCAATTTTAAAAATATAATTCTCTAACATTAGTAAGAGATGAAGGCTCCAGTTATTCCATATCTTCAATACTCCTTGAAACTGTCAGGTATTTTAGTTTTAGACATTCTGTTTTGCTTGTTTGCTTGCTTGTTTGTTTTAGGCATTCTAATTGGCATGGGGATCTTAATTCCATTTGTTTATAAATCTTTAAGAATATACAAATACTACCCTTAAATCATAAATGGATTAAACTAAAATTAAATTCAGTGGTTATAATCCATCTTTGCAGACCTCAAGCACTCTTCTTTCTTGAGAGATTTAGTATATTTTGTGAAAAGTTTACATACTTTATCTTAATAATGGTTTACTCATTTTAATAGACATTTTATAACCTCCATTATCCCTAATTTAAGAATCAAATGAAACGTTTTCTACATTTCCATTCCACTGAATAGGTTTTATCATAATCAAATCATTGAAAGAAACAGTTTAAATTAATAGCACATGCTGTGTCTCTATCACAAACTTTGGCTAACAAAGTTTATTTTCTTTTCTCTGGAAAGAGTTGAGTCATTATGCTGTAACTAATGGGAAATTAATAGATTTTTAAAGTTCTACAAGCAATGAAGATCTTATTTCACTGCATTATTCTTAATTATAGAATTTTGTGGTTTATTTCCTTCAGTGTTGATCTCTACAACAAGGGTATAATTTTAAATGGATATGAACCTTTTGTTAAAAAATGGAAATTTTAGCTTGTTCCTAATTTTTTTTCAAAAGTTAATCTGGAGTATTTAATACTGCTAAAGAAATAAAAAATCTAAAATGTCCTGATATTTTACAGCCTTCCTAGCCTCTTGAGAGAAGCACTGTTTACATAGGTCTAGAAAAGAATCCCCCAAACAGTAGTAGTGCTCAACAAATATTTCTTGATTTGCTTTTATTTCTTCTTATAACAGATTGGTAATAACGTAGACTATTCTGTGCAGTTTTCAAGTGATCTAAGATTAAAATCACTGGAAAAGGGACCCACGGGTTAGAACTCAATAACATGCAATTACCCTTTAAACAAATGGAATAATCCATTAGCCCAAGATGATTGTCTTACCAATCACACAAGTAAATCAGAGGTATAAATGAACAAAAATTATATAATAATTAGAAAAAATATTAACAAAATGACAGAAGAATATTCATACCTATCAGTAATAACCTTGAATGTGGACTAAGATTAGCAAGCAAGATACATAGACATAGATATATCCAAATGGATAATAAACAAGACCAAACTATATGCTGCCTAAAGATAAATTTACACTGAAATATTGTAGATATATCATGCCAAAGGAAATCAAAAGCAAGCAGGAGTAGCGATACTCAGATACAGCAGATTTTAAATCAAAAAGTGTAATAAAAAAGACAAGGTCATTTTTCATTCATAAAAGGATGAATTTAGAAAGAGGATATAACAATTATAGGTGTATATGTAACCAACATGGAACCAAACAGATTTATAAAGCACATGTTATTAGATCTAAAGGGACAGATAGACTCTAATATAATGATAGATGGGGACTTGCACACCCTAGTTTCCTCAATGGACAGATCATCCATATATGAACCATAATAATGTAGCAGAACAATCTCACAGAAATTTCTAGAACATCTGGAAAATAGCAGCAAAATATTCATTCTTCTCATCAGTATGTGGAATATATTACAAGCACAATGAGACTAGATCCTTTCCTCTCACTGTATACAAAAAAAAAATCAATGCAAAATGTGTCAAGTACCTAAATTTAAAATCTGAAACTATGGAATTACTACAAAAATGCAGGAGGAATGGTGTGGGGATTTTTTTTAGATAGAATCTTAAAGGCAACACGAGTAAAAATAGATAAGTGGGGTTATGCCAAACTAAGAAGCTTCTTCACAGCAAAAGAAAAATCAACAGAAAATTAAGAGATAACCTACAGAATGAGAGAAAACATTGCAAATTATTCATCTGACAAGGGATTAATATCCAGAATATTTAAGGAACTCAAAAAGTGTAACTCTGAAAAGAAAAGAAATTAAAAATGGGCTGAAGAACTAAACAGACATTTCTCAAAAACATACCAATGATGAACAAGTATATGAAAAAATGCTCAGCATCACTTATCATCATGGAAGTGCAAATCAAAACAATAATACAATGTCATCTCCCTCAGTTAGAATAGACATCATCATAAAGAAAATATAAAGAAAAATGCTTACAAGGATACAGATAAAGGGGAACTCAACAGTATAAACACTGTGGGTAGAAATGCAAATTAGTACAGCCATTATAACAAAAATAGTATGGAGGTTCCTAAAAATAAATAATAGTTTAAAAATTAATTAAACTGAAAGTGGAATTACTATATGATCTAACACTACTGGGTGTATACCCAAAGGAGAATAATCACATACCAAGAAAATACTTATACCTATTTATTTATTTATTTGATTTTGTAGTGCTGGGGCCTCATGCAGACTAGGCATAGCATTCTTCCACTCAGCCACATCCCAAGCCAAACTCCTGTACTAATGTGGCACCATTCATAAGAGTTAAAATGTGGAATTAACCTAGAAGCCTGCCATTAGATGGATTAATTCCAGGGTAGATGTACACCATGGATTATTATTCAGCCATGATATCCTATCATTTGCAGAAACAGATGAAACTGGTGGTCATTATGTTAAGCAAAATAAGCCAGATGCAGAAGTCCAAGTAGTATATATTCTCTTTCATTTGTGGAGACTAAGGCAGTCTTGTGGAACAATGTAATGTTCACTGGAGCCTGGAAAAATGCAGGATTGGGGAAAGGAGGATTGAAAGAATTTCAGTAAGGGGTACCAACACACAGTTAAAGAGGAGGAATTAGTTCTGATTAGCAATCTATATTTCAAAATGACTGGAAGAGTACAAAACTCCCAGCACATAAAAATCATTAATGCTTAAAAAGATATAAATGCTTATAACCCTTATTTGATTAATTACCATTGTGCATATGTATCAAATTAATATAATGTGTCCCATAAATATGTACAAATATTATGTCTCAATAAAGAAATTTTAAAATAATAAATAATATTTGACATGATTTTTTAAAAAGTAGATAACATATTTAATTTGTTCATAGATGAACAACAATAAATTTGGTATGAAATACATGAAAAAAACTATGTTCAAAAGAGGAATTTATTTTCTCAGTATTTTACCTTTTTTTCTGAGATACTGGGAATCAAATCAAGGGCCTCACACATACTAAGCAAACACTTTACCACTGTACTATATCACTAGCTGTCAGTATTTTATTAGGAAGTGTTATGGACAGAAACATTGAAAGAACTTTTAGGAATACCATATACCCACCACTTAAATTTACAAACTTATCATTAGCTTTCAGATGGCATTTGTGATAACAATGAATATAGTTGTACTTTCATCCTGTAAATTGTGGCTATATTATGTAATCATTTCTTTCTTACATTCCCCACATAACTCACAAAAGAATATATAAAGGCTATGGGCTGAAGCATCACTGCAAAATACATTCTTTTTTTTTTTTAAAGAGAGAGTGGGGGGGAGAGAGAGAGAGAGAAGAGAGAGAGAGAGAGAGAGAGAGAGAGAGAGAGAGAGAGAGAATTTTTTAATATTTATTTAATTTTTAGTTCTCGGCGGACACAACATCTTTGTTTGTATGTGGTGCTGAGGATTGAACCCCGGCAGCACGCATGCCAGGCGAGCGCGCTACCGCTTGAGCCACATCCCCAGCCCAAAATACATTCTTTATTGAGATTTTTAAAGAGAAATTTAAATTATAAAAATAAATTGGGCAACTAAACCTCATATATGTGAGATGAGCATGTGTATAGTTGGGAAAGAATGGTTTCATTCACTGTCTGTCCTTGGTATAGTTAAAAGAAATGTTCAGGCCTGGCGTTGTGGCTCAGCGGTAGAGCACTCGCCTCTCACATGTGAGACCCTGGGTTTGATCCTCAGCACCACATAAAAATAAATAAACAAAATAAAGATTTAAAAAGAGGCTTAACAAAAAAAGAAATATCCAAATAAACAAACCTAGAGATAATAATTTTCACGTGGGGGAGAGAAGATCCTTTTTTCATGAAGTTTAACTAGGCGAGGCCTGTTAGCTCTGACCTTCTCCCTAAACTTAGCATTTCAGTCTTGGACTGAAATTTGGGGGTACTATGATGAAGGGAAAGAAGTGACTTACATTTCAGAACTTACCATTCCATTTAATACACATTATCTAATAATAATGACCCATGTATATAAGGCAAAGTAATGCATTTGTGAAGTTGGGGCTGTACAATTGGGCTGAACCTCGCAGTATGCTATGCATCTCTTCCATGCTATGTATATTTGTCCTACATTATAGCATTGGAGTACAACAAACATGCATTTAACTTTAACTCATACTCTAATATATGTACTTAGGACAACTGGGAAAAATGGAGCAATGAGAAAGTAAACAATTAAGATAGTGATAATGATTCTGTTATTTACTCCATTCTGCTAACTGAATCACAAAATGAGGGCCAAATAGGAACTATAAATCTGTTCTTCCTTTAATATACCTCATCTCTGAATTCTAATACTTATATAAGCTTTTTGTTGTTATGAAAGCAATTCCAATGTTTAATTATACATGTTTTCACACGGTATGATCTTTAAATATAAGCTAACTATTTAATCTGTTGAACTGAAGAAAGCAAACTCTTCTAAAACTTGAAGCAAAGCTGTGAGATGGGATGTCCAGAGAGTACCCACCTGCACAATCTAAGAATTATCAAAAGTAATTTTTACTTCAAATGATAACCTCTACACTGACTTTAAGATCTCTCATGTAAAATTGATTTCAGTCCCCTGAGATGAGAATGAAATGTCCATGTCCCAAATGAATTATGAAATCTCTAGCTTGTCATGAAGAAATAAGGTTTTCTAAATTTTTGAATGAATTAATATTTACCAAATGCTATTGCTAATACATGAATCATAGCTTTACTGTTTGCCATCTGCAAAATAATTTTCAGTGCTTATTTGCCTAATTTTCTTATCTCCCTTACCAGATAGTAAGATGCTGGATATTTTGCTCATTTTGCATCCCTCAGAACTAGCAGATCTCACAATACAATCTTGCAAATTAATAAAGTATAATAAATGTAAACAGATACTTGCATATTTGGGGATATGCATATTATGCATTTAAATTATTCCAATTTAAAATCCTCAGACAAATTATCTTACTTTAAAAATAAAAGAAGAAAAGCAGTGTGATCTGATAGCCACGGCACATAGGAAGATGTAATCTAATGACAAATAAACATTTTCTTATTTCACACACTGAGTATTTAGGGAGAAGGCTATTACTGGGGATTGAACCCATCACACTTTGCCAGTGAGCTATATCCCCAACCCTTTTTACTTTTTGAGACAGGGTCTCGCTAATTTGCTAAAGTTGGCCTCAAACTTGTGATCCTCCTGCCTCAGCCCCACAAAATCAGTGGGGTTACAGACCTGCTCCACTGCCTGTCTGATGCATTGAATTTTAAGGATTGACTTGGAAAAATTTAGAACTAAAGTACTACATTATTCTATATTACTGACATTTATTGACTACACAAAATATCTGATGATGCAGATGATATTCTTCTGTTTTATAGATTAAAAATTTCACTATGTGAATCTCCTATTGTCACACACAGCTAGAATCAGTGCTGGAATTTGAACCCAGGGAGGGTGACTCCAGAGTATGTACATATTACAGTACTTGGTGAAGGTATATGACACTAAAAACATGTATCTACACAAACGTTTTCCCTTTTTGCTCTGTTGGGAGTGAGAATTCTTGTATGCACAAATTGGATTCTGAATATCAACTATCAAGAAATGTATTCCCAAAGCAATGTAATTGAAAGTGAAATAATAATAGAAAAAAGAAAAACCTTGGGAAGCATTTTTGAATCTAACACTACCTGAGAAAATAATGCAGTAATCAGCAAAATATGTCCCTTGGATCAATTCTAGGTTGCAGGAGCATCTTATAAGAAAAGGAATAATTCCCCAGTACTAAAAATTCTTCAATAAAAGTTTTATAAGTAAAAAGCAAAAGCATTATTTATAAATGTTTTCATTGAAGTCCAAATAAAGATCTAAGCATGATGATAATCTAAAATTTATCATTAATATTTCAAGTATAGAATTTCTTCTTGAGTTCATATTCTAACTACAGTTTATCTTGACACATCATTATTGTGGTTTAGCATCCTTTGGACTGGCAAAGACAGAATGGATACAGGGTGTATCTTGCCAATTACTTATGAAAGGTCTGATCATTGTGTTTCCCTTACATCTGGAAATAGGTGGTTTTTTTTTTTTTTTCATTTTTCTATGTGTTTATTTGAATTCACATTTTCTAGTGCCCATTCTAATTCAAAACAGTCATGTCTATTTCCCATTTGCTCCCTTTTTTGGACCTGTTTTTTCCTCTTCTCTGCTGTCATTCCTTTCCTATGATTAAGAACTTACAACTACTCAAAAAGTATTTGTGAATAAATACAAACAAAAATCTCCAAATCCCAAACCACTTAGCATGTGTATTTTATAGATTTCAAACATGATACATGTGTTTTTCTAATGAATCATATTGACATAGAAAGGATAAATTCAATACAGTGAATCTTCTGGTTTTAGTTGAGGCAACTTTAATATAACCCAGAACTTTCAGTGAGTGACACATGACCTTTATTATTTTTTTAGCTTTAAAATTAACAGACTTAGCTGGGATCTGGTTCATATTAACTCTGCCAAAACATTCTAAGTCAATTAATTAGGATGTGGTTTATTTTCCATAAACTTAAGTTGAATAAAACATATATTTTTACTTTACTCCTATACTTTCCATCCATTCAGACACCTGACATTTGGTAACCCTGATTTAAACTTTATAAAATTTAAAATTATAACACCATAATTACAATATAAACTTAAAGTTTATTAAAATGCAATCTGAATATTAGGTACCATTAAAGGTATCATTTTAAAAGGTTGACTGTTACTTCCACCTCTTGTTGTACAAATTTTGTGTGCCTGAAATAACCAATCACCTATTATCAGCAAAGACACACACTTTAAACAGGAGCATTCACCATTAAAATATTCAAGCTTCAAAACTTTCAGATGGATGGTTTCCAATTAGGAAAAAGAACACAAGGCTTTCATAGGTAGTAAGAAAATCACCTAACAAAGGATTTTAGTTAATCCTATGTGGGTAGAAATCTGTCAAGAGAAAGAAAAAACATGAGAAAGATGTTAAAGAGAAACTAGGAGACTTTTTAGTGCTACAGGAAGGAGAAATACAGTAGCTTTCTAAAATACAATACAAACAAATTTGTATCACCAGATTATAGAGAAAATAGGCTATATGCTGTCATCAAAAAGCTAATTTAAAAACACCTTTTTTAACACTTTCCATGTGATTTGGTTAGTAAAATTTAAGACCCAGGAACTGGAGTATAACTTTTTTTTTTCAGATGCAAATGGGAAAAATACTTTGCAATAACATTGAAGCCATTACTCAAAAAATGATCTGGAACAGATATTACTAATATAGCATATTGTCTGAGATGAGAGTCTTGGGTAGGACTGTCTGGATTTGATCTTGGTTTGTTTACATTTGCCTGCATAATCATGCTACCTTTTATTCTCAGTGTTCATCTTTAAGTAATACCAAATTAAGAGACTTCTCTATAATGAATAAATAATATTCTATGTGAAGTTCAGGGAGAGCGTATATGCTATGGCACAACTGTAATGTGAGTTTGAAATAGCAGCAATACTCTTAAGACAGAAACAGAATCCAATCTGATGCTATATTTACAAAGTCTTATAGAATAATTCAAAGCAGGAGATAAAATACATAGATCATCAGCATTTCATTGGGGAGTCCAGCACCTGTCCGAGTACACAGATTCTCTTCCTCTGTCACTTTTCCAAGGTATGAGCACCAAGGTGGCCAATGGGATTCTTTGACATATAGAAGCCACAATTTTTCACACTGTCCTAGTCACACAGGGCAGTCTTGCATGCCAAGACGAAGTCCCATCAACACCAGCACACATTCACATAACAAAATAGGATGACCTAACAGTTTCTATTTATCTTTGTTGTTTCCAAGGAAACATCAGGTCTGCATGAGCCCAAGCCTGATGGTAAACATTTACTCAGTCTGTTACATACAAAATGCTCTAAAAAAATTACCTGTTAATTGTTCCAATTAGCAAACAAATTGATATGTGATATGAGTTAGTGTGTACTTTCACTATAATGAAGGGTACTGACAATAAAACATGGAAGTGAAGACTACCAGAATTTAAATTGTCCATCAAATATTGAAATATAGGTCGAAAGTAGTCAGTGTTGCTGTTTGCCTTATCAATATCCATTTTCCCTTTACTCTAGTAAGAATACTCCAATTTTTATTAGAAGGGCCATTCTCTCCTCAATTTCACTTTTTTTATTTTTTAGTTGTAGATGGACACAACACCTTATTTTATTTATTTTTAGCTTGTTATAGTTAAAGCTTCATCCTGGGGTTTCATAAACTGACTTCCAGACCACTCACATATAATTGAATCAAGCCTTTATTAAGCACACCGGTGGCGACTAATCAGAACATAAAGCTGTTCCCCTGATCAGCCCCGAACAATTGCAAGGGTGTTCCTTATAAGCCTAAAAACTGCAAAAGGGATGTTAGGGGGTCTAGCCAATGCAAGCAAGCCAGGTTACAGAAGCAGGAGAGTGCAGTCAAGCGATGGGAAGCCTAACCATTCACAGTTAGCCCAATCACCCCAGTTACAGAAATAGAGCCCCCCGTTATCCTAGTTACAGAAACAATGCCCGTGTTCTTAAAGGTTTCTATAGCAAAAGGAAAAGGACATCTTGCCCCAGTCATGACCCTTCTACTTGGCATGGTTGTTTTACAGAATGGAATCACAAAACAAAATGGAGTCATATTTGCTTTTATTATCATAGCTAGTGCTGAGTATTGAACCTAATGCTTCATATGTGCTAGGCAAGTGCTCTACCACTGAGCTACAGCCCTAGCCTTAGTTTCACTTTTGATGGGAATGTAAATAGTGTAGCCAGTATGGAAAACAATATGAAGCTTCCTCCAAAAATTAAAACTAGAAATGAGATATATATCCAGCAACCTCACTTCTGGGTATTAATACAAAAAATTGAAATCAGGATCTCAAAGAGATAGTAGAACTTTCATATTATTGCAGTGTTATTAACAGTCAAAATGTGAACAACATAAATGTTCATCAGGGGATGAAAAGATCTAAAAATATGGCACACGCATACAATAGAATATTATCCAAAATATAAAGAAGGAAATCCTTCCGTATGCAACAACATGGATGATCCTTGAGGGCATTTTATTAGGTGAAATAAAATAGTCACAGAAAAGCAAATACTGCATGATTCTACTTATAGAGGTATCTATGGAAGCAGATAATAAATTCTGTTTGATTGGGAGTTTGAGAAAGGGGGCAATGGGGAATTTTTAATCAATGGATATAAAATTATATTTTGCAAGATAAGTTCTAGAGTTCTGCTATACAATATTGTGCCTATAGAAAAAAAAATACTATATTGTTCACTTTAAAAATCTTTTTTTAAGAGAGAGAGAGAGAATTTTTTAATATTTATTTTTTTTAGTTTTCGGCAGACACAACATCTTTGTTTATATGTGGTGCTGAGGATCGAACCCGGGCCGCACGCATGCCAGGTGAGCGCGCTACCACTTGAGCCACATCCCCAGCCCTACTTTAAAAATCTTTTAGATGCTAGAGTAGATCTCATGTTGTGTCTTATCACAATAATTTTTTTATAAAAACAGTAACAGTATAATAAAAGCAGTGATTATACTTTAAAAACTAGCAGAAAATGGGACAATTTCTCTTATTGTTAAGGACAGTCTTATTAGTTGGCCTTTCTTTCATAGCATTAGCTATTCACATGGAAAAGTACCAAAATTTAAAAAAAAAAAAACAACATAATACATAGCAATAAAATGCATCTTATATCATTGATTAATAGAAAATATGAGACACAAATACTAGAGAGAAATTCAAATTTGATTTAAAGGGATGAGATATAGCTCAGTGGTAGAGTGCTTGCCCAGCATATATGAGTCTCTGAGTTCCATGATCCATGGCTATTACCACACAACCAAATATCAAAATTAAAAAAAACATGATTTAATACATGTAAGCATTATAGAGTTACATGATATATTCTGGTCAGAGCTTTCCTATAATTTAGGTAATATGAAGACTTTAATATTCAAAGTGTCAATATATAAAATATCCTTAATAATGGAAGAACATTAAAAGTTGAATATATTAATAATTTGCTTTCTTAAGCTATTCTTTAATAGTCTATTTGAATTTATTCACAATTTTCTATATGTTAACAAGCTTATAGTATTTAATGAATGCTTACTATAAATATGTTGAGTAGTTTCACATTTTCTGATTTATTACCAGAATTCCCTCACACTCCAGCATCAAATAGCATCATATTAAAGGTTAAAAAAAATCTAGATTTCCATGTATCTTAATCCAATATACTTATAAAGGACCTCCACTTAACAGCAAAAATCAATTATATCTAGGAATGTGTGGTGTTAACTTATGTGTTGACATAAGTGCCTATGGTTGCTAGGTACCATCATATCCATAGGCAATGGATATATGATTGGAAACTATTTCTAGTTAATACTATTACTCCTCCAGATACCCAGAGACATATCAGTTTCTTCTGATCATCCTCTGGGTGCCAGAATTTCCTACTTCTTTTAGGGCAGACATCTAGAATTGTCATTGGGCACTGAAAGTGAAGCATTGATACATTTATGTTGGCAGAACTGTTCAGGGTGGTGCAGTAAAGTGATGTAGTAAACACTTAAAATCTGTGGGTGGGCCTGCTATGGCATGTGCTTATCCACTGTTATTGGCATACTCAATAAAGTTGAAACATCTGATAAAACATTGCCTTTCCTCCTGCATTGATGGGTTCCATTTAACCGGTTGTTTTTATCTTTGTTCATGCAGATTTTCACAAAGGTAACTGAGAGCCATTAATCATCAATGAATTAGAGAGCCATCAGGTTAATGCTGTTTTGGTGTACTGCCAAAGCAATGGCTCTACTTCCCTGTATTTGATCCTACATTCTAACCAGAAAACATTTATGAAATATATCAGAGATATTCTGTTTGCCTGGAACCAAACTTGGCACTGTTTTCACCATAGAGATAATATAACACAGAAGCAATATGTCATTAGCTCTAACCTGGCCACTTCTAAAAGTCACCATATTAGAGAAGAATCTCAGCTTACCTTTGTGACTAAACGTAAAGTTAAAGATAAAGAAAAAGAAGGGGTCATTTGTCTTGTTAAGAAAATTAAAGCTTTAAATATTTTAAATGCCTGTATTTTTTAGAAAACTGAAGCTAGCAAAGGTAACAAAATGAACATCATAGATCTAGAGTGCTTGCCCAAGGATCTTCATCTTTAATATTTATGCGCATTAAGATTTGATAAAAAAGAACTATTTGACACAGTTGTCATTGACCTTTGCATTATATTAGAATCATCTAAGGGAGGAGGATAAACAAGCATTGTTTCCTGGATCACAGCCCCAAAGAGTCTGATGTATTTGGTTTGGTATATGGTCTTAATGCTCCATAGGTGATTCTAATGTGCAGTTAAGACTGAGAACCACTGTGGCCAGGGTAATATTAAGTTGATTAGTGAAAGACATTTATAAAAGCATTTTAATGGCCATTTCTCTTTTTAAGTAAAAATGTGAAGAAAGAGTTTGTTGGTATAGCAAAAGCAACTGGGGAAGCTTTAAGAGAAATAATAGCAAATATGAAAACTTGAATGCAAGCCTAAGATAGAAGCTCTTCAAAATAATTAGGTTTGGAAAAACAGAGCATTGTGACCATGGCAGGACAAGAAAATAGGAACTTTTAGGTAAAGGTGAATGAAGAATGGGAAATTGAATTCAGCTTGAGAGTCAATTGAGAGCCACCACAGGAGTCACAAATGGTAGTGGCATGATGAAAACCCTTCTTGAAAATAAAAACATCACTAATAGCATATCAAGGTAGTCAATCAAAGGTGTCTTTAAAAGAACCATCTCCAGGAGCTATATTTCCTTGTTTCTCTCTAACAGGAATTTTAAGCCACAATAATGAAGTAATTGTATTCACCATAAGGAAACTGCATGTGGGATCATCAAACTATGTAATATCTGACAGCACAAGTTTGCTATGTTTGTTGAGCTAGGCTAGATCACAATTTTTAGTCTATGATGAAAAGTTGGTGTAAATAAAGATTTAGATTTAAAGGTGTCTTCATTTCAGTTATTATTTGACCTGCAAACAAGCAGCACAAAGGATCAATGTGAATGAACAAAATGTCTGGATGCCTCAGTTGTTGCTCAGAGAAGCAATGATGTCTGAAGTTGGGAGATTGCTAGAGTCAGCATAGAGTGAGCTAAGAAGCATGGGCTCACTGCATTTTAAAATATTTTATTTAGGCTTTTTCTTAGGTCAGCATTCAAGGATCCCCCTCAATATAAAAGAACATTGTTGTACCACCACAGTAACATATTTCCTTGATCTATTTCATATTCTGTTTTGGGATAGCAGAAGGCCTGAAGATCACTGACTATACCTGGCAACCACCAAATTAGGGATATCCTTGTCTCAACCACTGGCTTGTTTTGGTGGCCAAATAGATTCAATAAAAGCAGGCTCCACTTAAGAACTGGTAAGTGGCAGGATAGTCAGTTGAGGCCATTCAATTGAAGTGCAGATGCTTCAACTCTAAATATATTAAACTAAAAGAAATCAACTTGTAATCAATAAAACAAATGATTTGAGGAGAACCCCAAAATTAATTTCAAAATTATGTGAAAGATGTGTTAAATTGCTAAATTTAGCACTTACATAATTTCTTATAGCAAATTTCCTATAATTGTTATCAGGCCCTGTCTTGTTTTCAATATTTATTTCCCCTTTTACCAACATATGGGAGAATTTTCTTCCTGTATGATGCTTCAGATTTCAAGACCTATTATGACCTTTTATGGTCAGAGTTCCTCAATCCATGATCCTTAACAAGCTATATTTGGAGGTTCTTTCTCCAAATATGTGATTTTTTAGTCTTACCGGAGATATGTTGAATCAGAAGAGCTTGGGAGTAGATCCTATGAATCTATATTTGTATATAGTACACTAGAATGAAAATTTGAAAACCACTGCTTTTGTAACTTGGAAACCTGTGCTTCCCCAAAATCAGGGAGCTGTATACTTAGCAGATATAATATCCTGGCAGCCTGAAACCAGATGGGGTACCAGCATTTGAATATTGATTTCTAAGGACTGAAGGAATCACTCTTTCACTTGACACAAATAACTTCTGGTCCTAATAGCCACTTTTGTTCCCTTCCAAGTTTTAGGGTCACTTTCTCAGATTATCGCATATTTTAGTTGTCAATAACTCTTTGGCCTAATCCTGAAGCCAAATCTCACTGATTCCTATGACCTCTGTTTGTACATAATAAGATGCTATCAATTCTTCCTCTGTAGTCTGGGTTAGGAAAATGATAAAATAATTCTAGGCATTGTGATGATGGTCTCATAAACATTAATGAGATAGAGAAAATTAAGAAGGGCCACGGCATCAAATAAGACATATTGATTTGGACAGGTATGTTCAAAAGGATGTACTCAATTAGTACCTTGCATGAGAAATCCAAACTTGGATGGGTATGAGGAACCAAAATTTAGGAATAGTACTCCAAAGAGTAATGTAAAATGAAACTGTGTTTATAGTAGCATGTTAAATAAAACTGTATTTATTTCTTAATTGTGATGTCAATGGAAGAAACAATATTCAACATTGAGTAATCAGGTTTGACAGATTTGTAGATAATAAAATCCTAGATAGAAGATCTCCAAGTATTGGTCTTTGGTTTAAGGGCAAAAATTCACACAATTAGAGTGAATTTAAAAGAAAATAACTTTTATTTTTTAGAGAAATCACCAAGTCCAAAACTTAAAATTGGGGAACCTCAATTTTGCATGGGATATGGGGACTTCTCTTAGAATTACTAGAAAAAATGATGAATTATGGGCTTTAGTCTCCTAACTTCCTCCCGTTTTGTTAGGTTGGATCTGCAGCGGCCTATCAGAATTAACCTTGGAATGTTTTTGTTTTTATTTTGTTGTTTATAAATATATATCCAAGAGCTATGCAATCAGAATCCCCAGGCTATGTTTTGGCCCAGATATCTGTGTGTTTTAAAAGTGCACAAATGATTTATATGAACTACCAGGTTAAGAGCTATAGATGTAGGAATCAGAATTAGCATGAACCTGGAAGGAAGGTAGAACAACAGGCAGTTGCCATGAATGTAGACAAGTGGAGAAAGCAACTAGGACAATCTTAACAAACTTTTTGGCAAAGTGCTAGTAAGATAAACCCTTACACAACATAAAAAAACATTTGATATTTACCCAGTTCCTGGAATTAGAAAATATCAATCAAAAGAGTTCCACTTTGTATAACAAAATTGTAGAGGGTTTAGAACCACTGGTATCTCAGGAAGAGAGAGCCTTTACAGCATTTTTGCCTTTTTTTCTCACCCACAAAATATAGGTCACTTTAACATACAGAAAATTTTATTTGTAACCTATGGACCATTAAACATTTAGTTTGAGTATTCTAAAGAATTTCATACTATGAAAAGAATCTCTGAAACATCTGAAGAAAGTAATTTTGGCACTTTTCTATCATTCAAAAATTGATAACCAATTCACTTCTCACCTCCCAGGTATATTATTTTAGATGAGGGCATTTTGGTGACAGCAATTCTTTCACATCTTTCCAGAAAACCCATTACAAACAACCACAGGAAGGAGACCATCATCTCTCTAAAAGTGAGAGTAAACACAAGGCTTAATTTGTTCATGTGAAGTAAACAGTTTAGATTTGAAGGCAGAATCTAAAGTGAAGATTTTATTTCTCCCTGGTCATTTTGATCTCCCCGGTTGAAAGATATTACTGAGATAAGGAAGCATCAAAACCTACCACCAAGTAATCAGAGTTGAAGGAATATAACTTTGTTTGAGAATTATTGTCTTAAATCTTCTCTGGCTCAAAATAGTAAAACTTGTATCTCTGTAGGCTTTCTTCTGGGGTGGCTTGAGATAAGAATCATGCCTATAGGGAATTCAGGAGCCAAATGGTAAAAAGCAAAGATTTGGTTGGTAATTAAGGCAAAGTATATTATATTTCTCCTAAGTTTCAAATGTTAGGTCACTTTATGATTATGTTTATTAGAAACCCAAGATCATTATCACCATGGAAAAAGATAACCAACTCTGAAACCACTTTTAACAGCAGGAGTACCCACCATAACTGGGACTAGAGAGGACATTACATCCCTGAGACCAGGGTGGCTTAAAGTGGGAGCTCTGACTGGCTAATTGGTTCAGTATTTACTAAGAGATGTGTGCCCCCTGTGGCTGCCTGCACTGGGATTGGTTGAGTTCTTAAATGCAGTGTCTTTAGAAAAATGAAATTTGTAATTCTGTGAAGTATGATTTCAGAACAGTTAGTTGCAATGCTTTACTGGAGCCAAGGAATCCTTACTGTTTGGTGTTTACATTGAAAGTCAATTCTCTCGTTACAGTACTGTATTTGGTTATCTCTTTAAATGACTATGGCAAACATTATTTTCCTTCTCTCAGCTTACTTTCAAAGCTGAAAAGACAGCCTCCCTAAACAGAAGAGTGATAATTTTCTAAAAAGTATTGGCTTCAAGTTGCAATATTCTGTCTTTGGAAACACTGAAAATATATACAATGAACAAGCACCGTTATAACAAGAGAAAGAACTATTCTTTCCAATCTTCAGACTGACACATTTTATCTTTATACCAGATTATTCTGCACATAGGTAAATATAAAAAAGAAAAAAATGTAAAAGTCCCTTACAAACTTTTTTTCTGGAAGGGGAAGATGATAATAGCTGGGTCAGGCATTGACCCAACTTGGGTCAACCAGGGACTTTTTCATGGGAATTTGGAAGTCAAACTGAGAGGAGGAATGGCTTAACTTGCTAAACACAGTCATGAGCTATGACTTATTTCCAATAAACCACCCATCACAATTTTCCTTTAGGAAAAACAGGGCAACCTATTTGATTAGAAAAACAAACAAACAAAAATAAGCAGGTAAGCATAGGATGACAAGATTTGTAAAAAGAATGTGGAGTCCCAAAGGCTTATATTTCTATGCTGGAATAGAATCTTATTAGTTTTGTCACAATTGATTTGAGTGCTCTGTAGTGAATGGATTTTACTTGATGAAAGAGGAAAACCATCAGGAGATTCTTCCAGATTATAGGTGAAGGTATATTGGAATGAAAAAGAAGATAGTCAAAATTAACCAAATTTGAAGGTAGAATAGAACTTTTTAATTTGAGGGGACAAAAAGCATGAACAATATTTTCTAGATGTAGTTACTGGAGCAACTGGGTAGATAGTTATGACTCTGGCTGAATGATAAGAAGACTGTGGCAGGTATCAGGTTGGTCTTTGGGTATGTTCTACTAATCAAGAATATATTAAGAGTCATTTAGAAAGAAAAACTGTTAAAATCAGTAAATATTAGATAGGCAGTTTTATATACAAATCTTTTACTAAGGGATAAGTAAGGGCAGAATAAATGGTGTTTGATGTCTTGGGACTGATCTCCATGACTAAGAAGAAAGCATAAATAGGGATGAGAAAAGGGGTTGCACCCATGCCAAAGAACAACCAACCCTACATTTAATGGCTAGCCAGAAGAGAGTCAAAGAAGTTGCCTCATAAGTGAAAAGAAAGTGTTTCAGAAATTTAAAAGATACAATGTTTGGGTGAATTGTTGCTAAGTAAGGAAGAACAGCATATAAATTATTGTTTACCTTGAGAATAGCAGTTTCATTAAAGCAGAGAGGTAGAAAGTATTTGATAGAATAGATTTAGGGAAGAATAAAAGGTGGGGAAGTTGAGAAAGGGACTACAGATATCTGTTTTGGTAAATGTTTTCTATAAAGTGAAAAAATGGGACTATAGTGGAGGGATATGAGTGGTTAATAGAGTAAGGAGATTTTTAACATGGGCAACACCAGAGCATATCTGTATGTCAATAGAATGCTCTTTTAGGAAAGGACTAAGTTATGATTCTCAGAGTAGGTGGGGCTCAATCTAAGAAGAATGTCTTTTAGAAAATAAAATGTGAATACAATAAAGAAATCATGTGGAGGGTGTAGAGTGAGGGACAATTAAATTAATGATGGTTAGGGATTTATTATAATGAAGGACTCTGGAATCTAAGCTGGGTAAAAAGGAATGTGAATGTATGAGGGGTGCAATTTTGAGTACAGAAATAATAGAATGAACTGGAAGGATTGGCTGGGGATGGTCATGGTCATAGTACCAAGTTTGCCTCTATGTTGATAAATGAGTGGAATAAATAGAAGCTGTCTCAGGATACAAAATCAGACAGACATATCCAAGTTTACAATGTCAGGAAGCCTTCCTAGAAAGTGGCATTGATGTTTAAGCTGAGCTCTATATGATGTGAAAGAGATGAGTGGAGAAAATTGGACAGTAATATATTTAGAAAGAAGGCCATGACCTATTAAATGGAGCATTGGAGCACAAAATTAATTTAGTTGTTCATGTAATAGAAGTTTCAGTGTCTTTCCAGGCATTATTTTAGAGGTGAAAAAAACATACAAATTGCTGATGGAGTACTTGCTTACATGGAGCTTGCAATCCAGTGGGAAAGGGTAATGCTTTTGCTAAAAGAATAAGCATAGATTTAGAAAGAGGTAAAACCAAAGATGGAGAGATTGAAGGACCCACATCTTGGCAGTCTTTGAATAAATATTTGGGCCTTTGGTTTATAGGCAAAGAGAAACAACCAACTGAAAGCATTTGGACAGTAAAGGAACATATCTGTAATAGTCAATGATGAAAACTCTACACAATTCTTGTCAAAGACATTAAAGCAAAGATGGTAAAACATAAAGTAGTTATTTCCTCATGTTCTGGCTACTTACAGAAATGTTGCTGTTGACATTTCTGTTACTTCATTACACGAACACACGCATATTAGTTTCTTTTACAGTTGTAAACACACAATGTATTACCTTCTGTAATTTGCTCTCTTGATATATTGGAATAAATTTTCACATCAACACATATAGGTCTGTCCCATTTATTAAAAGAGTATATGTTAGCTCCTTATAATATTGTTTCTTAACATATTTAATTTGTCATCTATTATTAGACACACAGGTTGCTTCTAGTTACTTGCTATGTTAATTTCTTAGGGCTTCCATAACAAAGTACCACAAACTAGGTACTTAAAACATCAGCAATGAGAATTCAGGTTGATTACAAGTCTTAACTATTGTGCATAGTGCATCAAAAAACATGGACATGCCAGTGTCTCTTTTGATATGCTGATATAATTTCTTTTGGTTACATGCCCAGAAAGAAACTAGCTGTATTATATGGTAGATATATTTTAGTTCTTTCAGGAACTTTCATATTGTTCTTCATAGTGACTCTACTAATTTATATTCCCGCCAACATTCTCCCGTCAAGGAATAAATGGATAAAGAAAATGTGGTGTGTGCATGTATATGTATATATACATACAGATATATGTGTATGTGTATATATATATTACGTATAATATATATACACACATATATATATTACACACATATACACATGTGGATACCATGGAATATTATTCATCCATAAAAAATTATATCCTATAATTTGCAGCAAAACAGATGGAACAGGAGAACATTATGTTAAGTGAAATAAGCCAGGCACAGAAAGACAAACAACATGATCTCATTCAGATGTGCAATCTAAAATGGTACGTCACAGCCAGGTGCAGTGGTGCATGCCTGTAATCCCAATGGATTTGGAGGCTAAGGCAGGAGGATCACAAGTTCAAAACCAGACCCTATCTCAAAATAAAATTAAAAGGGGCTGGGAATGTGGTGGATCACCTAGATGTTGAGAGTAGAATGGTAGTTACCAGAGGCTGGGGAGATTAGGTGCAGAGGAGGGAGCAAAGGAAAAGGGGAAAGGTTGATCAATGGGTACTAAGTTACAGTTATAGAGAAGAAATTTTTACCTGCTTTTTGCACAGTAATGTGATTAGATAACAACACTGTATGCTATGTATTTCAAAATTGTAAAACCATTGGCTTTTAACACAAAGAATTATTTAATTTTTAGTTTAAATCCAAGAAATCAGTGATTCTTTTAATCACTGTAATTAGATTTTTCATGTCTAGAATTTCATGTGAATAGAATCATACAATACATAGGTTTTTGTGCTGGAGCTGTTTTCATTCAGCAAACTATTTCCAGATTGTCTTAATTTGTTCACTGCTGTGACTAAAATACCTGACAAGAACAATTTTAGAGGAGGAAAATCTTATTTGGAGGCTCACAGTTTCAGATCCTAGACAGGAGGCTCCATTCCTCAGGGCTCTAGGTGAGGCTGGACATAATGGTGGAAGAGTGTGGTAGAGAGGAGTAGCTCACCTGATGACCAGGAAGTAGAGAGAGACTAAGCTAAGCTCACCAAACATAGACTCCAAAGGCACACCCCCAATGCCCACCTCCTCCAGCCACACCCTGCCACCCTGAAGTTAACACTCAGTTAATCCCTTTTAGGGGATTAATACAGTGATTGGGTTAAGGCTCTCACAACCCAATCATTTCACCTCTAAACATTCTTAATTTGTCTCACACAAGAGCTTTTGGGAAAGGCAGCAGAATACAACAGACACTAGTACGGCAACATGTAAATCAATGGATATGTAACTGATATGATTCTGCAATCTGTATATGGGGTAAAAATGGGAGTTCATAACCCACTTGAATCAAAGTGTGAAATATGATATATCAAGAACTATGTAATGTTTTGAACAACCAACAATAAAAAATTTTAAAAAAGAGCTTTTGGGAAATCTCATATCTAAACCATAATAAGATATATCCATGTTATTGCATGTTATCAGTTCTTTATTTCTGTTAAGTATTATTATATGTTATAGATACACGAGAATTTGTATATTCATTCATATCTTAAAGGTCATTTGAGTTGTTTTCAGATTTTGGCTATTAGGGCTAAAGATTCTATGAAGAACAGTTAGAGTTTGAATTAAACGTTTATGATCAGTTCTTCCAGTTAAATTGGAATGGAATTTCATAGTCATACAGAAAAAAATATTGAGATGTTATTTGCAATTTAATGATAACTCCTCTTGTCTTCTCATAATACCTTAATGCTTAGCCCTTCTGTTGTATTAGTCACTTTTTTTCCCCCACTATAACTTCATGGATATATTTTTCGGTTGTTGAGAGATGTTGCACTTAAATTCCAGGCCTGAATTTATGACAGTTAGTATTTAAGTGCTAACATAGTATCAGCAGTATTATAATTATTTTATTTATATTATGCCTTAAATTTTCATTATAACCATAAGAATCCATATATTGTTTTCATTTTAGATAAAATGTAAACTGAAGCAAAATGGTGTTAATTATTTTATCCCCAAACACAAAAGTACTAAGTTGCAGAGCTAGAATTTGAACTCAGTTGGCTTCCCAAGTCTATGTTCTTAATTTTAATGAATTAAACATAGACGAAAGAGTAACATACACCCATTGAAACAGGTATATTGAAATTCCAAACAAGAAAAAAAAACTCATATGTGTGCTTTCAGCATAATGAGCAGTATTCATCCAAATGAAGACTTACAATGTCTACTGTTGTTTAATATTTACAAATTGTGAATTAAAGTCTATAAATTGAAAGACTAGAAAACAAGGTTAAGTATATTTTAAGACTATAATTAATATTGTGTATCTTCTTAAAAGCGGATAGTCCCCATACTAGGTAAGGTTATTTATTCAATAAGGTAGAACTTGAATAATCCATCTATAATACACACACACACACACACACACACACACCCCTAATATTGTTCATGCATCTATGTGTTATTGTGGCATTGATTAGAAGAGCCATAGAAATAGTACTTAATTGACCAAAAATTTAAAATCACACATGCCTCTTTTGGTCCATTTTTAGGCTTATATAACAAAATACTTTAGATTGAGTAATTTCTAAAAAATAGAAATTAATTTCTCCCAGTTCTAACGGCAGGGAAGTCTAAGCCGATGTTCCAATGTTAGAAGTTTTGGTGTCTGATGGGGTTGTGTTCCATGTATGGCTTTTCTTGAAGGACCCTCAAATAGCAGAAAAGGGCAAAGCACCTCTCTGAAGCCTATTTACTAAGGGTATTAATTCCATCTATATGGGTGAATCCCTCATAATTTCTCCAAAGGTCCCATGTTAATAGCACCACAGTGAGGATTAAATTGCAATATGAATTTTGGAGGGACACAAACATTTAGAGTGTAGCAATGCCATATTAATGGGCTTTCTTTTACTTTTTGCAGTTGTTGTGTGTTTGAACTTCTGTTCAATGTGTTCCACAATTGGCAATTATGTTTTTTTTTTCCCAAACAAAATAGCAACAAACAGTAGGTGAGTTAACATCCTTTCTTGCCTACATGAATCACTTATTTTTAAGGAAATTATTTTAAAACTTACTAATAAGACACCTTAGAAAGGTTTTAAAATAATAACAGTTTATCTTCTCAAATATAGAAACTAAATTACAATCTTTGTAGATAAAGAAAAAAAAATGTTAGTTGAGTGCAATGCTTTCCATTCTAAATATCACAACTCCTATTGATATAGAAGACTGCCCCTGAGATCACTAAAATAAAATGTAAATAATAATTTCCAGGGAAATTACATCTTTATTATATAAATCAAAAGAGTTGAAATTATTACTGAGAGACCTATCAAAAAAAGTTTCAGAGAAGATAAATAACACTTCCCACAGGCCATTCAAAAAGGGCTGCTTATAGAAAATAGAGATGGGTGAGGAAATAATACTTTGTAAGATAGTAAAACATGAATATGAACTACTTAATCAACAAACAAAAATCAAATCTCTGCTCACACAGTTATTCACTGAGTACCTGAAGTACAAAAATATTACAGACATTTTTCTTATATTTGACTAAGGACAGAGCTCCCTCAAATGAGCTGTCGCTGATTTTATAAACTGGAGGAGTTAAAAAAAAAAGCATGACAACAATGTCTAATTTGCTAAAAATAACAACATCCTATGTTTTAGTACTGATTTTTAGTTATTACAAACTGCACAAATTCTCAAAAATATTAACAGCCTTAAAAATAAACTCTTTCTTTCAGGCCAATTATAAAAAGGTGCATTTGCCACTCACAGAAACACTGATTCCAGGCTACATGAAACCCAGGCAAAAGCTATATGGGATGCCATTTACAGAATGTCATAAAAGTGAAATGTAGCTAATGAACCCTTCACAATGGTTTACATCATGCTCATTTCTGACTCTGTCTTTATGGCAGCTACTGTTCAGAAAAATCCATCCATTCCATGTAAATCTATCTGCTTCTTGCTCTTGTACCAGTGTTAGAAAACTCAATTTAAATCAAACCTAATCACTTCTGTCAGCCACAGTGCACTCCCCAACAATCCTCACCCACCCATACATTCTAGCCTGACTTTGTTTCTTGCCTTTCTCAGCCTTCCTCCAATTCAGCCACAGTCTAATTGGCTGGCTGGGGATTCCACTGTCACTCAAGCTAAACCCTAGGCTCATTGAGGGAATTGGAAGCTGAGTTTGCAGTTTGAGTTTGGTTCCCAGGGCACATATTTCCTGGCCTTTTTTTCTAAACTCCTATAAGTAGCCAGAGAGAAGGTAAAGGGAATGCATACAACTATATCTTAAAATACAGATTATTTTTTTCTGACAGATTTAATTGTTTAGTTCCAGGAAGGAAACTGAAGTTGTGTTTTCACATTTTGCCATGAAAAAAATGAGTGATGACATCATCTGGGAACCCCTTTCAACAACCATTGGTTTACTACTTTTTAAAAGTAATCTCCTGTGACTTAAAGGTTATTTGGTTTCTGGAGGCAAGTTAACTAACTTTTATGTTGGCATCAATCCAGACAATTCAAAATTTAGTTTTATACTTCCAGATTAGGGTGATTAGCATCAAATTATTTATATTTTTAAAAAGTCACACAAAGTGAAATATTTCTAGATTGTTACTAATATACCTGAAGCCAGATAATACATTCAAAATTGTTTCTAAATTAGGCTTTGCAAAGAAAGAGGGAAATATTATTTAATATTTATATTATTATTATTATTATTATTATTTAATATTATCTTAATTTTGTGACAGTAAAAAAAAGAACCAACAGGTATAATCTTTAGCTGTATGATGAGTGTTAGAGGATTATAAAAACCTGATACAAAATTCTCACTCTCAAGTACTTTCTATCTTTTGAAGGAAATATTTAATTAGAAAATACCCCATGTTCTGTAGAAAATATCACAATGTAACAGAGGCACCCAACAATTCAAAGGTTTCAGAGAAGGTGAGAGTTGACTGAGATAGCTAATGTTTACCACAACTATCTTAAACAATAAAGCACTCTATCATTTGTTTTCTCCTCTGCCTTTCTGATCAAAGGTATGACAGAAGAAGAAGGAAAAACATCCTATAAATGCTTAGTCTCAAACTTCAAATAAAGTGGCTTTGTTCTCATTCAGCATAACGTATAGTATGGCCATGATATGATGCATTTCACAATGAGTGAAATGCAAGCCTGGCTTTTCCCAGATATACCCATTTGCCAAATTGACTTAGGCAATGAAAAATCATCTTCTTAGCCCAATTTAAGTTCATCTGAACCAGAACCTGACTAGAGTTCACTTCTAGTGAATTAAAGTATGCTTTTCTTTTTCTTTCATTTCTTTCACTTGTAACATTTACTACCTAAAAGATTAAAAATTCTGTTACATGTATACATGCACCTCTTTGTTTTTTGGTGAAGTATTTTTAACCTAAACACAATCTATGATGGCTTTCTTACATACCTTGTTTTCTTTTCCTATCACATAATCCCCTAAAGTTTACTTTTTATTTCCTTTGGTCAGTTAAATATATTAGTGAATATTTTCCAATAGTTGTCTATATTTTGCCTTTCACAATTATCTTAAAATTATCATATGCTTTGCCTATTTTTATCATAGTCAACAAAATGTAGGCAAATCTCCTTAGTAAAAGAAATGTGGGAATAGGGAAGATGGCGGCGAGGGGAGTGCATTGCCCCTGTGTGCCACGTCACAGTGTGGGAGAATGACAAGTCAGGATGGCTAAAGGCTATCTTGTTAGGAATTTCCAGCAATAGTGGGGTGCTCCAGAACCTGGAGGAAGGATTTCCATCGCACGAGGATCGGCTACGGGGGCTCAAACGCGAGAGATTTGTCAGCACGGAGCGTCACACTGCTTATTCAGCAAATCGCGCCGCGGCTAGAGTCTGCTGTGTGCGCTGGGAAACAAGGAGATAGCGACGCAGGGATACAGCGCTGCAGTTTCCGCGGGCTTCTGCCAGCTGTGCAATAACCGTACTAAGTGCTGAATTCTGGGTTTGAGACGGGGGAAGGAAGCGGTCCAATTCAGTTCTCCACACCGGTCAGACCACAGAGGAGGCCAGCGGCCACCATCTTGGAGAGCTGACGTTACCATCCCTGTTTTCGACTGAACACAGCTCATTCAGGCATAGAACAGTAATTTCAGGCTGCCATTCGCCTGCGGCTTGCAGACAAATTACTCAGGCTCAGTGCTAAATAACCCGCGGAAACTGCTTCTTGGAGCCTGCTCTTATCAGAGCATACACCGAGCACGGAGCAGCCGAGTTCCGGCTCCCGGTACTGCTCTAGCCCAGGGCTAAGGAGCCCGTGGAAACTGCTTCTCGGTCCGGGTCCTGCTGAGTACTGTGGAGGTAAATACCAACCGAGCCTTCGTGGGCAGTGGCAACAGGACTGAGACGGGGCCTGTGAGGGCCGGTCAGGACTCACCCATTGCTGTGGTCACCCGGCAAAGGGAACGAAATGCTGCCATTCGCATAGGATACCAACATGGCAGAGATCTGATGTCATCAGAAAGCGGCGGAGGAGAGAACTTCATCAATACCAGCGGCGACAAAAACAGTTGGTCTCTTGGTAGGGAGGGTGAGTCACAGACACCCGAGTCTCTCTCGCTTTGTCGTCGAGCCAGAGGGGAGGAGCGGGGCCGCCACCTGCGCCCGGAGCAGGCCCAGCGGCTCGCTGGCGTGGTGGTCGCGTGACCCCAATTGGAGAGGGGGCGGAACGGAGCCGACACCCGCGCCCGCAAGGTGGGCAGACCTGCAACCAACCTGCAGATCAGGCCCAGCGGTCCGCGGGCGTGGTAGGAGGGGCAGGGCAGAGCCGCTGCCCGTGCCTGCAAGGTAAGCAGACCTGCGACAGACTGGCAGATCAGGCCCAGTGGCCTGCCAGCGTGGTACACACGTCACCCCAACTGGAGTAGGGGCAGAGCAGAGCCTTCGCCCACTCCCGGATCAGGCCCAGTGGCCTGCCTGTGTGGTGGTCACGTGACCCCAATTGGAGAGGGGGCGGAGCGGAGCCGACACCCGCGCCCCCAGGGTGGGCAGACCTGCGACCAACCTGCAGATCAGGCCCAGCGGTCTGCGGGCGTGGTAGGAGGGGCAGGGCAGAGCTGCTGCCCGCGCCTGCAAGGTAGGCAGACCTGCGACAGACCGGCGGATCAGGCCCAACGGCCTGCTAGCGTAGTACACAGGTCACCTCAATTGGAGTAAGGGCAGAGCAGAGCCGCCTCCCGCGCCCGGAATAAGCCCAGCGACCTGCCAGCGTAGTAGATACGTCAACCCAATTGGAGTAAGGGCGGAGCAGAGCCACCGCCCACGCCTGCAAGGTAGGCAGACCTGCGACCGACCGCCAGAACAAGCCCAGGGGTCCACGGGCGTGGTAGACACCTCACACCAATTGGAGGAGGGGCAGAGCAGAGCCGCCGCCCGCGCCTGCAAGGTAGGCAGACTGCCGCCCGACCCTGCAAGAGAGACTTTTCAACTATACAAGAGCAATATAAATATATAGGGGGAAAAATTTTTCAAAAACACAACAGTTTCACCAAGTAGAAAGAAACGCAAGCAGTATGAAAAGACAAGGAAAGAAAGGACCACAAGCAATGCAGGTCAACTCAACTTTAGAAGAGGTAACAGCTGCAGCAGATGGAATGTCAGATAAAGAATTCAGGATATACATGCTTCAGATGATCTGGAGTATCAAGGAAGACATTAGACAGCAAAATCAGACAATGAAAGATCACTTCGACAATGAATTACACAAACAAATCCAGGAAGCAAAGGATCAACTATACAGGGAGATAGAGGTTATAAAAAACAAACAAACAGAAATCCTAGAAATGCAGGAAGCAATAAACCAACTTAAAAACTCAATGGAGAATACTACCAGCAGAGTAGAACACTTAGAAGATAGAACATCAGACAATGAAGACAAAGTATTTCAACTTGAAAAGAACATAGACAGCTCAGCAAGACTGTTAAGAAACCATGAGCAGAACATCCAAGAAATATGGGATAACATTAAGAGACCAAACTTAAGAGTCATTGGGATACAGGAAGGTATAGAACTCCAAACCAAAGGAATGAGCAATCTATTCAATGAAATAATACGAGAAAACTTCCCAGACGTGAAGAATAAGACAGAATCCCAAATCCTAGAAGCCTACAGGACGCCGAATGTGCAAAATCATAAGAGATGCACACCTAGACACATTATAATGAAGATGCCCAACATACAGAATAAGGAGAGAATTTTAAAAGCTACAAGAGAAAGGAAGCAGATTACATTTAGGGGTAAGCCAATCAGGATAACAGCTGATCTTTCAACACAGACTCTGAAAGCTAGAAGATCCTGGAATAACATATTTCAAACACTGAAAGAAAATGGGTTCCAACCAAGAACTGTGTATCCAGCGAAATTAAGCTTCAGGATGGAAGATGAAATTAAAACCTTCCACGATAAACAAAAGTTAAAAGAATTTGCAGCTAAAAAACCATCTCTTCAAAACATCCTCGGCAAAACATTACAGGAAGAGGAAATGGAAAATAACAAAGAAAACCAACAGTGGGAGGTAGGACAATAAAGGGGTGGTAAATAATCAAAGAGGAAAACAAACCATGTTTAGTAACAGAAATAAACAAATATGGCTGGAAGAACAACCCATATCTCAATAATAACCCTAAATGTTAATGGCTTAAACTCACCAATTAAGAGACACAGGCTAGTAGAATGGATCACAAAACAAGACCCAACAATATGCTGCCTACAGGAGACGCATTTGATAGGAAAAGACATACATAGGCTGAAGGTGAAAGGTTGGGAAAAATCATATCACTCATATGGACTTTGGAAACAAGCAGGAGTGTCCATTCTCATATCAAATAAAATAGATTTCAAGCCAAAGTTAATCAAAAGGGATAAAGAGGGACACTACATACTGCTTAAGGGAACCATACACCAACAAGACATAACAATCATAAATATATATGCCCCAAACAATGGTGCAGCTATGTTCATCAAACGAACTCTTCTCAAGTTCAAGAGTCTAATAGACCACCATAAAATAATCATGGGAGACTTCAACACACCTCTCTCGCCACTGGACAGATCTTCCAAACAAAAGTTGAATAAGGAAACTATAGAACTCAATAACACAATTAATAACCTAGACTTAATTGACATATATAGAATATACCACCCAACATCAAGCAGTTACAATTTTTTCTCAGCAGCACATGGATCCTTCTCAAAAATAGATCATATATTATGTCACAGGGAAACTCTTAGACAATATAAAGGAGTAGAGATAATACCATGCATCTTATCTGATCATAATGGAATGAAACTGAAAATCAACGATAAAAGAAGGAAGGAAAAAGCATACATCACTTGGAGAATGAACAATAGGTTACTGAATGATCAATGGGTTATAGAAGACATCAAGGAGGACATTAAAAAATTCTTAGAGATAAATGAAAACACAGACAAAACATATCGGAATCTATGGGACACATTGAAAGCAGTTCTAAGAGGAAAATTCATTGCTTGGAGTTCATTCCTTAAAAAAAGAAAAAACCAACAAATAAATGATCTCATACTTCATCTCAAAATCCTAGAAAAAGAAGAGCAAAACAACAGCAAAAGAAGTAGAAGGCAAGAAATAATTAAAATCAGAGCTGAAATTAATGAAATCGAAACAAAAGAAACAATTGAAAAAATTGACAAAACTAAAAGTTGGTTCTTTGAAAAAATAAACAAAATCGACAGACCCTTAGCCATGCTAGCGAAGAGAAGAAGAGAGAGAACTCAAATTACTAGCATACGGGATGAAAAAGGCAATATCACAACAGACACTTCAGAAATACAGAAGATAATCAAAAATTATTTTGAATCCTTATACTCCAATAAATTAGAAGATAGTGAAGGCATCGATAAATTTCTTAAGTCATATGATCTGCCCAGATTGAATCACGAGGATATAGACAACCTAAACAGACCAATATCAATTGAGGAAATAGAAGAAACCATAAAAAGACTACCAACTAAGAAAAGCCCAGGACAGGATGGGTATACAGCAGAGTTTTACAAAACCTTTAAAGAGGAACTATTACCAATACTTTTCAAGCTACTTCAGGAAATAGAAAAAGAGGGAGAACTTCCAAATTCATTCTACGAGGCCAACATCACCCTGATACCTAAACCAGACAAAGACACTTCAAAGAAAGAAAACTACAGACCAATATCTCTAATGAACCTAGATACAAAAATCCTCAATAAAATTCTGGCGAATCGGATACAAAAACATATCAAAAAAATTGTGCACCATGATCAAGTAGGATTCATCCCTGGGATGCAAGGCTGGTTCAATATACGGAAATCAATAAATGTTATTCACCACATCAATAGACTTAAAAACAAGAACCATATGATCATCTCGATAGATACTGAAAAAGCATTCGACAAAGTACAGCATCCCTTTATGTTCAAAACTCTAGAAAAACTAGGGATAACAGGAACATACCTCAATATTGTAAAAGCAATCTATGCTAAGCCTCAGGCTAGCATCATTCTGAATGGAGAAAAATTGAAGGCATTCCCTCTAAAATCTGGAACAAGACAGGGATGCCCTCTCTCACCACTTCTGTTCAACATAGTTCTCGAAACACTGGCCAGAGCAATTAGACAGACGAAAGAAATTAAAGGCATAAAAATAGGAAAAGAAGAACTTAAATTATCACTATTTGCAGGTGACATGATTCTATACCTAGAAGACCCAAAAGGGTCTACAAAGAAACTATTAGAGCTAATGAATGAATTCAGCAAAGTGGCAGGATATAAAATCAACACGCATAAATCAAAGGAATTCCTGTATATCAGTGACAAATCCTCTGAAATGGAAATGAGGACAACTACTCCATTCACAATATCTTCCAAAAAAATAAAATACTTGGGAATCAACCTAACAAAAGAGGTGAAAGACTTATACAATGAAAACTACAGAACCCTAAAGAGAGAAATAGAAGATCTTAGAAGATGGAAAAATATACCCTGTTCATGGATATGCAGAACTAAAATAATCAAAATGGCGATATTACCAAAAGTTCTCTATAGGTATAATGCAATGCCAATCAAAATCCCAACGGCATTTCTTGTAGAAATAGAGAAAGCAATCATGAAATTCATATGGAAAAATAAAAGACCCAGAATAGCAAAAACAATGCTAAGTAGGAAGTGTGAATCAGGCGGTATAGCGATAACAGACTTCAAACTATACTACAGAGCAATAGTAACAAAAACAGCATGGTACTGGTAACAAAACAGGCGGGTGGACCAATGGTACAGAATAGAGGACACAGAAACCAATCCACAAAACTACAACTATCTTATATTTGATAAAGGGGCTAAAAGCATGCAATGGAGGAAGGATAGCATCTTCAACAAATGGTGCTGGGAAAACTGGAAATCCATATGCAACAAAATGAAACTGAATCCCTTTCTCTCGCCATGCACAAAAGTGAATTCAAAATGGATCAAGGAGCTTGATATCAAGTCAGAGACACACCATCTGATAGAAGAAAAAGTTGGCTACGATCTACATACTGTGGGGTCGGGCTCCAAATTCCTCAATAGGACACCCATAGCACAAAAGTTAATAACTAGAATCAACAAATGGGACTTACTCAAACTAAAAAGTTTTTTCTCAGCAAAAGAAACAATAAGAGAGGTAAATAGGGAGCCTACATCCTGGGAACAAATCTTTACTCCTCACACTTCAGATAGAGCCCTAATATCCAGAGTATACAAAGAACTCAAAAAATTAGACAATAAGAGAACAAACAACCCAATCAACAAATGGGCCAAGGACCTGAACAGACACTTCTCAGAGGAGGACATACAATCAATCAACAAGTACATGAAAAAATGCTCACCATCTCTAGCAGTCAGAGAAATGCAAATCAAAACCACCCTAAGATACCATCTCACTCCAGTAAGATTGTCAGCCATTATGAAGTCAAACAACAACAAGTGCTGGCGAGGATGTGGGGAAAAGGGTACACTTGTACATTGCTGGTGGGACTGCAAATTGGTGCAGCCAATTTGGAAAGCAGTATGGAGATTTCTTGGAAAGCTGGGAATGGAGCCACCATTTGACCCAGCTATTCCCCTTCTCGTTCTATTCCCTAAAGACCTAAAAAGAGCATGCTACAGGGACACTGCTACATCGATGTTCATTGCAGCACAATTCACAATAGCAAGACTGTGGAACCAACCTAGATGCCCTTCAATAGACGAATGGATAAAAAAAAAAATGTGGCATTTATACACAATGGAGTATTACTCTGCATTAAAAAATGACAAAATCATAGAATTTGCAGGGAAATGGATGTCATTAGAGCAGATTGTGTTAAGTGAAGCTAGCCAATCCCTAAAAAACAAATGCCAAATGTCTTCTTTGATATAAGGAGAGTAACTAAGAACAGAGTAGGGTCGAAGAGCATGAGAAGAGGATTAACATTAAACAGGGATGAGAGGTGGGAGGGAAAGAGAGAGAGAAGGGAAATTGCATGGAAATGGAAGTAGACCCTCAGGGTTATACAAAAGTACATACAAGAGGAAGTGAGGGGAAAGGTAAAAATAATACAAGGGGGAGAAATGAGTGACAGTAGAGGGGGTAGAGAGAGAAGAGGGGAGGGGAGGGGAGGGGGGATAGTAGAGGATAGGAAAGGCAGCAGAACACAACAGACACTAGTATGGCAATATGTAAATCAATGGATGTGTAACTGATGTGATTCTGCAATCTGTATATGGGGTAAAAATGGGAGTTCATAACCCACTTGAATCAAAGTGTGAAATATGATATATCAAGAACTATGTGATGTTTTGAACAACCAACAATAAAAAATTTAAAAAAAATTATTGAAGACCAAAGTTATTTAGCCCAGCATGAACATTTAACTGAAATTTTCAGGATTAAAATTATTAGGCACTGAAATCTCTGAAATACTCTGTCATCATTGCAGATTGTTGGAGATATGTTAATGTGTTTTCAAATTTCCATTATAATTTTAGCCTTTCTATTCTATATTTCTGTATCCTAGATGTTAAAAAATTTTCATTATGATTTTACATGAAAAGCATGTATTTTAATGCAGTTGATTGCTCATCTATTGGAATAATCTATTTTCCAGCTTGACCAAACTCAGCCATTGGAAGTCATCATTTATCCAAATCCCTTTTCACTATTAGACCCACTTACAATCCTTAAACTTCATACTTTATACCTGGCTTTCAGATTACCTTTAATCCAGCAGAGCTACTCAGTTATTTTTTATTTCAAACAAGATTTTCTAGATCTCTTTTCAGTATTCAAAATGAATACTTTTCAGGAGGTCTGTCTAATTTTTCTCTATCAGATTGATAAATATTTAGTTTCATAAGAAGATTCTAATCTCCAATTAACTTCACTCCATTTTTATAAGACATATCTGGGTTAAAATGTAGTACTCTTTCTAATCGTCTTTTCAAAAGGTGAAAACAAATGTGGCAGTTTATGTAAAAGGGAAGAAAAAAGAGCTAATATCCTTAACTGAGTTCTTGGAGTGCAGAAATTTTACCACATTTATTTTGGTTTACCAAAGTGGGCATGATGCCTCAGGTAGAGTGAATAATAAATAAATATTGTTTTCTTATTTTGGCACAAAGGCACTTAATCTATACCACAAGTTACATGTTTATAAATTTCAATTTAACAATAATTATTATGTATTTCCTATGTTTGAGATACTGTTCTAGCTATTCATCCCAGAAAGGAGAAAAACTCATAGTCCTGTACTCAAGAGTTTGAGGTATAGAAATCCAAACAAGTAAATTGGCAATGAAAATATGAGACATCCATTATAATAAGAGAAGCATATGTTTTTTGTTTGCTTGTTTGTTTTGTTTCGTTGTATAAGAGCATGTAAGGGAAATATTCTGATTTCTAAACTGGGATCATGGAAAACAAGGAGATATTTATAAGCAAAGTGAAAGAAGTGAATAAACAGCATGTACAAATGCCTACGGACAAGAGAAGGAATCAAGTTTGGGAACTACAAATAGTTATAAATGGCACCTTTTAGCACATTAAGAAATCAGTGACTAAAGATAAATGCAGAGAACAAGATAACACTACATCAAGGAGGACTTCAAGAGTCATCTGAGAAAGGTTAGATTAGAGAATATTGAGGGAATATTGAGAAACTTTAAAGTGAAGATGGAGATGAAATTAGCTCATTTCAAACCTGGAGATAGCAGTGTATGGAAGGCCTAAAGTAAGTCTATCACAAAAGCATGTAGAGAAAATCGGAAGCTGAGTGTACTATATTAACTAATTCAGACATGAGTTGTATGCATATGGACCGAGTGGTCACCTGTGTTTTATTTTACACATATAAAACAATTTATCAATAAAAAAAAAGAAATGTGTGTTGAACTCAGAGAAAAACACTATTAAATGTATCAGAGACCTTGCATACAATGTTCTCATTTCTGAGGACCTGTCATTGAATTGGCTTTCATTCATTCTGAGAATTCAAATTGGTTTTCTCTTTAAAGTGAGATATCCAACCAAACAGTGGATACAAAGTACCTACTGTACTTCTAGGTGCACATGAACACATATAATTGGAATAAGCACTCATAAGGACAGAGTGAGTCTTGTTGTCTTATTTACTGTTACAGAAATTTACTTTGTATCCTTTCAGAATTTTTATCTTGAGAATAAAATCCTTAAATATATTTGTATGAAACAAGCCATCCTGTGAAACACATTAAGCAATTGTTGTTGTTGTTGTTGATGATGATGATGATGATGATGATGATTTAAGGGGCCATCTAGTCCAAAATGATATGTTGAAGCTTATTCCAGGCTACAGATTTATGTAAAATTTGCTTGATGTTTTCAGATTTCTCCCTATTATTAGAAAGCTACTTTCTTCTTTTGTACTTAGCTTTTTGAAATTACTAAAGCCTTGTAGCACAGATGAAGGAAAAAAAATCAGTTCTTGAGAAATATACATTTAACTAACTAATAATTGTTAGCAGGTTTCATCAGTTCCCTAAACCTTGATTTACATTTTTCTAAAATTAAAAAGTTGAATAATGTATTTTATATATATTCTAAAATGTTATATATTCTTATTTTACATAAATGCATATATATATATATGTGTGTATACGTATATATATATACATATTATATATATAGATAGATAGATAGATAGATGTGTGTGTGTGTGTGTGTGTGTGTATGAATTTTTATGGGAAAAACTGCCATTACTTGAAAGCAAACATTTTTTTCTTTCACATTTAAGCTCACGGCTTAATACAGAACCATTATTACTTCATTTCCCTAAATTCTCCCTACTGTCCATTGTATTCCCAATCAGATTGGACCACCCAGTGGTTCCATTTCCTCTGTTTTACTCCAGCATAGTTCTTTGGGTCTTTTCATATCCCTTCCATCCTTACAAATTTAGCTTCCTTTTCCTGTCAACCTCATAATTCAGTCTGATTGCCCACACTGGAGTGATGGGCTCTAGATTATGATGCATGAACTAGAGATGAACTAAAAAGTAAAATGGAAAAATTAAAAAAAACAGTTTCTTTGGTAAAATTCATGATTCAATAATATAATATTAGCACATTGTTATACAAATAGCATCTTTTTTTTTCCATCTTGCTCTCTTACTATTGCCTTTTCTTTATTTTAATCAGGACTTAAGAAAGGCTACATCAAAATATGCTAATATCCCATTTTAGGAAAGAGGCTAGGATAAAATGTCATGCTCTACAATATATAATCCTAAAATAGTCTCCACATTGTTCATCTTTCCAATCACATTCATAAGCAGGCATGTCCCAAAGAAAGTTCTTTTAGTATTCCTGTTCTAAGTGACTAAAAGACTCCACTATAGTAGGTATTCAATCTTTTATTATCCTAAGGATCAAGCACATTTTGAAAATGTGTCTTTATAATTTCTGTTCATAATCAAAGTGATGCTTGTTCTATGCCTTGAATATGCAGGTCCCTCTAGATAAGCTGATAAATAATTTCTAAAAAAATTGTCTAATAATTGCTTGTTAATGTGTTGTCCATGTTTGCAAATATTTAGCTTTAAGAATACTTCAATGACTACTTCAATAGACCCATGTAAAAATATTAGGCTTAGCTAAAGAACTTAGCAGAAATGGGAAGAAACACTTGGGCTTTAGGAAAATTTCAGAATCCTTTCATTCACTCCCCCAAGGTGTACACTTATGAGTAAGATTTTTCTTCAAAAATGATCAATGAAGCATGCACACTAAGGATCTAGATGTAGAAGACAGAATGATTATGCATGTAGAAGTTCAGACAGAATGTTCATCTGCACCCTATGACTCTAAAGCTTCCAATTTCTCCCCCTATTTTTTCTGTCCTTTGACAAGCAAAATCAATGCCAATGTAAAAAGATACCATACAGCAAATTTTTCTCTTGGAGGAAGATTACTATCACAAAATCCTTATTCATTTCCCCCATCCCTTTTCCATACCTCTTTCACATTGAGACTTAATTAATGATTGAAACTAAATATAACGAAGATCTTGCTTCAGTTTTCTAGCTTGGAATAAATTATTGAAACTGACATCCATAGAACTTGAAGACTTTGTAAAGAAAAAAATCAGGAAATACTGAAGACAAACCATATGGAATTTATAGGAAAAGTTGCTATAGCTAGGAGAGATTCTTTGAAAATGATGACATTTAATGAATATGTAAAGTGTTATGCAAATGAACATACACAAACGTTTTCAGTGAATCAGTAACTCTGGTACTCTGAATTTGATACCATTAGCACTTGGTCTAAACAGAAATATTTTGAGTATTTCAGTAACGGTTCAGCTCCTTGAATATATTATGCAGGAAGCAGTATAGTTATAATACATCAACATCCAGAAGCTCACAATATATGTCTCAAAGTATTAAACAGTTATGATTATGTCATTTTTTACAGCAATATAGAACAATCAAATTATAAATATCTGAACTGAATTTTTCTCTCCGTGATTTCTTTCTGATGCAATTTAAATGATACTTTGTTGTTGTTATATCAGTTCTTTAATATTCTGCCTTCAACTTTGATGTGTATGGACAATGTCATACTTCAAAGACACAAATATAACTGTTGACTTTTCTTCCTCTCACCCACAACAATAAACCCTGCTTCATACTATATCAAATTTGATTTAAACAACTGTCTCAGTTTGCCTAGAACTAAGGGTTCTCCCAGGACATGTGATTTTCAGTGTTAAAACTAGGAAAGTCCTAGACATTCCTCGATGAGTAAGTCACCCTAAACCATTATCCATGTAGCTGTTCAAATCAAAACCTAGTAGTCCCCCTTGATTTCTCCTTTTCCCTAATTCATCAGATTTAAAGTATCAGTAAATCTTGAAGCTTCAACTTAAAATCTCTCTTGGATTCATGCCACATTTTACCTCCCACCTGTAGCCATAGCCAGTTAAGACAACCTCACCTCTCACCTGGGATACTGCTATGATGCTTACCAAAGTGTTATCCTTCCAGCCTTACCATTTTCCAGAACTTTCTATCCCTGACTATGAGGCCACACATTATCTTGTACTCACTAACTCTCCAATTCCCTGTCCTACTACCGGTGAATGTTGCCTCTATGATTCAGTCAGGCTGGTATTCTTGTTCCAAAATCATATCAAGATTGATCCTGTTAGAAGATCTGTGCAGGGATGTTTCCGTAACGAAAGGTGATTTTCACCTGCTTTTTCTACAACTACTTACAGTACTTGTCATATATTCTAAGATTATACAGAACCACCATGAAATGACTTTTTTGACCACTCAATCTGAAATTTCTCAGCAACTTTCAAGCACATCATCATGATTTAAATCTTTTGCATAATAATTAAATCTCTGATATATTATTTGTATTTATTTTCTATCTTAAAGCTAATATTTAGAAAATATCCATACTTATGCACAAAATAAGAACAGAACAACTTAAGTGTATGTAAAATAAATGCAAGGAAATATGTAAAATTAATAGTAATATGTGTCTTCAGGTGATAAAAATCATAGGCAATTTGTATTTTCTTATTTATGCTTTCTGTATTTTCTATATTTCTATGACATAAAATACTTTTATAAATTTACAATCAGACAAAAATCAAAGTCAAATTTTTCATAAAAGAGTTCTAGCTTCTAGCTATGGCCTTTGTTTGAAAACCCTTGCAGCCTCATCTACAATGATTTAGGAGGCCATACTCTCCTTTGTTTGCATTTGTTTTCCTTATGTGCCTCTGTCATAGTACTTCCTGGATCATTTATGTTTTTTTCTTTTGTTTTTTTGAACTGGGGATAGAACCCAGGGGAAATTAACCACATCGCCAGCCCTTTAAAAAAAAAATTGTCTTTAGAGACAGGGTCTCACTTAGTTGCTTAGGATCTTGGTAAGTTGATGAGGCTGGCTTCAAACTCTTGATCCTCCTGTCTCAGCTGCCAGAGCCACTGTGATTACAGGCATGTGCCACCATGTCCAGCTCATTTATGGTTTTCACTTTATCTGTATACCTCACTCTAGATTCAAAGCTCCACTGAGAATAAAAAGAGCAAAGTCTATGTCTAAGTTTGTTTCTGATATCTACAGCATATGTAAATCAATAAACTAACTCTGTATTTAAACATTTCCTTTCATGCCTATGTTATCTTTTCTGCTCTCAAACCATAGTGAGAAAACATTTTTATACTTCAAGATCCTGACTGCCCACGTTTGGTTGCATAGTTTTTCTCAAAAGAAAATTTTAAATATATCAATAAATTGCCTAAGAAATTCACTTGTAACTTGTCAACCAAAGTAGGTCACTTTCTTTTAAATTATAACTATTATAAATAACAAACTTCTTAGGACAGTCTGGATTTTATCTATTTGTTGCACTGTAAATGTACCCTAACTAGATTAATTATGTGTTTCAATATCTTCTATCTTTAAGATCTGAGAAAATTTTAAAGTGACTCCTGAATTTAATGACTTCAAATGGAATCTATTGATAAATTATCTCTGACAAATGACATGATGAAGTAAAGAATATTATGCAGGTGTCAGTCTTCAGAACACCTTTTCATGAGGCTTTAGAATGTGGTTTTGGTTAAGTGAACTATTTAAAATTATGAGGGTCTTAAAGTTATACATAGCTCTACTAAATGTTAAGGGTTAAAAAAAGGAAGATCTTAAGGATCAATTTCAAATCATAAATTATCCAGATACAAAATAGGTAGTGACAAGTTTGTAAGCAGTGATTTTTAGGATGGGTTCCAATTTCTAGAGAAAAAATTAAAAATGGAATAAAAGATGCCAAAAAAATTGACATAGAACCGAAAAAAAAAACATAATCACATAATTTCAAGGAATCTCTATCAATGAAGAGGACAATAATAACAAAAGCTTAACGAAAGGGTCAAAGCACTGCTCCACAGATTGTTACAAGTTGATATAAATTCACACCAAGCTTGAAATCACTGATGTTATATTCTTTCCTGAGAGTAGTTTATTTTTTGAAGTACACTAGATTCTTGCTTAATACTTAAATTAATGAGGTGGAGCAAGAGGTTGACTGAGTAAAATACTATGACAGTCCTCTCCCCACAGACACAGCAAATTGAACACATATTCACACATCAAACTACCAAACAAGAAAAAATGGAGAGAAATCATGGGGCCTACTTTTATTATAAGAAAATGAAAAGACATGACAAAGACAGCAAGAAGAAGAAACAGTTGCTGGCTTCACCCTTAACCCAACACCAACCAGCCCAGCAGGAGAGATGCCAATCAATTGGGGGAGGAAGAGAGAATTATGTCCAGGCCTTAGAATTGGAACTGAGTACTTGGCCTGCCATAGTGAAACCCTGCACTAGACCAGCCCCATGACCCCTACCACCAAGCCAATACCCATGAACTGACCCATTGGAACTGCATAACACCACTGCAGTTGGTGAACTGACTGCAACCACTACCACTCTCTTCCAACATCCTGTGGCAAAGCAGGGAGCAAGACTTGCCCATTGGGGAGCAGGACACAAACGCTAGCACAGGATTTTGTCTTAGAACTCAGTAAGACACCTACAGCACTGAAACCAACATCCAGTAGGACATAAGAGCCCCATACACAGTTCCTAGTTCACAAAGCCTTTAGGCTAGCCCTGTTATCTAGTAGAGACCTATGAGCTGGCGGGACGAACCGAATTCTGTCTACATGGGTTCTAGACTTACAATGAGCCTAGGAAAGAACCCCCCTCTGACACAAGGAAGTCCCCTGAGTCTGTAAAACACAGGTGTGACCCAACTTAGTCTCAATCTTGATGGTCAATGGACTGTTTCCATCACCCATCCCACAACCTCAAGCTTAGCTTTCTCCAGGCTGTCACAGGAGAGTGAGGAGTTGAAGCTCCAAACTCTGGTTCTTATGTCACAATTAAAGAAAATTTAAAGTCAGGCATGAAACGCCAAGCAAGAGAATTTTATTATGAGTGAAATTAGAGTAAGGCTGAAGCAAAGAACATTCTCAAGAGAGAGAAAGTGGATAGTCTCTGAGAAGAGAATGACAAAGGAAACAATGCTGCTTCCAAATTTATTGCTATTTTATTTTAACCTAGAAAACTGGCTTCCACTTTCTACAGACTTCACCTATCAGATGTGTAACTCCTCCTTTATGTTAGGCAGGAGAGTTGCCATGGGGACCATCCAATTCAGAGGGCAGGGGATCAGAGAGAGATCACTAGCGCCCCTGCATCCTGAATTAGGATGCTTCTCTCCCCTCTCTCTTTCTCCCTCTCACTCTCCCTCTCAGAAATAATTATGGCCATAAATCCTAACTTAAAAATGACCTCATTATACCCTGTAGGAGTTAGCCACATTGATCTTTCTTTACTGACATATTTTTTTTAATTGGCTCCCTTTGTTTCTCAGTGGTTATTCTCAGGATTATTATACCTGTTATTTTTCTATAAATTACTAAATTATACATTAGCCTTAAAACAACTTAAGAAAGCCTGTGACCTTACCATGTTGTTGGTTTGCATTTCATTGCACATTACTAACTACTGCCTAACAGGGCCAGTGATCATATGGGGCTCTGAAACCATTCTTGCATTAGTAGAGACCTATACTCAAATGGGGCAAACTCATGTTTTGGTCTGCATCACCATCATCTGCAGTGTAGGGCCCAGAGCAACCCTAGAGTGCAGGTCCTCATGGCCATGAGACTGGGCATGGGCCAATTTGGCATCAATCTAGATGGCCATGGGTCTGCCTTGCCCAATACTACCCCAATCTAGGGCAGCATTGTGTATTGCAAGGACTCCATTCACTGGGATTAGGACAGGCTAGTCAACATAAGATACTGTTCTAGTACTTACTGCTATACTGGTAAAACCTAACAGTGAGTAGATATTAAAGGCCTGCATACCCAGGTATTCCTGAAAATACAGCCTCTGAAATAGCTCCAGCATCAGGAAAAGACATGCAGTCCTGGTATATGGGCTTCAATTCCATCTTGCATCACCTGTAGCTAGTTATAGCAGTATTAGACCATGAATTTGCCTCAGTGATGTATATCCCATAGCAATGGGGGCCTTGTTCCTACCCCAGTGTTGTGATGGTCATAGCAGGCTATGGGCTCAGGATGTGACATATCTTGGCAGTCTCAAGTATGACACAGGATCCTGGGGGTAGCCCATCTACAATGACTCTGCCCAGAGACTGGCAGAATCTTTCAGTGTCTGACCACAGACACTGAATATATAGATGACATAATCTGAGATATTATGAGATAATATAGATGAGATATCTAAGCCTACTCTACCTTAGGAAGAGGCTTTTAAATACAAGTTACTTATCCTAGGTTTTCTGTTTTTCTTTCTAAACCATACATGAAGAGTATAACTGGGATAAACCTGAGATTAGATTGCCTTTTAGTACTGGCCCTAGGCAACATCCAGTGATGAAATAGTGGAAGTGACGAAAAACTCAGAGAAAATAAGCAGCTTGCTTGAATTTCTGAAATTACAGGCACAATCATCCATATAGAAAGGCTGGAATAAATATTTGATCATTCACTGCCCAGATAATGGTGCATGCCAACAAGCATCAAGAGTTTTGAGGAAACCAAGACTTCACCTGGTACTCAAGATTAGGTGCCTGAAACTGACCAGGCAGTAACCAATATGGGAGAATTCTCAGGTACGGAACTTGTTTTAGGGAATATTAATGTACTTGAAAAAAACAGAAATATTTCATTATTCTAACAGAGAAACTTCAAGAGATGGACACAATTTTAAAAAAATAAAAAAAAAATTCTTGAGGTAAAAGATACATATTCAGCACAATTAAAACATGATAGAAGACATTGATAAATCTAACAGAAGAATGAATTAGTTTAAGTACAGGCTATTGAAAATATACAGTTGGAAGGAAAGAAATTTTAAAAAATTACAAGCAATGAGGAAATTTATGGGAATGTTGGAATAGTAATAAAAGAATAAATGTTCAAGCTATTGGGGATTAAAAAAGACTTGGGAATGCCAGAGGGTAGAAAGTTACCCAAAGAAATACTAACAGAAAACTTCTCAAACCTAGGGGAGGATATAAATATCCAGATACAGGAAGGCAAATATCACCAGTCAAATTTAACCCAAACAAGTCTGCCCCAAGATATCTTAAAATCAAGTTCTAATAGATGAAAGATAAAGAAAATATTCTCAATGCCAAAAGTAAAAAAATTTAAAAAAATGGGGATGTTCAAATTTGCCTAACAGACACCTACAGATCAGAAGAGAGTGGCATGAGTTTTTTATAATCCTGAGGGATGAAACTATCAACCAACCGAGAATACTGTACCCAGAAAAATTATCCTTAGAAATGAAAGGGGTACAAAAGCAATCCCAGATAAATAAAAATTATGAAATATATCTCTACCAGACCTGTTCTATAAGAAATGTTAAAGGAATTTCTTTGAACTGAAAGAAACATGAATGACTAAAAAGAAAACATATGAAGGCATAAAACTTACTGGTAAGAGTAATTTTATACAGAAAAATTCAAAATTCTCTAATCTTGTGTGGGGCATAAATAATATCTTTACTATAAAAACTAAAACATAATATCTTATTAATTTGTTAATGAGAGTCAATATAGAAATATGTAAAATGGGAAATCAGAAATTCAAAATGTAGGGACAAATGGAAAACAAATTGACACGTTTCTTTCTTTTTTTTTTTTTAGATGTTGATGAACCTTTATTTTATTCATTTATTTATATGTAGTGCTGAGGATTGATCCCAAATGCCAGGCAAGTGCTCCTCCACTGAGCCACAACCCCAGCCCTGGAGAAGTTTCTTTTTAGTATATTTTTTCTTGTCATTTTCTTTCTTTAAAATTGTTAAGTTATTATCAATCCAATACAGTTTGTTATAGTCAAAATATTGTTTCTGTAAGGTATATAACCAGAAAGCAAAAATTTGTAATAGACAAATCAAGAAAAAGGTCCAAAAATACAAAAATATTTAACTTTACCACAAAAGAATAAAGAAAGGAACTGCAGTAAAACTAGAAACAAAGTTACGTAATGGCTATAACAAGACCTTACCTATCAATAATTACCGTAATGTAAGTGGATTACAATCTTTAAGACAAATGGTGAGTTAATGGAATAGAAAAAAATGACTATATATTGATTACAAGAAACTTACCTCACCTTTAAGGACACACATAGACTGAAATTGAAGGGATACAAAATGTTATTCCGTGCAAATGGAATCCAAAAGAAATCAGGAGTAGCCATTCTAATATCAGTTGAAATAGACTTTAAATCAAAAGCTGTAAAAAAATGAGGTCATTTTATAAATTTAGCAAGACGAGATAACAATTCTAACTATATTCACACCCAGCATCTAGATATATAAAGGGAGACATAAATGGAGTGATGATTTTCAAAACACCAGTAGCAATGGAAATTATCACCACACTTTTGGCAATGAATACATCATCCAGACATAAAGTCAATTCAGAAAAAATAGAGATGAATTTCCCCCTAGATCAAATGGACTTAACAAACACCTACAGAATATGTCCAACAGCTACCAAATACACATTTTTTTTCTCATCAGTGCATGCAACAAGACAACATGGTAGATGATAATGATAGGTCACAAAATGAGTCTCAACAAATTTTAACAACTGATCTCATACTGAGTAGCTTTTCTGACCACAATGCTATAAAACTAGAAATTGGTAATAAAAACTTTGGAATCTATACAAGTACATGGAAGTTAACTTTCGTTTGAATGATTATTGGATCAAAGAAGAACAAAAAATGAAATTTAAAAATGTATTAAAAAATAAAATAAAACTATAATACTAAAACTTGTGGGATACAGCAAAGATAGTACTAAGCAAGAAGTGTATAGTAATCAATGTCCATGTCAAGAAAAGGAGAAAGATCTCAACTAACGTATGGCTGTGTCTCAGGGGCTTGAAAAACAAGAACAAACCATGCCCAAAATTAGTAGAAGGAAATAAATAAATGTGAAAATAAGTGAAATAGCAACTAAAAATAAGACCAAATGAGAATGAAACATAAGATGTTTATTTGAAAACACAAACAAAACAGAGACACTTATCTAGACTATGAAAATGAGAAAAAAGGAACATAATAAATCATAGATGAAAAGGGAAACTTTATAACTCACACCACACATGTACAAAAGATAATGTTATGAACAACTATATACCAATATATTTGATGATCTAAAAGAAATGGACAAATCCCTAGACACATACCTCTTAGCAAGACTGAATCATGAAGATATACAGAACTTGAGCAGACCAATAAGTGTAAGATTGACTCAATAATAAAATGCACCCCATCAAAGGGAAGCCCAAAACCAGATGTATTCAGTGCTAAATTCTGCCAAACACTTAATTAAAACTAATTATAATTCTCCTAAAATTATTCAAAAATATAAAAGAGTAAGAAATTATTCCAAACACATTCTGTGGAGGCCAGAATTAACCTGATACCAAAACCAGGTAAGTACACAAGAAAAAAAGGTATAAGCCAATATTATTGATAAACATACATGCAAAAATCCCCTCCAAAATACTAGCAAGCCAAATCCAATAGTATATAAAAATGATTATTCACCAGATGAGATTCATTTCAGGGATGGTTAAATATAGACAATTCAGTAAATGTGATGTGTCATAGCCACAGAATAAAGGACCAAAATCATATTGTTATCTCAATAGATACATAAAGGGCATTTAATAAAGTTCAGCATCCCTTCGTAATAAAAATGCTGAAAAAGTAGGTATAGAATAAATATATATCAATATAAGAAAGCCCATTTATAATAATCAAACAGAAAACCTGAAAGCTTTCTAGGCTCTGGAAAAAGAGAAACATGCTCACTTTGACCAATTTTACTCAACATGGCTCAGGAAGGCTTAGCCAGAACAATCATGCAAAAGAAAGAGCACACTAGAATTAGAAAATAAATCAAGTTGACACTCTTTGCAGATGACATGATCTTATATTTATAAAACCCCCCAAATACCCCCAAACAATACCAGAATAAATGAATTCAGCAAGTTGTAGGATATGAAATCAATTTACAATCAGGAATGTTGCTATAAGCCAATAGTAAATTATCTGAAACAGAAATCAAATAAACAATCCCACTTATATAACATCTACAAAATACATAGGAATATATTTAAGCAAAGAGATGATAGATCTCTAAAATGAAAATTAGACAAAAATTGAAAAGTATACAAAAAGTTGAAGATATCATATTCATGGATGGGAAGAATCAATATTGTTAAAATTAACAAACTACCCATAGTACTTACAGATTCAATGTAATCCCTATAAAAATACCAATAATATTCTTCACAGAACTAGAAAAACAATTCTAAAATTTATATGGAACCATAGAAAAACCTGAATAGCAAAGTCATCTTCGGCAAAAAGAACAAAGCATGAGGCATTGCTCTACCTGACTTCAAAACACACTATAAAGCTGTAGTAATCAGAGTGGTATGGTGTTCACATAAAAAAGACATATAGAACAATTAAATGGAATATAGAACTTCGAAGTAAACTCATGTACCTCAAAATCAAGTGATTATTTTTTTGACAAAGGCTGTAAGAATACAATAGAGAAAGCATAGATTTCTTGTTTTCTTTCGGTTCACTAAACTTATTTTTAAAATCATAAAATGTTTCTTACAAAATAGTATTACATTCTGCACACTTCTCTGAACAGATGCCAGGGATATGTGGACTACTGTTACTTTCCTCCCTGTCCCATCCCACGAAATGTTTACAGTGAACACAAAGCCAGGTGTTCACAATAATTACATGGGGGGGATATTTTTAAACCACCAACAATGAACTAAAAATAAAATTCACTCATTCCGCTGATATTTCAAAATGTCAACGTTAGTTTTTGCATGCCCTTCCCCACCCCCAAGCCTGTTTGTAAGGAGCTAAAACATTATATCTGGTGAATAGCAAAGATCTCACTGCACCTCAAATGTAGAACACCTATGAAGCAGAGGAATGTTGGCTTTTTCAACAGAAGCAGATTTTAAAAAAAGATTTAGGACTCCTTCAATTCTTTACTATTTTTAAAATTTTTTTATAGTTGTAGATTGACAGAATGCCTTTATTTGTTTGGCTTTTTAGGCAGTGGTAAGGATCGAACCCAGTGCCTCACACATGCTAGGCAAGCACTCTGCCACTGAGCTATAACTCTAGCCCAATTCTTCACTAGTTTTAGAAAAACTTTCCATAATACTGCTTCACATTGTTTTGCAGCAAATACTCTGCATTCTGTATCTGGTCCTGTATTCATGTGATGGTGATTATCTGATCTTTGGATCCTTCTAAAGGCTCATCAATTTTGATCAAGGTTCCCAACTCAGGATGGATTTGCTTTATCAGCTGACACCCTCTGCCAATAATAGACTCAGCCAAATATTTGGTAATAGTTGTGTTGTAATAATAGGTCCACCAAGATCACCATATGAGCCACAATTCCCTGCATAGGAATAATAATATCCAGAGCCAGTCTGTGATTCATAAACCATCTGCCATTCTAATGGAGTCTATGTATCACAGAGTCCCAAGTTTCATAAGCACTGGAACCAACGATGCCATCATAGAAGTCTCCAGGTCTTCCTCTTCTGTCATGGACCATTAGTTCTCCTCCTCTAGATGGTGGAGGAAGAAGATTCTGAACTCTACTACCACCCCAGCCACCTCAACCAGGAGGAGGAGGTGGTGGTTTGTGACAAGGGCTTATATCATCATAATCTCTTCTAAAGGCATGGGAAGCCCTTCCATCATAAAAATTGGGATCATAAAGCTATGCACAGCCTTTGATTGGAGACTCAGATATAAGATCAAGCATGATCTTTATACACTCTACCACCCTATCAGGCTTTCCTCCAAAGAACAACTCTGTCAGTGGAATGAGGACAGCATTCCTAAAAATGCTGGATTATTGTCTGAGTGTTCTCTCAAAGTTCTTTGATTTTAGCAGCTTTGACCCCAGTGATACCTCCTGCCAGACTCTGATGAACAACAGTCTCAACTCACAGTCAAAGTAGCTTCCTTTATAGTATTGGTACTCTTCCAAGGTAGGTATAATTTTCTTCAGGAGTTCTCCACTTGTTTCCATATAAGCACTGATACTCAATATGCACTCAGGGCCACTGCTGTATGGGACTAAAACACCAGCATTGTAGTCAGACCAGAGAGCCTTAATATTCATACCTCCTTTCCCAATCACTGCCCCAGCAGTCTTTCTCTGAAGCAGAATTTGTAATTCAACCATCTCATTAGTGGTTTTACATCTTTTAAATGCTTACTCCTCTTTCATATCTTCTGCAGAGCACTTACCGAATTCACCATTGGTGTTGGTGTTAGGGAAGGTTTCCTCTGGCTGTTCAGTTTCCATTTTTTTTTTTTTTGTATTAAATGGATACACCAATCCAGATTGGACAGGAGATGGCAGCCCATGTAATGATGACTACATGCTACCCAGGATAATTTTCAATAAATGTCACTGGGATAATTAGACATCCACATAACAAAAGAACAAAGCTATACTCCTATAGTACATCAGTTACAAAACTCAAATCAAAATGGATTGAGGACTTAAATATAAGGCCTAAAACTTTGAAACTATTGGAAGAAAACACAGTGGAAACACTTCAGGATATTTGAAGGAGCTCTTGGGGGAATAAAACCCCAAAATACAGTGAACAAAAGCAAAATAGAATACACTCAATGCCATGAATTTTCCTCTTAGGACTGCCTTCATAGTGTTGCAGAGATTTTTATAGGTTGTGTTATTACTCTCATTTAACTCTAAGTATTTTTTAATTTCATCTCTGATTTCTTCTGCTATCCATTGGCTATTCAATAGTATATTATTTAATCTCCAGGTTTAGAACACCTTCTATTTTTTATTTTATCATTGATTTGTAATTTCATTATGATCTGATAAAATGCAAGGATTATCTCTATTTTTTTGTATTTGTGAACAGTTACTTGTGGCCTAGGCTATAGTCTATTTTAGAGAAGGATCTGTGTGCCACTGAGAAGAAAGTATATTCAGTTATGGATGGATGAAATATTCTTTATATTTCCGTTAAGTCAAAATTATTAATTGTACTTTTCTGTTCTGTAGTTTCTTTATTTAGTTTTTGTTTGGAAGATCTATTGAGTGGTGAGAGGAGTATGTTAAAGTCACCCAGTATTATTGTGTTGTGGTCTATTTGATTCTTGAAATTGTGAAGGGTTTGTTTGATGTATGCAGGTGCTCCATTATTTGAGGCATAAATATTTAAGATCGTTATGTCTTATTGATGTATCGTTCCCTTAACCAGTATGAAATGGTCTTCTTGATCCCTTCTGATTGATCTTTTGCTTGAAGTCCACTTCAAGAAAACACAAGTGAGGATAGGGACCCATCCTTTTGAAAGTTCTCACCATAAAAATATAATAAATGTTTGAGGAGATAAATATCTCTAACTTGATTTAAACATTATGCACTGTATATATCTATGGAAATATACCCCATTAATATGTACACTCTTTGTTTTATGTGCCAGTTAAAAATAGATTATAAAAATTTATTTAAAAATATAAGTGAACATGGGGTTGGGGTTGTGGCTCAGTGTAGAATGCTTGCCTAGCATGTGTGAGGCACTGGGTTCGATTCTCAATATCACATATAAACAAGTAAATGAATGAAGGTCCATCAATAACTAACAAAAATTTTTTAAAAATGTAAGTGAACATATTGAAGTGTAAAAGTGATCAAAATATATGCATGCATTAATATGCCACAATGATTCCCAATATTCTGTATAATTTATATGTAACAAGAAATAATTATTTAAAAAATAGAAGTCAATTTCCAAACATATATTGAGGATAAACCATGTAAAATTCAATGATAATAAGAATAACAAAACATAAATCCCACCTTCCAGGAAGTCATAATTTAGTTGTGGACTTAGACAAATACATGAGAATTTCTGTAAATCCTCTACTTTATAAAAATGAAAGGTAATAGGACTGTTATAAAGCTATATTTAAACAAGTATATTTTCAAAAGTACAGGTTCAGCTTGATACAGTGGCATATGCCTCAAATCCCAGAGTCTTGAGAGGTTGAGTCAAGATAGCATGTTCAAGGGGCCACTTGGGCAACTTAGTGAGACCATGTGTCAAAATAAAAATAAAGGTCTGAGGGTGTAGCTCAGTTGTAAAATGCCTTTGGATTCAATCCTCAAAACAAAGTACAACACACCCTAGAGATTCAGAGGAATGGTAAAACACTGGTTCTGGTGTTGCCTGAGGTGGTATCATGAAATAGTGAGGAATGACACAATGGCAAGGGGAAAAATTCTATACGGGGAAGAAAATAAAAATCTAAGGAACTTGGATGAGTTTCTTCTTAGAAAATCTTAGATTTTTTCTTTACATACATGGCATAAATCCTGCATAAACATTGAAACATTAGTGTGATTATTAATTTTGGATGATTATATTCCTTTTCATATGTATTAACCAGCTTATCTGTAGTGACATAGCAATACATTTTTAAATTTTTAATTATGCTGTCGACATAAAAAAAATCAGAAAGCATAGAGAGCAGATGTGTATTCCACGGGATCTAAAGATTAATCTATCCTCCATTGCACCCACTTAGTTTCAGGCAGGAAGAAACACTTGCTAATGAGTCAGATGATTACCAGCTTTGAGTTTATTTAGAGGAATTCCATGTGTGAGGGTGGACTTGGAGTGAGTACACTCAGAGATGGAAATGTGAATGTCACCCTTTCAACATCATTAAAATAAAGACATGCTGACAGCACTTCGCAAGACTGAGGTTCATCAATTGTTACTGTTTTAAAGTGCAGCTTCAATCTAGATGCTTTCCTAACAGGGACTAATCTTATAGGTGTTGTTCAGCTGCCCACACAGCAGAGGTATATACTATAAAAAGCCAAAATTGAAATAATGCCATGTATTGGAAAGTCTATGACAGGAATTCTACTGCCATCAAGAGCATATTTTCTTCATAGCAGGTTAAATGTATCTCTAATTCAATTTATGAAATGCTAAATCTTTGTTGAAGAAATAGCCATACCAGCTCCCCAAAGCACTATGAAATACTCTCTCTGCACCAAATTGCAATTTATTTCACAATAAATATTTGATTTTAGACATAAAATGAGCAATTCACTATAACAATTGATGCTATTAATCATTAATTTTCTATGAGTGTTAGGAGGATACACACATAGTAATCATCTGCCACAAAAATAAAGAAAATCTTTCTTCATTTGATTTCAGATTGTAACATTTGCTTGGTTATTTTGTTTTAGTAAACAAAATACTTCACAATAACTGCAAGTTAATGAGTGTGTTTACAAATATGTTTTAAAGTATTTTTCAACTCTTATGTTAAAATGCTATTTTCTGTCTTTTCTCCAAATTGTCATCTTATATCCATTTAGAAAATCTGATGACTTCAATAATGTTAAGGATACTTGATAATCTAAAAGGTATTTAAATCTCCATTTCACTCAGCATGTAATTATAGCCAATCTTAGGTAATACTCTTATGCATCCACAGTGGGAAAAAATAATTAACCTTCCCAAGAATGAATCTAACATGTCCTCGGATAACAACTTTACTTGGGTCCTATATCCTTAAAGATAACATCACAGTTTATAGTTCAGTTCTCCATGCTTCTTACTTTTAGGTGATTCTAAGCAATATTTACAGATGTTAACATTTGTTTGAGGATGTTAAGATTTTTTTGAGGTTAGTGACTATGCCTCTCTTATAATGGTACAAATTATCAAATCTATTTATGAAAAAAGAGCTGCTTAATATTATTGTTATTGTCAAAACCTTTAAGTAAGAATATTCTCCAGGGCTGGGGTTGTGGCTCAGAGGTAGAGCGCTCACCTGGTATGTGTGAAGCCTTGGGTTTGATCCTTAACACCACATAAAAATAAATAAATAAATAAATAAAATGAAGGTATTGTGTCCAACTACAAATATATATATATATATATTTAAAGAATATGCTATAGTAGAAAGAATGGGCATTGAAATTCAGATACCTGAATTCTAATCCTATTTGTCTTCAGAAAATAACTAACTTCTTTGGGTCTGTTCTTTCATTCCTAAAACAGTGACTTTAACTTCAATTTCATGGTTATTGAAAGAATTAAATATTTGCCTATCACATATTTGGTACATTAAAACTAATTAACTGCTAGTATTTGCCTTGACCCCACCAAAATTATGTCAATCACATGTCCCTAAGAGACAATGAAAGCAATATTCAATGTTAGATAATACTGAGTATGTGGGAAAATAGTTATTTTTACAGGCATGGATTCAGTGTTATATGCCATCCATCCCCCTACTCTTGAAATTTGCACATGAACTTCTACACCACTAGAAGGCATGATGCTCCAATTATAGACAATACTATCATAGTCCAGTTAAGACTAATAATAATTAAAAGTATGATTTGGATCGGAAGAAGACAGATATTGAAGCCAAGATCTAAAACTGGATAGCATGAGAGTAAAGAAATAACAGAGAAAGAAGGACATTAGTGCAATGCCTAAACCAGGATTTTAAGTATGGGGTGTAGCAATTTGAAGAACATCTGGAAAAAGCATAGCCAATAGACAGTGGATATAAGTATCTGCAACTCAGAAATAAATCCTAGATTTTAAGAGAGAGAGAGAGAGAGAGAGAGAGAGAGAGAGAGAAGAGAAGAGGAGAGGAGAGGGGGGGAGAGAGGGGAGAGAGGAGAGAGGAGAGAGGGAGACAGACCCACGTTGGGAATTAAAATAATTGGCAGATATTAAAAAAAAAAAAAAACACGAGTAGTCTCACAGAAATTTGGGAGAGAAGTTTAAGGGGAAACTAGTACAGAAAAGTGATTTGGATTTAATGATTTGTTGGTTATTTTGTAAGAAAAGTGAGAATAATAGCTACATTTCTCTTGGTGAGGAATGAATTATTAATTGAGAAATTCTAAAGACAGATTTTATTACAAAGCTTGATTGAGAAGGAAAAGAATTATTAAATTTTGCTCGTGTTTATCCTTTTTTTAAATAAAAATATTCAGTCAAAGTCTCTATAGTTAACATATTCTCACCCACTATTACTAACCTGATTATCAAGATGTTCTCTCCTGGGCTGGGGAATATAGCTCAGTTGGTAGAGTGCTTCTCTCACATACACAAGACCCTGGGTTCAATCCCCAGCACCACACACACACATACACAAATGCTGTCCACTGCCAACCTTCTTAAGACCAAATGCAGTCAGGTGTGGTGGTGCATGCCTTTAATTTCAGTGGTTTGGGAGACTGAGGCAGGAGAAACACATGTTTTCAGTTAGCTGAAGCAACTCAACCAGACTCTGTCTCAAAATTTAAAAGAAATAAATAAAAAGGGCTGGGGATGTAGCTCCATTTATTATATAGCAGCCCTGGGTTTAATCTCCAGAACCAAAATAATAATAATAATAATAATAATAATAATAATAATAAACAACAATAATGAATGCAATGTGGTATTTTTATTCATATGTGAATAAACTCATTACAATATATTGTTTTGGGCAGTTTAAAGAAAAACACTGGTGCATTCCAGTGACAACATTCCAACAGATGATCTAGTAGATATTTTAATAGTTTAGGCAGTAACTTAAGGAACAATGTTCATTGTAGAGAACTCAATCATATGGAGTTAGAGAAGATGATGTTAAGTGAAGTTAGCCAACCCCCCCCCCAAAAAAAAAAAAAAAAAAAAAACAAATGCCAAATGTTTCCTTTGATATAAGGAGGCTGATTCATAGTGGTAAAGGGAGAGGGAGCATGGGAGGAATAGACAAACTCTAGATAAGGCAGAGGGGAGGGAGTGGAAGGGATGGGGTATGGGGTTAGAAATGATGGTGGAATGTGAAGGACATTAGTATCCAAAGTGCATGTATAAAGACACAAATTGGTGTGAATATACTTTGTATACAACCAAAGATATGAAAAATTGTGCTCTTCTTGTATAATAAGAATTGTAATGCATTCTGCTGTCATGTATAAATAAAAAATAATTTAAAAATTTTAAAAAGAGAACTCAATCATAACTTTATAGAACATACATAAACCGGGTTTAGGGTACCAAAAAACGATGCATGTTAAAAATTGACTTAAGTCGGGCACAGTGGCACACGCCTGTAATCCCAGTGTCTCAGAGGCAGAGGCAGCAGGATTGCAAGTGCAAAGCCAGCCTCAGCAATATAGTGAGGCCCTAAACAACACGGCAAGAACTTGTCTCTAAATTTAAAAAAATAAATAAAAGAATAGGCTGGAGATGTGGTTCAGTGGTTAAGTCTCCTTGGGTTCAATCTCTGGTAGAGAGAAAGAAAGTGGGTGGGGCAGGGGAGGAAGGGAACTGACTTAAACATGGATAAATGGTATCTGTATTTGCATTAGGGATCCATACCATTGAGTCAGATTCTGCCTTCAGGTTAATAATATGTAAAATGGGAAGAACTTGCATGATTGTGATAATACCAGAAATGATTTTGGTAGAATATAAAAATGCATGGTACATAAATGGGCAATAAGTGATGAAAAATTTTATAGTAACATTTATATTTCTGTTTCTTTAAATATTTTTGTTTTAGTTGTAGATGGACACAATAACTTTATTTATATATTTTTATGTGGTGCTGAGGATTGAACCCCGTGCCTTGCACGTGCTAGGCGAGCACTCTATCACTGAGCTACAGTCCCAGCCCAGTATTTCTGTTTCTTAATAAGGATATTTCTTGACCCAGATTTTGCACAGACAAATTGTTTCAATGATAACTGAAAATATTTAATATTTTTAGAAAAATGTATAAATTTCAAGTCTACTAATATCATTTTGTTGTAAATTACTGATATTTCTCAATTATTTCAAGAACGCTCCTGTTCTGTCTTCAACACAACCCATTGTTTCACAGGTAACTCTGGTTCAACTTGCAGGGCATTTTTCACCTAATCAAGTATTGACATAGAAAATGTATTCCTGTCCTAACCCTAGCAATAAACAGCCGACACAAAGAGGTTCAATATTTGTGCACCAAGTGTTATATAGATGATTTGTGATGACACAAAAGTGTAGTTTTCATCTTTCTGAAAGCATTTCCTTGGCTTTCTGCTGAAAGAAGGGAAAAATCTGCCATCACTCCTTTCTATTTAGACACCTGAATTTCATTGAGAAGGAGATTTGGTGACAGAGTGACATGATTACCTTCTACCTAGTGTATTTGCTGAGCAGGGAGGCTATGAAGGCAGGTTTAGGGATAGGCAAGTATATAAGAAATGAGAAGTGATTTCATGCCTTTGCTATTGGTTTATTCTCTTTATCAAAATTATATTATAAAAACCGATGAGGTATATGCAGTTTGTGTATCTTTTACATAGCCATATTTTAACCCCCAATTAGCTGAAGTCTCCCTAGTTTTTTCCTAATACCAAACCAGCTGGCTTTTGAACATAAGGCAGGCTTGATGCCAAATCCTGGAGTATCTGGCACCTACAGGTATAATGACCTGCCTGTGGCCACAGGTCACCTACATCTACCAGGCAGGAGTGACAATTTGATTTTTATATCTCTTGTCATTACAGTGAAGCACACTCTCAGTACTCATGGCATCCATTTCCTGTCACTGGGAGAGGAAATCAGTGATGTTTTTTTCTTTAAACTGTGTCAGTTTACTTGCCAATGAACACAGGCTTTTCTGAAGCAGTTAATAACCTCCAAGTACATGGATAGGACAAATTCCTTCAAAACAGGAACATAATTTTCTGCCAAAGTTGTTGAATTAGTGCTGCCTTAGACCAGAAGAAACTTTGAATGCAGGCCAATTGAGAAAGGAAGACTTAGAACATAAGTACAGAGAGCTCATTATATAAAACAGATTACATGTATTAGATGCACAAAGCAGCTAGTTCTACCAGGTTCATACAGATCTCTCTACCAACAAATATGTACATTCTTCAGTTTTCTCTAAGAAATAGATTAAAGTGGATTACCCATCCCAGTGAAATGTTCTCAGCAGCCCAGACTATGGGGGGAAAAAACGGACAGCAAAATGCAACCATTCATCAAAAATGACAGCCACCACTGTGCTACTTTAGCATCTTTGGAAGCCAGCAGCTAAAATGGCAGTCCACACAGAACTCACATATCCATAACCAGCTCCCACCTACACCGTAAAACCAGGACACATTTTCTTCTTGGCTCATCATTTTCTACTGCTAAAATAATTTTGTTGAAAGAGGAACATTTTTCATCAATGTTCCTGATCTCCTACAACTTAAAACAGAGATATTGAATAAATTAAACACCAAAGTAGCATTTTTAACTTGAATTATTTTACTCTTTGAAAAATGGAAACATTGTTTCATATGAAACAGATCTAAACTGGTAAGCACTAAATAAGTTATCTATCTGTATATTTGATATTCAGGGGAATATATTTCAATGATTTCTTCATTAACAAACAAATCTTAGAGCAAAAATCTTAAGACATATGTATTTTGCCTTTGAATGACTACATAATTGCTATGCTTAGTAATGGAGGATATTAATATAATAACATAATCTACAAAGTCATTCTGCTTCTTCCAAATATAATTGCTCCTAGAACACAGTTAAAAGGGCACCAGTCTCAGCATAAGAAAGACATTCCATGTTTAACACACAGACAGTCTGGTATGAAGGAAGACAAATGTCTATCTAATCTCTCCATTTTGACTGATGAGGTATATGCAGTTTGTGTATCTTTTTCTGTTTCTGTATGTGTTCACTACTTTATATATTGTGTAACTTAGCTCCCTGAAGATAACTTAAACAGATACAACTCAGGCCCTGTAGAGTGACCTAATGCCTTGGGAATAGGCATCAGGCCAGGCTGACAGATGGATATCAGTTTGACATGAAATATGCTAGGTTATGCATCATGTTAGAGCATCAACAGCCAAATTCTATGCTGACAGGGAAGCCTGTGAATGCTTGCATGTGTTTATTCATGGAGAGATTTTCCAAATAGGCTATCACAGCATTATCTTAAATAGTTGATTCATAATTGCATGTAGTTGTTCTTGTTTGTTGATTTATTAGATTTTTAATTGATGCATTCACCCATACCCAGGAGGAAATGAGTTTTACACTCCTGAAACTCAGGGAAGAGAATCAGAAACTGCATCCAAAAGACTTCTGTCCTCCTGTTTAAGCCTCTTGCCAAAGCAGGAAAACAGTTGCTCAAGAAGGTTTCTTGAAGATGCTGAAACTTGCTAAGGAATTACTAAATACATTTTACCCCCATCTTATACTTGATTAAATCTGCTCTACAAACTAAATGAAAATAAAATATCACCTTCTTTGATTATCACTAAATAGTTCACAAATTAACACTAAACTGCAAATGAGGGGATAATGTGTCTTTTTTGAGAAAAACAGATGCTTTTTGTTCTAAAGCTTATGTGATAACAGGGTGGAACAGTTAATGTACAATGCATGCCATCTGCTGACTAATGCAGAGTATTTGCAAGGGCAAATACCTCCAATAACTGCATTTGGCAAATGATGATCTGACTTAATACAACTACTTTTGAGCTACAAATTGGATCTTGCCAATTTTTAAAAACTATTAGCCATGATTTGTCATGTGATCTATTAGAAAAAATAACGAAAAGTAAAAGTTCTGAGGTCATATTCCATGGGAAATTTTCATATGCCTCTCAGAGATACAACAAATAAATAAAGAACAAATTTGCTTCTCCTTTCATCCATATCAGTTGAAGGAACAAATATATTTCTTAAAATCCCATAGTAATGATAAGCAGAGTAAGAACCCCAAAGTAACCGTCAATTTCTAAACTGTACTTATGAATTTGAATTAAATATAAGTCATGTATTTGAAGAAATGTTATTTATGTCTTTATTCAGTCACAGCAGGCAACTAAGATGATTTTTTAAAGATTGTGTATAATTTATATTCAGTAGAAACAGTTCAAAGAAATGATAAAAATTATCAATCTGTTTTAATAATTTAATAGTTAAATCCGTACCACTGATTGTAAATCCATTTAACCATGCAAAGCATAATTGCAGGTAGTAATTTTATGGACATAATAATTTCTATCATTAAAAATAAATAGAAGGGCTGGGGTGGTGGCTCAGTGGTAGAGTGCTTGCCTAGCATGTGTGGGGCACTGGGTTCAATTCTCAGCAACACATATAAATAAATAAAAATAAACATCCATTGACAACTAAAAAATATTAAAATAAATAAATAAATAGTATAACAGAGTATAAATTTTATTTTTTCTAACCTAAAATTTGACCTATAATGATAGCTTCCAAGTTACTTTCACAGACATTTCACACTTTGAATTTTCATATTCAAATATAATTTTTTAATGTTGTGGAAACTATTACCAACTTTATTTGGTAAGTACATATGTTAATAGACTCTAATCTCACCACCTCTGTATAAGTATTTTTTTCATTGAGGTTATGAATTCCCTTTTTGAGGCTCATGAGGAAAGCATAAAGCAGGCAGAAACATAAAATAATATGTCCTGAAATAAAATAATCTCACTTCATGAGCAATTAAACACCCTTTAGCCTTAGGGCACTTCTCAGTTCTCACAGTGCAGAATAGTTAGACCTCAAGAAAGTCTCACTGTTACTCACTTGAGGAGTAAGAATGAGAAAAACACTTTTAGCCTTCTTGAGTGGCTGAAAATTGAGGAAAAGAATTCCCAGAAAACAGAGTCAAAGAGTGAGGAACTCAAAAATATGCAGATAGAATACATTAAAATATTTGCCTGACCTCCAGACTGTGCATGTACATACAAGAAAGACTCCAGGAATACCAAAACAAAGGCCAAAATGATTGAACAGAAATTTCAGCTGCTGCCTCTTTCAGGGAAGATAGTTTGAGTCTAGCCAGGTAACTAACTGCCTGCTATAACAAAATCAGCATCATTCAGGTGATGAAAGCGGAATGGAGAATGTCTTCAACATATAACTCAAAATGTCAATTAAATAAACAAAAATTGCTAGACATTAAACAGCCAAATATGATCCATACTTAAGAGTAGAAATCACCCTGAAATGACCAAGACAATGAAATTACCAAACAAAGATTTGAGATCAGCTTTTAGAAATATATTTAAAGACTTAAAAAAAAAAAAACTGTTAACATAATGAATGTCCCAAAGGAGAATGTCAGGAGAAAGATGGAAGTTATTTTTTAAAGAACCAAATAGAAAGCCTACAAATATAAATAAAGTCCAATGTCTGAAAGAAAAAATTCAGTAGTTGGGCTTAATAGGAGACTGGGAAAGGACAGAAAGGCTTCAGTGAACTTGGAGATACATCAATAGCAATTATCTAATCAGATAAGCAAGGAGAAAATATTGAAAAACCAAAATAGAGGCTAGTGACCTATGGAATAATATTAAGTGGTCTAATGTACATGTAATTAGAGTCTTGGAGACTTGAAAAATAAAATGAAGCAGGAAAAAATCTGAAAAATTATGGCCATGATTTTACAAATTTGGTGAACAATATTACAAATTCAAGAGGCTCCGAAAACCTAAAGCAAGATAATATAAAGGAAAACATGCATAGATACATTATAGTCAATCTTCTAAAAGTTAAACATAAATAAAGTTAAATCAGATGGGGGGAAAGCCAACACATTACATACATGAGAACAATTAATATGAGTGATGACTAATTTCTCATCACAGGAGGCCAGATGTCATTCTAAGTTGCTAAAAGAAAAAGCGTCTTTTAACTTAGAATTCTATATGCACTTGAAATGCCTTCAAAAATGCAGCCATAATAGCCATTCTCAAAAAATGCTGAAAAATATTTCATCAACTTGAAAGGAAATTATACCATAAAAACCCACATATGAAGAAAGAGATGAAAATGCCAGAGGAAGTCAATGCCTGGGCAAATGCATACAAAATCTTCTCGAGGTCATATGTTTTATCTTTTAAAATTTTCTTTAATAAACCCACAATGATTTAAATCAAAAGTATGAAAAAGCCATTTTGAGTTTCATTACAATGTAATAGTAAAATATGACAACAAAGACAAAAATAGCACTAGGTATAAATGGAGTTATAAAGGCTTCACTTTCCATGAAAGTAAAATATTTAAATTTTGACTAATAATGTAAGATGTACTTTATAATCTCTACTATTAAAATAGCACAAATAGGTATGGATAAATGTCAATATAGAATGCAAAATGAAATTTTACAAAATGGATAACCTACCCTAAAAAGTAGGAGATTGGTAGGTAGGGACATAACTATTAGAAAATGATATGCCATGCACACATTGGTCTTATGAAACCTGATATAATAAGATAATATATACTTCAAGACAAAGCACATTGCTAGAGATAAAGATGAATATTTCATAATGATAAAAGGATCAAATCATCAAGAAAACATAGTAATCTTATATGGACAAGCATCTAGTAAAAGGGTTTCAAAATACATGAAAGCAAAAACTGACAGAACTGAAAGTCAAAAGTAGACAAATCCAGAAACGTAAGATTTTAATATTCATTGTTTTTTTGTTTTGTTTTGTTTTCTATTCATTTTTAATTTTTTATTAGTTGCTCAAAACATTACAATGATCTTCACATATCATATATTTGATTCAAATGGGGTATGTAATCTTATTTTTCCACGTGTGCAGATTGTAGGATCACATTGGTTATACAGCCACGTTTATACATAGGGCCATACTAGTGTCTATTGTATTGTGCTGCCCTTCCTATCCCCCGCTCCCCTAACCTCCCCTCTTTCTACCCAATCTACTGTGACACGTTCCTCTCTCTCTCTTTTTTCTTCCCCCTCACACCATTTTATATGTAATTTTGCATAACAATGAGGGTCTTCTACCATTTTCCATGCAATTTCCCTTCTCTCTCCCATTCCCACGCACCTCTCGTCCCTATTTAATGGTAATCTTCTTCTCATGCTCTTCCTCACTGCTCTGTTTTGAGTCGCCCCCCTTATATCAAAGAAGACATTCTGCATTTGTTTTTTAGGGATTGGCTAGCTTCACTTAGCATAATCTGCTCTAATGCCATCCATTTCCCTGCAAATGCCATGAGTTTGTTATTTTTTGGTGCTGAGTAATATTCCATTGTGTATAAATACCACATTTTTTAATCCATTCATCTATTGAAGGGCATCTGGGTTTGTTCCACAGTCTAGCTATTGTGAATTGTGCTGCTATCAATATTGATGTAGCTGTGTCCCTGTTGTATGCTCTTTTTAGGTCTTTTGGGTATAGTCCAAGAAGGGGAATAACTGGATCAAATGGTGGTTCCATTCCCAGCTTTCCAAGGAATCTCCATACTGCTTTCCAAATTGGCTGCAACAATTTGCAGTCCCACCAGCAATGTACAAGTGTACCCTTTTCCCCACATCCTCGTCAGCACTTGTTGTTGTTTGACTTCATAATGGCTGCCATTCTTACTGGAGTGAGATGATATCTTAGAGTGCTTTTAATTTGCATTTCTCTGATTGCTAGAGATGGTGAGCATTTTTTCATGTATTTGTTGATTGATTGTATGTCCTCCTCTGAGAAGTGTCTGTTCAGATCCTTGGCCCATTTGTTGATTGGGTTATTTGTTTTCTTGTTGTTTAATTTTTTGAGTTCTTTGTATACTCTGGAGATTAGAGCTCTATCTGAAGTGTGAGGAGTAAAGATTTGTTCCCAGGATGTAGGCTCCCTATTTACCTCTCTTATTGTTTCTCTTGCTGAGAAAAAAACTTTTTAGTTTGAGTAAGTCCCATTTGTTGATTCTTGTTTTTAACTCTTGGGCTATGGGCGTCCTATTAAGGAATTTGGAGCCTGACCCCATGAGATGGAGATTAGGGCCAACTTTTTCTTCTATTAGAAGCAAAGTTTCTGGTTTGATTCCTAGCTCCTTGATCCATTTTGAGTTAACTTTTGTGCAAGGTGAGAGAAAGGGATTCAATTTCATTTTGTTGAATATGTATTTCCAGTTCTCCCAGAACCATTTGTTGAAGATGCTATCCTTTCTCCATTGCATGCTTTTGGCACCTTTGTCTAATATAAGGTAGTTGTAATTTTAATATTCATTGTTTAATAACTGAAGGAACAAATATAGTAAAATAATTGAAAAATACATGTAATTATTGTAGAACAAAATCAAGTTGGCTTAATTGGAATATACAGAATACCACAACCACAAACTGTAGATTGCATTTTCATTCAAGAGCATATGGAACAGAAGATTGACTGAGATCAGAATTTCAAAGGACTGAAATCTCAGCAAGCATGTGCTCCAATTACAATGGAAAGAAATTATATATTAATAAAATAATGTATCTAGAAAAATCTCACGTATCTGGAAATTATTGAATACTAAATACTTATGGGTCAAAGAATTCAATGTAATTTTTCTTCAGAAAAATTCAAATAAAAACTGAATTGTGGTACTATTACACAAACACTAGAAAGTCTAAAAACAACAACAACACAAACCTTATAATCAAATATTGAAGATCATGTGGATCAACTAGAATTTTCATACATTTCTAGTGTGAGTATAAAATGTTACAACTACTTTGAAAATGAATTTAGCAGTTTCTTACAAAATTAAGCATGTACCCATTCTATGACTCAGCATAACCACCAGTGTTTATCCAAAAGAAGATTAAATATATGTTGACCAAAATAATTGTAATAGGAATGTTGATAGCACTTAACCCATAATAGCAAAAACCCAGGATCCAAATGTGTCATCCAGAAGATAGTTACATTTGTACAATGAAGCTATATTCTTATACACTTAGAAAAATAATGAACTAATGATGTACACATTAATATTATGAATCTGAAGAACAATATGTTGTGTGAAGAAGCCAAACACAATAAATATATTTTGAATGATTTCATTTTATGCAGTTTAAGAAACAAGTAAATTAATGTATTGTAGTAGGATGTAAAAAGAGTTTGCCAGTGAGGGAGTGTGGTTAACTGTAAATATGCATGAGAAAATTTTATGGGATTATGAAAAAGTTCTATTTATTGATTCACATAATCATTACTAAGCTACATACATTCATCAAAATTTATCAAACTGAGCCAGACATGGGACTATACTTCTGAAATCCCAGGGAATTGGGAAGACTGAGGCAGGAGGATGGCAAGTTAGAGGCCAGCCTGAGCAGTTTAGCTAGAACATGTCTCAAAGTAAAAAGTAAAAAAAAAAAAAAAAAGTGAGGGAGCCTGGGGATTTAGCTCAGTGGTAAAATCAGCCTTGGGTTCAATCCCTAGTTCAAAGAAGAAAAAAGAGAATCTATTAAACTATACACTTCATAATTGAGCATTTCACTCTATGTACATTTTTTCTCAAAAATGAATTGCCAACAAATATTGAACTCTAATTTGAAGGTTGGCTTTTTATAGTGGTTTGGGTTAGTTAGTAATTCTGAAACTAATTTTATATTCTAGGTGTGAACAAATAAGTAAAGATACTAAAGATATTGGTGGAAGTTTTCTCACGTGTATAAGTTACAAAGACCGAAAGAGAAAACTGGAATAAACCTTCTCGTGTGGAATTTGCAGTTTTCAGGTAAATACAGTGTGTGTGTGTGTGTGTGTGTGTGTGTGTGTGTGTGTGTGTACACACACATGCATCCCTGTGGGTATTTCAAAGTTCAGTCCACTGTGAATGACAATAGTTCCCCAACAGCATGACCTACTGAGCACCTGTATCTTGGTTTCTAAATCCCATTCTCTGTTAAAAAGGAAATATGTCTCCTTAGAAAAGTATCTGACCTGAGTGTGGACACTATGCCAGAAAATATTGAATAAAAAAATCATGAAAATACATCAAAGCATGCTATAGCTAGCTAAAAGGGACTAAATAGGCCAAATCCTGGAAAAAATGAATACCAAAATAAATAGTAAGAATAACGGGATTCTAACCCATTGTATAAAATAAGATTCAGTGATTCTGTGTTTGTACATTAATGTAAATAAATGAGTAAAATATATATATGAAAGAGAAGGAAAACTCTTCTTCACAGTAAAATGCCAACCTACAGATGTAAAAGGCATGATGAAATTACAGTATCATCAATGGTAGATAAATGTAGTATTTAAAACTTTGATGATAAAGGATATTTCTGCATCACCAAGACATCACTGCACAATATATAAATTACAATGAAAATATAGTTACTTTAAATGCATGAATTGTGGCACAGAACATTGTCACCAATTTCAGAAATGTATGCATACATACATGAGTATCTATATACAGAGAGGGGGGAAATGATAAATTTAAAGGAGCAAATAAGTATGTAAACGCTTGGTGACCTTAGTAAAGGATTTATGGGAATTCTGTGTATTATTCTTGTATCTTTTAATTTTAGTGTAAATTCAATATAAAAGTAAAAATGGAATGCTAAAGTGAGGTTTCAAAATACCTAGACATTTTAATTAATCAATATTATACAATTTAACATGGGTAGCTAGTATATTTTTATTTTTATGCAATATTAGGTGTTATTGAAGAAGACTATCCAAGAGTTTTCAAAAAGTTTTAATTGTTGCTGATCTTTAGATTATTAAGAAACACCTCTACTTCTCTATTAATCCAAATCAACTTGTATCACTAAGAACAGTAGGACTATTACCTTTTAAAAATTGATTTTTACATAACTCAGAGCCACTTTTGTCCTTTAAATTTTTATAAACTTAGGATAGGCTTTCAAAAAATAATAATCAGTCATGACTTGTTTCAAATTCATTTTTCTTCACTCCTTTCTGAAACATCTCCAAAATCCTCTGAGATTCAATACCTGTAGGTTTGCATTTGAAAACCACAGTAGCCCAAGCCTCAGCCTCTACAACCTTTATTTCTTCACATCTCTCATTTATTCTGCTTTCCCTAGTGTATTTTTCAGAGACCGGTTCTTCATGTCTTTAAAATGCAACTAGATTTTTTAAACCTAGCTCAGTCCTCCAGAGCTTTCCTCAACAAAGACTCATAGAGCCACCTGGGGATCAGTAGAGAAGACATTCTTTTAAAACAGAACAGACTCAAGACTTTTCACTGGGGTTGCATCTAAAGAGAGCATGAAATTTCTTATTGGAGACATCATTGTGAAGAAAATAGAGTTAGTGTTCTGTGAAAAAATTTGAGAGTAGATTTAGCTTCCAAGTCAAGGAAATAAAAATATTTTAAAAGATAACACATGTAAATTAGATTTGAACAAAATAAATAGATCTGAACATAAAGAAAAGATGGACAAAGGGATTTTTAAAGTACTAATACTAAAAAAATAAAAGTACTAATATTGAAATAACAATTGAAAGCTTAACATTTATTAAAAACATTTACTAGACCCTATCTGAAAGAACGTACATATGCTGTTTATGTATTTACTGTAAGAAGTATAATACAGGGCTGGGGTTGTGGCTAAGCCATAGAGCGCACCTAGCATGTGCGAGGTACTAGGTTTGATCCTCAGCACCACATAAAAATAAATAAATAGAACAAAGGTATTATGTCCGACTTCAAGTAAGAAAAAAAATAAAAGAAGTATAATATATAATGTTTCCTGTAAGACATCCATTCAATTAATTTATGTCTGTGTAATATACATAATAATATTAATTACTGATACTTCAAATATTCTCATATTTGTTCTTGACACATAATAAATTAGTGCTTTTGTCCATAAAGAATACCAAATTAAAACCATCTCAGAATTATAGAACTTTATATAACCTAATTCAAAGATCAGCCTATGAAGTCAGCTAGATTTCAATTAATCCCTAAATTAGTCCTCAAATTGGAAAGTGACAAATTGTATTACAGTAATTTTATTTTTTAAATTTTTTGTTCTTTTATATATACGTGGCGGTAGAGTGAATTTTAACATATCACACATACATGGTGTATAACTTATTCTAATTAGGATCCCATTCTTAAGGTTGTACATGAACATAGGAAAGTTATGTCAGATTCATTGTAATGTCTTTCCTATTTCCATTGGCCTCTCCCTTCCCTTCATTTCCCTTTGTCTAATCTGGTGAACTCCTATTCTCCCCTTGCTTATTGTGTGTTAGCATCTGCATATCTATCAGAGAAAACATTTATCCTTTGCTTTTTTGGGACTAGCTTATTTCACGTAGCATGATAGTCTCCACTTCCATCCATTTATTAGCAAATGCCATAATTTCATTATTCTTTATGGCTGAATACTATTCTATTGTGTATATATACTACATTTTTCTTATCCATTCATCTGTTGTAAGGCACCTAGATTGGTTCTATAGCTTAGCCATTGTGAATTGGGCTGCTATAAACATTGATGTGGTCGCATGATTATATTATGCTGATTTTAAGTCTTTTAGGTATAGACCGAGGAGTAGGATAACTAGCTCAAATGGTGGTTGCATTCCAAGTTTTCTTAAGAATCTCCATACTGCTTTCCAGAGTGATTTCACCAATTTGCAGTCCCAGTAGCAATGTATAAGAGTACCTTATTTCCCACATCCTTGCCAACATTTATTGTTACTTGTATTCTTTTTTTATTGTAGTTGTAGATGGACAGCATGCCTTTATTTTATCTGTTTATTTTTATGTGGTGCTAAGGATTGAACCCAGAGCCTCATGCATGCTAGGTAAGCAGACTGCCACTGAGCTACAGCCCCAGCCTGTTACTTGTATTCTTGATAATTACCATTCTGACTGGAGTGAGATGAAATTACAGTGTAGTTTCAATTTGCATTCCTCTAATTGCTAGAGATGTTGAACATTTTTCATACATTTGTAGACCATTTGTGTTGCTTCTTCTGCAAAGGGCCTGTTCAGATCTTTTGCCCATTTATGGATTTGGTTATTTTTTGTTAGTTTGCTTTGGTGTGAAATTTGTTGAGTTATTTATATATCCTTGAGATTAATGCACTATGTGAAGTTCAGGTGGCAAAGATTTTCTCCCATTCTGTAGGCTCTCTCTTCGCATTTTTTATTGTTTCCTATGCTGTGAGGAAGCTTTTTAGTTTAGTACCACCCCATTTATTGATTCTTTATTGTGCTTCTTGTGCATTAGGAGTTTTGTTGAGGAAGTTGATTCCTAAGGTGACACAATGGAGAGTTGGGCCTACATTTTCTTCCAGTAGATGCAGGGTCTTTGATCTAATGCCTAGTCCTTGATCCACTTTGGGTTGAGTTTTGTTGTATTGCAGTAATTAATATTTATTTTAACATAAACTTTATTTTTTATAAAATTTTAACAGGTATAAATTTTTATTTCAAAGCTTAATTCAGAAAATGATACTTATTTTAAGAGATCATCTGAAATACATAAAATATCTCTCTCCATCCTAATATAACAACAACCATCTATTTGCTAAATAAATATTTTCCTGAATGACATAAACTATTCAATCACTATAAGAGATACTCTCTTTGTGATAAAAAAATCAAGCTACCAATCTATTAGGGCAATGAATCACCATAATGATAAACAAATTACTGTCCTTGGTAAATTCAATAAACACCATTTAAAAGGAGGACTAAAGCCAAATAGAAATTACTAATAAAGATAAATCATGCTGTTAGCAATGTCCTTTGAAACTAAATATGTGCACTTTAATAGACATTTTCAGCCTTTTGCATTTTTAAGAAAGATATATAAGGCAACACTCAATACTCCAAGGAAAGACCATTAAGGAGTTTTATAAAGTATTATTTGACTCACCTAGCTTTACTGCAAATATTTGTCCTGGAGTATGTTATCATGCTTTAAAATGATCAGTACAATAAAACACATTGATCCATCAACACGTTTGTTCAGCAACTATAATGTGTTGGTACTGTCAAATTTAATGTTGTTCTAGATCTCAAGCCTGAAATATGCTCTTTTGTTCCAAACAAGATATTCTTTGTAATGGTTTAGGACATAGAAGCTCCTAGGTAGTTAATAAAGAGACTTTACTCTTCTTAAAATTTATCATTGAGGTGTTATATATAAAAGAACATATTTCAAAAGTTTACATCTTGGTAAATCTTCACCAAATATATAATGGTAGAATCAACAGCCAGATTAAGAAATAGAGCTTTACAAGCTTCCCCCAAACCTCCCATTTCCTTTTCCTAGTCATTCTGTCTTCATTGGTAAATATTATCCTGCTTCTAATTGCATAAAGTTCCATCTGATGCCATGCTTTATGTAATGGAACCACATACTATATATTCTTTTGTGACGTATTTTTTTTCTAATATTATGTTTATGGGATTCATACACATTGCTGTGTGTAGTTGTAGTTCAATTTCATTGCTATTAGTATTCCATTGTGGGAATATATCTCCAATGTGTTAATCTATTTCTCTTTTCTGGAATTGGAATGGTTTAAGTATGGGCCAAGTAGGAATTCTAGGAACATTATAATGCATGCATTTTGGTAAACATATGTGTATATAACTAGAAATGGAATTGCTGGGTCACATATACTTATTAATTCGCAAGTAGATTTTCAAAATTGAAAAATCAAACAGTGGTACCATAAGACTGGGAAGCTATTGATATCTTCACCAGCAATTAAATAATAGCTCAAGAAAGGTGCTTATTGACATTTTAGGTGCTTTCAGTGATCTTATAATTTGGCACTCAGTTGTGATCTTTTATGGTTTTGGCAAATTTTACAGTTTTTCAAATCTTCATTACCCAAGCATTGGAATAAAACCACTTCTGATCCACATTCTAACAGGCACACATTACCAGAAAAAATAAGCTCAATTTCGTCTTGAATTCTCTGTTTGCATACCATTACTAAAGCTATTTTTAAATATTTAATTCCAAGTCTTTGTAATTTTTCCTTTAAAGAAATATTTCATTTTAACAATGATAGTCTTTAAAAAACACTTTTTCTTCTGAGAGATATTGCAATATTTTAAATACTCTTACTCCTTTAAATGTGTAAAGACCACATCGTTTTCACTCTGGTTTCTTGCTTATAGAAAAAGAAATTATTTCCCACTATTTAAATCTGGAGTAAATAAGAACTGTATTGGAACTTCATTTAGCTGCTCTTTATTGACTCTGTTTGAAGATAACATTTTTCTTTTAATTTTAGGTTGAACTGATATATTTTGAACCATCTTGCTTCCAGATAAATTATTTTATTATACAAGTAATCAATTCCTCTAAAGTAGTCTTCAAAATATCTTAGTGGCAATGGTAAGATCCCCTGTCTCCTTAAGCTATCTGTATATGCAAATCTTATTTTTAAATAAAATTAACATCTCAGGCTTTTGAAAACAATTCTTACTAAAACTTAATAATATTTTTGAAAGCATACTTTCTCTTTATACCTAACTAAAGTGCTTAATGTGTTTAATCTGGCTTAGCCTTCAACCCAAAAATAAAGGAAAGCTATAAGATAAATAATTTAACATTGTGGTACTTATTTAATAAAAGGGTAAAAAGGCATAATGAGGGTAAGTAACTTTCATAAGATCATAAGCTATCAAATGAGCTAAGGTAGTGTAACAATGAAGTCCACCTACTTAACTCCCATGCCATGTCTCCCAGTCTCATGGCTATGTCTATATATTCAGTAGACTTGTAATTTATCCACTGATCCCACATAGAACTCTCAAGAACATTTTGAGCATTTTGAGACTATGTACTTGCAGATGGGTTCAAAATGAAAATCAAACAATTTAGGTATCCATAATCCAAGAAAAAAGATCTGCAATTATGTAATGCATAGTGTTTGAAGGACAGAAAAAAGTGTCCAAGATTCAGGGATTCAGGGAGAGCAGGTATAAGAATGAGAGGAATTGGATCAAGGGGACCAATTAAGATAAGGTTCAAATCATAAGTAATTACAACTCAGAAAGGATGTTTGCTAACCAAATACAAAACACCTATATTTCCCACCCAATCCCTAAGAATTAATGCTGAGTAAATCTGTTGTAATATTGGTGGGAAATAATCACACACTGGTGGCATGTGTGGGCAGGAAGTCAATCCTACTTAGGAAAACATTTTCCTAATGCCAGGCTAGCATAGTAGCCCTGCAAAAATAAGTATAAACAAATCAAACACTAAATATCTTGAAATGGAAAAAAGGTGCAATTTTAGAGGTCAGATCCATTCCTGGTAAAATTCCCTTACTAAGCAGTTTTACATTTGGCAATATAAAATATTATTGGGAATCAAAATATTACAGTGATTTCATAAAGTTTTGGGGTACCTATCTATAAATAACCTAATTATTCTCCCCTACTGCCTTTTCCTACTCTCCTCTTTTTCAGTCATAAATCAGTAGGGAAGGATAAGAAAAATATTACGAAGATCAGAGACTGAACTTCTGGAGACGTCTATAATACTGTTAACCAAAATGCAGAATGGAAGAAGTCTAGGGTATGGAGATTAGATGTATCCACTGAAAAAACAAGAGTCTGTTCGGACAAGCTGAGAACTATGTCCAAGCTGTATAATGTTCTAAAGAAAATTGAATCATAATTCAGTGCTTCACAATTTCTTGTTTGGATAAAAAGGTATAATAACAACTTCTTCACAAGATGGTAAGAGATTTAAATAAGACATATGACAGTACCTGGTGTACTTTAGGCAAAGATGTTGACAAACTCAATCTCCTTTCTTTGAATAATTATACAGATTTTCATGTCTCTCTTAAAGCATAATTTACTTTCTATTCTGCATTATAGTTGCTTCTTTATGCATTTACTCTCCTGTGCTAGAGTTCAAGTCCATTTTGAACAGAACATATGATATATGCCTTATTTACAAGTATCTTAGTTGATATTTAGTAAATATATATTTTAATGGCTAAGTTTAATAATATAATAAGTTTATTGAAATATAATGGAGCACACAATAATCAGGTAGGTGTCAGTAATGGAGATATTCAAGGTAGAAAATATATGGCAGTTCAAACCAGTGGAGAAAGAGCCAGAAAACCACCATAACTGGTAGAAGGATCCAACAAGTGGATTGTATTTATAGGAACAAAGCAAGAGGTGAAGGAGTAAAATCAAATTATTGGGAAAGAATGGAAGGAAATATGTGAACATATACATAGTTTTTCATACTAATAAATTTTCTTTAGAGATAATGACTTTGGCTCTGGAGTCAGCAAATTCTAGGTTTGAATCTTCAGTTTGTAGAGGTTTAATTGTAAGCAAATTATCTGTTCCTTACCTATTATACGTGGAGAATAATAATGCCCACTTATGGCTATAATGGAGAATTAAAGAAAGTAATTCATGCTAAAACACTTAGTACAGTGGCAGGAATATAATAAGTGCCCAACAAATATCAGTGTTTATAATAATAATACTTACCATAATTATTTTCATTTTATAAATGAAATTATATAATTTTAGGATTTTAAATATTTTCCAAAATGACATTAGCTAATAAGTGCTGGAACCAGGTATCAAGCCCAAGCTGAACAGCCAGCAAAGCCTACACTGTTTCTAACATACTGTGTTAGACTTAGTAAAAGCAAAGGATTTGGACAAACAAACAAAACAGAATAGTAATTCTTAGGACAGACCAGGCACATTACTAAACCTGGGAATGTTGTGTGTCCTCTTGAACTTCCTTGGCTTGACATAAGGATCAGTTTCATAGTTAGAGCCTCAACCATGAGGACTGAAAATTGATGTATTCATAGAGAGTCATTCTAGTCATTTCAGCTCTCCTTAAATGTTAGCAATGGTTCCTGGAAATATATTATTCCATTGGTCAGGAAAATATTAATTATTATAATTATTTATTGTTAGGAAGTATAACAGTATATCAATAAGAGTGTGGCCCTTGCGTTAATATATACAAGGTTTTAAATTCTGGTTTTTCCACTTACTAACTCAAACTTTGGGGTTCAAATTGTTCATCTGTAAAAAGTCAACATTGAAAATAGATACCTAATAAGATAGCTTTGAAAGCTAAACATAATAATGTATACAAGATACTTTCAGTAAATGTTAGCTATTGGGGGAACATTATTAGTGTGTACCCATAACTGGTTCTCTTCTCCTTTGACCCATAGGAGACTGATTTCCTATGAGTTGGGCATGGCCATGTAAGTAGCTCTAACCAAGGTAATGTAGATATAAGAATTTAGATTTATTATAAGCATTTAGATTTATCATCATATTGTTTCTTAGTATTGACTTGGTATCTATAACTGTCCTGAGTATGTTTTGTGTTATGTATTTTGCTCTATGTATCTATTACAGCATATTAAATGTAAATTAAACTAAGTGTAGCTTTGGTAAACAATGAGTATTTTAAAAAATATTTCATCACCTTTATTCACTAAATTATGGGACATTAAAATTCCATCCTTTGGACAATTCAAGAGGTAAGAATTAAATAAGGTATGATTGTCTTCTAAAAGTATATAAAATGTACAATATGGCAAATTCATAAAGGGAGGAAATTTATTTGAAAATGTTGACTATACATAAGCCCAGGAATCTACTCTCAAGACACAGAATAAAATTAAATTATTTTTAAAGAAGTTATTGAAAGAAGCTATTGAAAACTTACAATGAGTGATGGATTATACAATGAAGAGTACAGAAAAGGCCCAAATGAACAAGCTTTACACTATTCTTTGTAAAACAGTGGTAAAAAGAAACAATGCAAGTGTGACTAAATTAGATTTTTAATTCCATCTAATATTATCAAATATCAGCATTATACTAGATACTGATATAGAGTGTCTGCATTGGTTAAAGATTACCATCAGCTTCAAGAAATAACTCCGAAAATCTCAGTTGCTTACCCAAAGTGTGTTTGTCTCTCATTCAGAGTTCAATATAAATGTTCAATATAAATGAACAGTATAAATGGTCAGGAGGTTCTCCTCCAAGTGGTAACTCACAATCATGTCTCCAACCATGTAGTGGCTTATACTCAAATATATTGCCCAGAACTACTCAAATGGCTTCACCCAAATATAAGGATGTAGAAATGAAAATATGTAGTAATATACAATTAATATGTGTGTACAAGAAATTTTATGCTATTAAATATTGGACTTAAACTGTGAAACATAAGATTGAAAGTTTTCTAGAAATACAGAATAATGTGATAATATAGAAAGAAGTGTGGGGAAATGTTAAGTGGAGTGAAGAATGAATATATAATGCCAATATATAAGACTTCAAAAAAGGCAAATAAAAATAGGAATGACAGGCAAGAAACAATGAGAAACAAAACCAAAATCAGGAACTCATTGTTAAATATATGTATTTAGTATGAAATATTATGCCTATATAAACCTGGAACTAAAGCCCCAAATAATAGAATTCAAATTTTAAGTGAGAAGAAGACTGGACAATAATGAAAGCATGCTGAGGTTTTTGTCTCATTAGCTGAAGTTATAATTACAGATTTATTAAGAAATTATATGGGACTGCAGATATAGCTCAGTTTGTAGAGTCTGGAATATACAAGGACTGGCATGTACAAGGCCCTGGGTTCAATCCCTAGCACCAAAAAAAAATTATATGAAGTTAAATATTTGTTTTGGATATCTAACAATAACTTGCAGAATAATAAAAATAGAATATCAGAAAATTACAATAGAATAGACATTTGGAAATTTAAAAACAGGTGAAGAATATAAAACTTCAGTAATCCAACAAAAAACCAAAAAAGTAGAAAGAAGAAAAATAGCATACCACACAGAAAGAAATAATAGTAGTTGACATCATTAAATTCAATTCCTTGTATATGTCAAAGTTTCAAAATCTCCCCTTGAAAGACCATAATACTGGATTTAAAACAAATGGTGCTTGGGTGTGGTGGCACATGCTTGTAATTCCAGTGGCTTGGGAGCCTGCGGCAGGAGGATCACAAGTTCAAATTCAGCCTCAGGAACTTAGCAAGGCCCAAAACAAGTTAATGACACATTCTCAAAATAAATAAAACAAGGTGGGGATGTGGCTGAGTTTTTAAGTACCCCTAGCTTCAATCCCTGGTACTAAAGCAAAAACAATAACAAATAAATGGTGGCCTTTTAAAAAAATAGTGTATATATAAGTGAGATCATGCAATCATTTTCTTTTTGTGTCTGGCTTATCTCACTTAGGTTGATGCCCTCCAGTCCCATTCATGCTGTGACAAATGGCAGAATCTCCATTTTTAAAAAATGCTGAAGAATATCTTATATATAACATAATATATATGTAATATATGTAATATTCCTATATATAACAATATAATATCATATATACACACACATATATATGTATATTTATATGTGAGAGTGTATGTGTGTATATATATATATATATATATATATATATATAAAATTAATCCATTAACCATCCATGGATACTTAAGTTGTTTCCACAGATTTACTATTGCTACACAGAAAAAGATAAATCTTATGATTTAGATGTGGTATTCTGCAAAAGCTCAAGTTCACGTGTGAGACAGTACAAGGAGGTTTGGAGGAAAAATTATGTGGACATAGAGTTAACCTAATCAGTGAATTAATCCCTGATGGGATTAACCAAACTGTAACTAGAAGCAGGTGGGGTGTGGGCAGGGGGAAGTGGCTCATTGGAGGTGTGGCTACAGTGTATATATTTTGTATCTGGAGAGTGGAGTCCTCTCTGCTTTCTGATCACCATGTGAACTGCTTCCCTTTGTCACACTCTTCTGCCATGATATCCTGCCACACCTCGAACTCCAAGGAATGGAAACTGCTGTCTGTGGATTGAGACCTTTGAAACTAGGAGCCCCAAGTAAACTTTTCCTTCTCTACAACTGTTCTGGTCAGGTCCTTTAGTCATAGCAGAAAAAAAAAAAACCTGACAAAAATAGTAAGTGAGATGCTATATATACTAATTTGCTTCACTATAGTAAATGTTTTACTATTTATATTTATCCTATAACATGGTTTTTAAGGACCCAACTCTGGGCTTTGTGCATGCTAGGCAAGCACTCTTCCACTGAGCTAAATCCACAACCTTTATAGCATGTTGTATACTTTAAACATACATGTCAAAGTTAGTTTAAAAATAAAAAATAGGGTGGAAACAACTTTGGAAATCTTAAAATAATGGAATATAAAAACTATATAGCAAACTAAAAAGTTTCTTCTCAGCAAAATAAACAATCTGTGAGGTGAACAGAGAGCCTACATCCTGGGAGCAAATTTTTACCCCTCACACATCAGATAGAGCATAAATCTCTAGGGTATAAAAAGAACTCAAAAAGCTAAGCACCAAAGAAATAAATAACCCAATCAACAAATGGGCCAAGGACCTGAACAGATACTTCTCCCAAGAGGATATACAACCAAACAACAAATATATGAAAAGATGTTCATCATCTCTAGCAATTAGAGAAATGCAAATCAAAACTACTATAACATATCATCTCACTCCAGTCAGAATGGAAGCTATTATTGAAGACAAACAACAATATGTGTTGGCGAGGATGGGGGGAAAAGGCACACTCATACATTGTTGGTGGGACTGCAAATTAGTGCAGCCAATATGGAAAGCATTATGGAGATTCCTTGGAAAACTGGGAATGGTCCATCATTTGATCCAGCTATCCCTTTCCTTGGTCTATACCCAGACTTAAAAATAGCAGCCACATCAATGTTTATAGCAGCACAATTCACAATAGCTAAACTGAGGAGCCAACCTAGATGGCCTTCAGTGGATGAAATGGATTTTAAAAATGTAGCATATATACATAATGGAATTTTACTCAGTAATAAAAGAGAATAAAATCATGGCATTTTCTGGTAAATGGTTGGCATTGGAGAAAATAATGCAAAGTGAAGTTAGCCAATCCCCAAAAAACAAATGCTGAATGTTTTCTCTGATATAAGGAGGCTGACTCATAGTGGGGTAGGGAGGGGGAGCATGGGAGGAATAGATGAATCCTAGATAGGACAGAGGGGTGGGAGAGAAAGGGAAGGAACAGGGGATTAGCAAGGATTGTGGAATGTAATAGACATCATTATCCAAAGTGCATGAATGAAGACATGAATTGGGGTCAACATACTTTATATACAACCAGAGATATGAATAATTGTGCTGTATATGTGTAATAAGAATTGTAATGCATTCTGCTGTCATTTATTTTTTTAAAAAAATCAATAAAAATATATATATCAAAATAATAAAATTTAAAAGTGATTTATTATTAAGCAAAAGAGAAAAAGAATCAAAATAACAGGATTATCATTTTATATTAACAAAAGAGCAGTTTACCTAGAAAATAAAACAACCATATATTGTTATTCACTAAGAAAAATCATTTTTAAATGTGTAAAGCATAATCTTATAAAACTGAATGGACAACTTAGTAAATTCATAATATTTATGGAAGATATCAATATTACTATCAGATATTGTTAGGTCAGTGGCACAAAAAAAGAAAGCTTAAGAACTTGAATTGTGACATCAATAAGCTCGACTATTCCCATGATCACAGAATTCTGCAAATCAAATCCCATTTACTCTTCCTAAATATATATGTATATTAATTTAAAAGGGGGTTAAATAGACTATAAAAGAACTCAGCAGTCTAGAGAAATAACTATCACATAGTAAAAATAAATGATCACAATGGTGGCCCAAAGCAATATGTCTAGAAATGTAATAACACATTTCTAAATTATGAAAATTGAGTATGGAAATTAAAAAAGGATTTAGAATTAAGTGACTATCAAAACATGGTATATCCAAAACATTCAGATGTAGCAAGTGATGCTCAGAACTTCATATCCTTAAATATGAATATTAGAAAAAAATTGTAAAGAGAGTGAAGATTATTTGAGCTATTAATTCTAAAACTCAGAAAAATATCCAAAAAATAAATAAAATATGAGAATAAATTAATAAAGAGAAAAAGCAGATATTAATAGAAAATTTTTTCAAAATATTACCCAAAAAACTATATCTGAATATTCAGAAAGATTAATAAATATATCAGGCACTTAAAGCCACTTTTCACAAATTCTAGTCCCCATTTTAACTCTAGATATCACTATAAAACTCAGCTTTATTCAGGTATCAACGGTATTGCAAACTTTACTTCTTGCTTTCTACATAGGGTGTTTTTAATTCCTTGGCATAGGGAATCTACAGTAATGAATTCTGCTCTTATTATGGCCAGCCTGTATGCACAAGTTTGACAACATGTCAATGGGCTGGAGTTAGACCAATGGGGGATTAGAGATAGTGGACACATGTTCCCCTCTTCCTTGCCTTGGATACACAATTCAGAAACACATTTCACATTATACTACAGAGGGTCATGGAAGGTCAAACCTAGTCACACACAGTTGTGATTTATCCCCAGAAGATTCTCTTTGATTTGTTTTACATAGACCTTGTTTTACTTTTCATAGTCTCCCCCATTATTGTTTCCTAGGATCATTTTCCAAAATAAAACTATACATATATTTCCTCTACTTTCTGAGGTTAGGATTGGGGAGGGCTTAGAATAAGACAGTAAATATCACAAAAAAAAATAGAAAGAAGCTAAGTTGAATGATAAACTTTAAATGATAAAATATTTAATATAAAGGCTGGAGATGTGTCGCACTGGTTAAGTGCTACTGGGTTCGATCCCCAGTACCAAAAATATATATATATCAGGCATATATATTCGATTGTACATGGAAAAAGTAGGGTTATAATTAGAGTAGGCTGCTGGTCTATATATAAAGAGCCAGAGGACTCCCTATCTCTATATCAAGAACTAAGGAACTAAGGTTATATTAATATTACAGCTGGCAGGAATGCTGAGACTGATATGAAGAGCAAAAGAAAAAGGGACTATGCTGTCAAAACAAATAGGAGTACCTGGCTGAAAATGTAGATTGGGAAGTAGGATTCTTCATGTTAAGAAACCAGAAATTCTGGGTTCTTTATGTATAGATGATGAGAAAGAGGTTGGAACAGGGTTAGGGTTAGGGAAATATATATATATATATATATATATATATATATATATATATATATATACACACACTCACACACACACACATATACATATATATACACATACACACACATACATACATATATGTGTGTGTGTATATATATATATATATATATATATATATATATATATATACAATATATAATATATATGCATATATACATCCAGGCATATATATACATATATAGGTACTGGGGATTGAACTCAGTGGCATATATATATATATATATATATATATATATATAGAGAGAGAGAGAGAGAGAGAGAGAGAGAGAGAGTCAGCCAAAATCACAAAAGGAATTAGCTGCAAGAGGCTTTTAAATACATGTTAAAAACATAATTTATTCATTAAAAAAGAAAGATTAATGGATGTAATAATAAGTCAATTTTATTTTGTGCCTCAGTAATCCTTTAAATATATTCCAAAGGGTAACTTGTTCTTTTACCCTTCAGTAAAAACTCAGGCAGAGCAGGAAATCGATTCCAAAGTTCCTTTCAATCTCACGCACAAACATATAACATATACACAAATGTCTCAATTCTGAAAACAGAATATTAGGCCCTTGAAATAATCAAAACTGAATTATATTTAAAGTTAAATCTTCTCCTCTTCTCAAACTGGATTTTGCCAGTGTGAAGTGAGGAAGAGTAAGTAAAGACAGAAAAACAAAAAGTGATGTAATTGCTTTTACTGTCATAGGATGCCCCGCACTCTCTGGGCCTAGAAAATACTTTATGTCAATTCTTTCTCTTGTAGGTATTTTTAATATATTCTTCCAAAGTTTCCATTAAGAATATTCACTTGTACTTCTCATGACATAGGGAACGCCCTTTGAGGCAGCCCATTCTGTACAGACTCTATTTTTGTCCTATGGCCCTTCAAGTTGTCCTTTGGACAAGATAAAAAAGGATATCAGTCAAATCTGTCTCCTCAGCTGACTCACAAATATCTCAGTTATATCTTTTGAAAGTACCCACCAAATTCCATGCAGCCACCTCTTTTCCAAACCCCAACACCAAGCCTCTCAGATATAGATTTCTCAGCTATGTGTCAGATGGCTGCCCACTCTGTCTCTACAAAGCGGGGGACTTTTTTGTTTTGTTTTGTTTCTGTCAAATGTCAAATGTCTTCTCACCTGTGGTGAAATAAGACAGAACCCCTCATGTTTTCTCCTCAGTGGCATGAGTTCACAACATGCTAGCAATTCGCCCCCAAGTAATCTGAAATACCAACCTTTTCTCAATCACTATTTAAGACAAGGTCAAAATTAAGCCATAAATTGTTGGAGGCCAGAAATAAAGCCTTTAATTTTTACTTCATATTGACTGTAAATTATTAAAATAGACTTTTTATGTTATATACAACATATAGAATTTGGTTGTAACAGTACCCTATTTGTTAGAACAAAATTAAGAATGAAACTAGTCCAGTTTTTTTTTTCAGCTAAATGACTTCAACAAAACAATTATTATGTCCTAAGAAATCTACTCAGTTTTGACTTTAGCTGACTATCTTTTAAAGGGAATCACACTGTAATAACTATGTGAGGATTTTATCCTTATATTCAACATACCCTGTGAATTCTTTCTTATTCAAGTCAGTTCATTTCTGAAGAGCTTTTGCAGTTGCTTTAAGTTGTGATTTCAGTTTATCTTTGTAATTTTTGACAACCAGGGAAATACCAACAGGAAAGACCAATGTTAAAGGCAAAGAAGGATTTGATGGGTGGGGAGCAGCCTAATATGTATCTTTTTTGAGTACTTGCAAATGTTTTTCTGTTGCACCTTTTCATTAAAAAAAATGTTCAAAGAACACTTCATGATGAACACTCATATGACCAAGGCTCTCTATACTCATTGTGGGAACATTTATATGTTTGTAAAGACATAGAATAGCATCTGGAAGGACACCAACCAATCACACATCTGTAGACACTAATGGGATCAATTCTGGGTCAGTTTTGATTAATCTGTCTCTTTATTTATGGGTCTTATTTTCTTCATTCTTTGCACACCTGATAAATTTTGATTGGATTTCTGATGTGAATTTTACATCATTTGGTGTATGACCTGGCTCCTGGCTGACCTGATTTGCCCACTGCCTGCATAAGAAGTAGGCAAAAGGTGGAAGAAGTAAAAACTGAAATTTATGTAGTTTGATTAAACTAGGAAGCAGCTACACTGTTTCTCCCCAAGGGTCCCCTAGAAAAAGTTACAATTTGTAGAAACAAAAGCCAGGAAAAAGTTACAATTTGTAGAAACAAAAGCCAGGTGATATATATATATATACATACACACACACACACACACACACATACATACATACATACAACATGGATTTAGTTGGCCTGAAGAGGGGGCAAAATGAGGGGAAAAAAGACAGGAATTGCACACATATAGTAGATTTAGTTAACCTGTGCTAGACAGGTGGGTCGGAAGGAGGCAGTCTCCATTTACAGCCTTCTTGGCTTCCATTCAGGCCATGGGGTGGCAGCCTCTCAGCTTCCACTCACAGCATGAGGAAGTTGTTTTAATTTTAGAATGGCCCCAAATTCAGTCTGTTTCAGCTGTTAGATATTTTTTGTATCCCTAAAATATTATTGAGCTTTATTCTGAGATGCCATTAAGTTATTGGAAGTAGTTTGATCTTTTTGAATCATTCTTTTAAAATTCACTAGAAACCAACATAGCAGTGGTCTAGGGTTTAGTATTCCTTGCTACCAAGGCAAGACTTTTCTGTGTACTCTACTTAATGTCTCATCAATCATAAAGCTTTCCAATCTGATTGGTGGAAATAGGCACTATTCATACTTGTATGTATTCTGGGTAGTTTTACCTTTGCTTTTTTCAAGTTTTTCGTTCCCCTGCCTTGGGTGGCATCCTCACATGCATGTGCTGATCAGAACTCAGCTGAATATTTGAATAGAATTCTTTGCATACTTTTTGGAGTAAACTGAATTTTTTCCTCTTTGGTGCTCTGTCCTGCAATCTGTAGTCACTTTAGTCTCTCAGGATTCTCAGCTTTCTCCTCAAATTAGTGAGTCCAATGGACTCTGTCTCTTTATCTGCTCCCATATGCCCACTTTAGCACTATTGAATGGAAACCCTAAGAAGGAAGTAAGCTGGGTCTATAATATGGTCTCTTATCTCTCAGAGATCTCTGTTCTTCATCACCTGATGTTCAGAGTTTATTTATATTTTTTTCTAATTATTGTTCTTCTTTCAAGCAGGAAGGTAAATCCTGTCACTGACATTCCTTCTTACCTAGAAATGAAGTTACTCTATATTTTTAACCCCTTACGTTCCCAAGTTTTCAATTCCGTAAAAGATGATGGTACCTAATGAATTAAGAGAGAAGGAAAACACACACACACACACACACACACACACACACACACACTTGAATGGGGGGATATAGATGTATGTGTTCTGTGTGTGTGTATGTGACAAATCCGGGTTTCATGTTTTTCTTTATCTCAGAGACTGTCAGACCTTTTCCAATGCAGCTACTAAAGCTGCTTAAATTGACTGCTAATGATTCTACTGTAGCTGTTACCAACTTTTGTGCCCATTTTTCTCTCTGTGAAATTGATAACTGTTTTATGAAGCTCCCAAGAGAATCTGAAACACTCTAAGAGAGTTTGAAACAAGCTTCTCTGGGATGTACTAGAGGAGAATCCCAAGGCACCACTAAGCATTACACAAAAATGCCCTGACTTTTATCCCTCCAGAGACTATAGGTGACTCTCCTACATGTGTGGAAACTTTTCTCCTACACTATGCTTAAGACTTCCCAGAGTCCTTGAATTCTAGCATTGATATCAAATAATTGGCCTAGAGATTGCATTGTCACAGTAAACATTTTACTACCCCCTTTCCACATTTCTTCAGGTAGGTTTCTTACTGTGTTTAATTAATTTGTATATTTTAAATACCCTTTGTTCATTTTAAACTGCAGGTTATTTCCAAAATCTGAGATCTTTTCTTGATGAATGATATAAAATAAGATTTTCCCATTTGAAAGGGAGATTATAACACTAGTGAAAATTTAAAAGCCTGTTATGATCAAAATACTTGCTCTCTAAGACTAAAGGAACAAATTTAAAGCTTCCCATATGACATTTATCAACTTACCTTTTGATATGGTTTTAATGTGAGGTGTTCCCCAAAAGCTCATGTGTGAGACAATGCAAGAAGGTTCAGAGGAGGGGCTGGGGTTGTGGCTCAGTGATAGAGTACTTGTCTAGCATGTGTGAGACCCTGGGTTCAATCCTTAGCACCATATAAAAATAAATAAATAAATAAAGGTAATATGTCCATCTAGAACTAAAAAAAATATTAAAAAAAGAAGGTTCAGAGGAGAAATGATTGGGTTGTGAGAGTCTCAACACAATCAGTAAATTAATTCCTGATGGGATTAACTGGGTGGTGACTGGTGGCAGGTGAGGTGCAGCTGGAGGTAGTGGTTAATTGGGGGCGTGGCTATAGGGTATATATTTTGTATCTGGAGTGTGAAGTCTCTCTCTTCTCTGCTTTTTGGTCACCATGATGTGAGCTGCTTCCCTCTGCTACCCTCTCCTGCCATGATGTTCAGCCTCACCTTAAGCCCTGAGGAACGGAGCTGGCCTTCTATGGACTAAGACCTCTGAAATTGTGAGCCCTCAAACTATTCCTCATTACAGTTGTTCTGTTCAGGTTCTTTAGTTCTGGTCAAATCCTTTAGTCACAGCAGCAAAAAAAGCTAAGACACCTTTAATAATGAACATTAATAATTAGAGGCTTTTTATCTGCTCTTGTTTGTTCCTTCTCAGCTTTGATTCCTTTTGATCTTTGAGTCCTTTTAACTTTCTTTTGCACTTCAGAAAGGTTTACTTCACTTGTATCATCATGACCCCTTTAGCCTTGAAGTTTATTTACCCACCTCTGGAGTATCTTTGAATCTACTTAAAATCTTTATAGAAAAGTGATAGTAACAGTTGAAGATTTATATTATTTGGCTTTACATTTTTCTAATTCATTAATAATTGCCTAGTGGGCCCATAAAACTGAAAGCTGAGAAACTGAACAGTACATTCTTATTTGTTTTGTCCATAGAGAAACAAGTGTACTTTAAGATTTAATCCTAGAATCCTTTAAGAAACTGGCCCACATGTCATTGACTTCCAACTGACAAGTCAATCTTTCAGTTTAGGAGGATAATACACCATCTTTCATAAGAAAAATCTTTTTCACTTTTGGGTTAAAATATTATCATTGAATATTAACTTAAAGTGCACTTAATATCAGATGTTACAGATCAGACAAGAAGTCATTCATCACAGATTTACATTATATAAGCATTTAGATGGTATAAGTCACTGTATGTGTGGTCTTGGGGAACTGGGGGGTGAGAGAGAAAGAGACTAGTTACATGGAGAATATAATGATTATAAGATGAAGCCTTTCTGTTTTAAAGGCTAGATGGATCAATGGATAGATGGCATTGGAAAAGAGCATAAATTATCTCAGTACAGAGGCAGTACAAAGAAAAGTTTGTATAGATTTACATTAAGCCAGAAATGCAGCAGTTTTTACTGCAATCTTTATTATTGATTGAAGTGGTAGTGTCTCACTTTTGTGAGGCTGAAATAAAGGATGTAAGTGGCCAGGAACCAGAACTAAGAACCAGTGAATTTATTAACAGTTATGAATGATTACAAAACATGTAAATATATTAAATATACAACTGGCTGTAAATATATTGAAGACTTCTTTAAAATCTGACAAGGTGTCAAAATATGTTTGAAATTGGGGAAAAGAGGAATCAAAGAAGAGTCTAAAATCATATATTTGAATCCAGTAAAGGAAAGAAGAATGATAAGGAGCCATCTTGTGGGAAACATGGAAAATTCAATACCTCACAGAATTTGGTAAAACTCTGGGGAAAAGAACAACATCCTTTCATGAAGATATTTAAATAACAGATATCCCTTCACCTGAATTAGTTTGCGAGCAACACTACCTGGAGCTAAGAAAAAAATGTACTGGAAAATACTTTACACTATTTTAAATCATAAAAGCCTAATCCATAACTCAGAGATCTGAGGTGGAAAATTCGGGTTTATTTTTTGTTGTTGTTCAATAAAAACTTCCTAAGGGGCTGAAGGTGTGCCTCAGTGATAGAGCACTTGCCTGGCATGTGTGAGGCCCTGGGTTCAATCCTCAGTACCATAAATAAATAAATAAATAAATAGTCCATTTACAACCAAAAATATTTTTTTTAAAAAAACTTCCTAAGTGTTTAAAAGGTCTTAAGATAGCCAATGTGTATAGTAGTGAATGGAAAGGGAGAACCAGTGTGTTTAGTAGTGGACTTAAAGGCTCATGCATTAAGAAACTTCCCTTTCTCAGTATAGTGCTATATAAGTAGTTGGCACTGCTGGAACACCATCCCTAGGCATTGTCCTCTCAGTTTTCATAAAGATTATAAAGAAGTGTGGGACCCATCCATTTCTACTCTTGTACACACTCTCCCAAATGACAAGAGTACATTATTCTAAAGAGTATACCCACACTGGACACAGTGGTGTGAGCCTGTAGTCCCAGATACTTGAGAGACTGAAGCAGAATGATCTTTTGAGCCCAGGAGTTGGAGGACAGACTTGGCAACATAGTGAAATATATAACCCTAACCCTAAAAATATACAAAGAATGTACCCAAATGTAGTCAGAATCTATGACAGCATTGGTGTAATTAGTTCACAAGGTCATTAAACATACCTTGGAATCATTAGAAACTAAACATGAAATTTAGTGAGATACAGAAAAAGACACCAAGTCAAAATCTTTAAAATGAAAATAGCTATAGATTGTAATTCATGACCTTGATATGGTCTATTTCTTAAATACCTATTTAACCTTACAAGTTTAATTTTTACAAAAAAAGATGATGACTTGAAAACAGAGTAATAGTATATAAAGATTGTAAAATAGAATATAATCCCAATATGTGTATGTGTATGTCTGTATATGTTTAGGTTAGAATGTAGACATGAGCTTATAAAGCTTATTTTAAGATACTGATCTTAATCGTGTAAATTTGAGGATGTAAATTGTTTTTCATATACTTTTAAATTACTCTGGATATTCTTACAAAAAGAATCATGTAATCAAAAGGAATTCCTGTCTTTTTACTAAAATATTTTTTGTGCTTCTATCTTATTTTTCTGATATTGTTTTTTTGTTGAATTTGTTGTTGTATCCTAGTAAAATGTTATAAGTATGTGAACAATTATCACCATTATACCAATATTTGTTTCACAACTGGGAAGTAAGTATAATAAGAAAGAATGCCATAATAAAGAGATTAAATAAGATCATATAAAAAACCTGATATAAGTTGTCACCATAAATGAAATATGCATTGGATGCATCCAAATCACCATGATTGAAAAGGTAATAAATACTAAAAGTTTTTAAAATTTATGGCATATATTCAGTAATGTATAAGCTATATAACGTAAAATTACCTTTTCAATATAAAATTGAGGAAAATTTCTCTTTATCAATGACATCTTTCTTCTTTGCATTGTCATAAATTGGAAAATTTGAAAGAAAGCACTTTTCCCCCTTAGAGGCCACACTTTTAAGTGGCATCAGCTACTTAATTTGTAATTAAATATTCATAGAATTAATATCAGAGAAGTTCAATAATGTTGATAATCACAAAATGCAGAAGGATATAGTAATTACCAAGATGCATACACCTACATACCATTATACATTCTACCAAAAACAACTATCAATAATCATGGTAGTTTTCCCAGTAAGATGGTGGGTGATTCAGCACATATTAGCACTCCTGCCATAAAGTATTATGGTTCTGATTGCCTAGTTCTTATTTTATGTATCAGTCTTCATTCCCTGTGTTTCCTTTCCTGCATAGGGAAAGCACATTTCTCCCAGCAAGTTCTAAAAAGTAACTATGTTAAATCACCAAGGGAATTAATTAAATATGCTCTGCATCTTGCTCTCAATTCTTTCATTTTCTGCTCCCATTAGACAGTTCAGAAATCGCTTTAAAAGCAGTTACAGTCTTACAGCAGATAATTTCTAGCAGGCTAACTAATGTTCAAAACAATATTAATAACTAATTTTAATTTAGTTAAGTTCGATCTGCCAAACACTTTGGTAACTGTTTAACACCTTTTATTAACCACATTTTAAGAAGAAACAATGGTTTATTAGAAATACTGAGCACTTTGGTCAAATTTATGTATATAATAAATAGTGAATCTGGAATTCTACCCTCCAAGTGGTTTACTCAAGAAAAAAAGTACTTAATTATTCTTATACCACTTGATATCCAAATAAAACTACAGATACACTGGTTGTGAATCAATTTATGATAGCATGAGGCTACACAGGATGTATTAGGGATGACTCAGAAAATTCTAGAACCATAGATAATACACCTAGCATGGGGCTCATTGGGCACATGACAATGACATTTAGTTCCAATCTCAATCTTGAGTTTAATATAAGTCTCTTTCAAATCAGGCAGTGGAATAGTTTTAGCTCACTTCAGACCTTTATATCAGTGATGTCTAAATATGTAGAATATCTATTACTGATATAAGTTCAAGACTTTCATTACTCATATGCTTGTTTTTGGAAAATTTCACCAATGACTTATTCAAATGTTTTGTAACAATTTTATTGAAGTATAATAAGACAAGAACTGTACATATTTAATGTGTACAATCTGTTGAATTTGTATATATGCAAACACTCATGATACCATCATTGAAAATAAGGTAATAGGCATATCCAAAACCTCCTAGAGTTTCCTTTTGTTCTTTATTTTTATGATAAGAATACTTAACACAAGATATACCCTCTTAAATTTTAAAATGCACAATACCATGTTGTTAATTAAAGGCACTACATTACAGAGCATATCTCTAAAACTTATTCATCTAGCTCAACTAAACTTTGTACTCATTGAACAGCAACCCATCATTTCCCTTACTCTGCTATCCCCTGGCAATCACTATTGCATTATCCACTTTTATGAGTTTGACTATAAGAAATATTTTATATAAATAGAATCATGCAGTATTTGTCCTTCTGCAAATTGCTTATTTCACATTGTATAATGATCTCCACATTTAACCATGTTGACACAAGTGGTAGGATTTTCTTCTTTTAATACAGTATATTCTACTATATATGTATATAACATTTCATTTATCCACTCATATGTTGATGGAAACTTAGGTAATCAACCACAGTTAGGTAATCACCACAGTTGTCATTATTGTAATGCTGCAATGAACATGAGGGTGCGGATATCCTTTTGACTACTGATTTCAATTCTTTGGATATATACCCAGAAGTGGAGTTGCTAGATCATATAGTATTTCTATTTTATGTTGTTTGAGGAGCTTCCATGCAATTCTCCATAATGGCTGGCCTAAGTTCCATTCCCAGTAACAGTGTCCAAGATTTCCCCTTTTCCACATCCTTACCTTGCCAACACCTTTTATGTTTTTTATACTATCATTCTAACAGGTATGAGGGGCTATCTCATTGTATTTTTTATTTTAATTTCCCTGATAATGATGTTGATGACATTTTCATATAGCTGGTGGTTATCTGTCTTCTTAAAAGTAATGTCTGGTCAGTTCTTTAGCTCATTTTTAATTGAGTTGTTACTACTGATCTGTAGAACTTCCTTATATATATTGAAAATGAACCCATATCAGATGTATGGTTTGAAAATATTTTCTCCCATTCCATAGGTTTCTTTTTTCAGTCTGTTAATTATACCTTTTGCTGTAACATACAATTTGATGTAGTAATACTGGTCTATTTTTCTTCTATTGTCTATCTAAGTTTTGTCTAATGCAAGAAATCATTGTGGATACCAATATCAAAAACATTTTCTTTTCAGAGTTTTATTTTTTCAGGCATTACATTCAAGTTTTTAGTCCATTTTGAATAAGATTGGTGTATGGTATAACATAGGGGTCCAGTTACATTCTCAACCATGTGCTTTAGTCAGCTTTTTGTCACTGTGACAAAATATCTGAATAAACAATTTAGAGGAGGAAAGATTTACTTTGGCTCATGATTTCAATCCAAGACTGGCTTATTCCATTGTTTTAGGTCTCAGATGAGGCAGAATATCATGGCAGAAGAACATGGCAGAACAAAGCTCCTCAGCTAATTTATGGTGGCCAGGAAGCAGAGAACTAGAAAGCAAGGAATGGGCAGGGAACATGATAAACCCTTCCAAGGTACACCCCCAGTGACTTACTTCCTCCAACTAATACATACCTCCTACAGTTTCCACCCTTTCACAATAATGTTATTAAATTATAAATACCTCAATGAATTGATTTATCAATGAGGTCAGAGCCCTCACAATCCAATAATTTCCCCAAATCCCCACCTCTCAACATTGCTGAACAAGCTTTCAAAACTCAAGTGTAGAAGATGCTTCTTATCCAAACCATAATAATGAGGATCCACAGATTTCCCAGCACCATTTATTAAGGACTGTCCTTTATTATGTTTTCTTAGACTGTTGACACAGATCAGCTGACAGTATAGTTGAGGATTTACTTATGTTCCATTAGTCTGTTTCTCCATCTTTATGCCAGTACCATACTGTTTCAACTATTTGGCTTATAATGTTTTTTGGAATCAGGAAATATGATGCCTCTGGCTTTGTCCTTTTTTCTCAAGATCACTTTGTCTATTCTGGGTCATCTGTTGTTCTATATGAATTTTAGGATTTTTTCCACTTCTATAAAAATGCCATTGGGAAACTGATGTGGATAATATTGAATTTGTAGGTTTCTTTGTATAGTATGAATATTTTTAGTATTCATTCATCCAAACCATGAACACAGGGAGCCTTACCATTTATTTGTTCTTCTTTAATTTCTTTCATCAATTTTTGTAGTTTTTAGTGTATGCTTTCATCCTAAGTGTATTTCTGAATATCTTACTCTTCATGACGTTTCTATAAATAGAATTATTTTCTCAATTTTCCTTTCATATGATTCATTTTCAATATATTGGAATCCAACTGATTTTTGTACACTGTTTTGTATATTGCAATTTAAATGAATTAATTCAAACAATTTTTTGTGGTGTCTACTTTTTGAAATATCTATAATCTATTGGCTAATTTTTGAAAAATGAAAAGATTAATTTTTTTTTTTTTTTTATTTTTTATTGTTGGCTGTTCAAAACATTACATAGTTCTTGATATATCATATTTCACAATTTGATTCAAGTGGGTTATGAGCTCCCATTTTTACCCCATATACAGATTGCAGAATCACATCAGTTACACATCCATTGATTTACATATTGCCATACTAGTGTCTGTTGTATTCTGCTGTCTTTCCTATCCTCTACTATCCCCCCTCCCCTCCCCTCCCCTCCCCTCTTCTCTCTCTGCCCCCTTTACTGACATTCGTTTGTCCCCCTTGTATTATTTTTCCCCTTCCCCTCACTTCCTCTTGTATGTACTTTTGTATACCTCTGAAGATTAATTTTTTACATTATAATAAAATCCTTTTGATTTTTGTCAGATTATGTTCTTTGCAGGATTGTCAATAAAATAGAATTCCATATGTTCCAGTTACTTTTGTGAAGATGTTAGGATATGGAAGAAATCTCTCAGTCAGTTGTTTTCTACTTCTGAACTTGCACCTGAATAAATGGAGCTGTTTTAGTCATCAATATTGCCATCATCCGATACCAGGTAGCAAGCAGGTGTGACTAGTCAAAGTAGATTTAATTGCACACTTAAGGAAAAATATTATTCATAGCACAAAATGTCAGTTAATACAGATATATTTTCCATTCTATACAGTGGAATTATGTTATGTTAGAAAACTTTCTTACAATTGAGAAACTTTGAAAGCTCTGAAAACCTTCTTACTTCACATTCTTCACAGAATATAAATGGAATATAGATGTCAGTGAGAAGACTCAATTTTATTTTTCTGCAGGTTTATCATTGTAGACTTGTTAAAAGTCCATTGTCAATACTAGAAAGTTTTTTACTATTCAAGTCACTTGTGAGGTATTCCAAAGAGGAACTTTACTCATGGTTTCTGTATTGCTAAAACTTAATCACTTTATCTTCTACCGGGACCTGATACAGCACAAAGTAAATAATGCTTTACTCAACAATGGGGGTGGGGGGGAAGTTAATGAAAAGGTTAAGGAGGGGAAAGAAAAAGAACAGGACCCCACAGAGAAAAAACAGAGTTGCATTTCTTACATTTAGTCCTGATATATCATGAAAACTAATGATATAACTCCTACGAACTGCATGCAAATCAGAACATTAATCTCTACCAAAATCGTTTATGTTATAGGAACCCACAAACAGATTTCCTTCAACTGCAGTAAATCAAACATGGTGGGTAGTTTCCGTTTGACTGATAAATACACATGTCAATGGCAGGAGGGCAGTGACATATGGAAGAGCAATAAATATTTTTCTGACACTTCAGCAGCCCTTGTTCAATGACACTAAAGGAAGATAGAAGACTTCAGGAGAAAATGCAAGCCTGTCTCTATTAGCTGCCATCCCATTGCCGAGGCAGCAACTTGAAGGTGATTTGGTGTTCTGTGGCACATAGCTTGCACATTTAGTCTTAAAAAATGAGCAGTCTGAAAGAAAAGAATCAATGGTTCTTTCAGATGAGTGTTTGCATTTTCCTTCCAATTATGGCATTCTCCCAATAACTTAGATTTCTTTTAATGACAATGATATTGCACATCTTTAAATTCTATAATATAGTGTCTAGGCAAATGTTAAAGCTTTTGTTCTTTGTCCCCCTCAACAATATTGTTTCTGTGCTTTCTGTCTGCATAATTATCAATTTCTTTTATATATATTTAGTTGTAGTTGGACACAATACCTTCATTTTATTTATTTATTGTTATGTGGTGCTGAAGATCGAACTCAGCACCTCACACATGCCAGGTGAGTGCTCTACCACTGAGCCACAACTCCAGCTCCATAAGTCTCCATTTCTAATGGGAAAAATTACAGGCAAATGTGTTAAAATCTTTTACACATTACATGTTATATCATTCTCAATGTCCAAGAGATTTTGAGGTATTTAGTTCCCAAAAACTTTAATTGATTTTTCACTTAACATTTCCCTAAACCCCCTCAACTGTTATGATTTTGGCACACACCAAGTATGGTTATTAATTAATAACTATGATTGCATCTAATAGGAAAAATTCAAAACTATTAAAACATAATTGTGGGTCACTTCCATTTTTATTTGTATGTCTTCCAATTCCTTTTGAACACTTACACCATGTACCAAAGGACACCATAAATCTCAAGTGCTGAGTTGATTCAACTCATAGGTGATGAAGGACAAGGTTCAAAATGGACCTCTGCTAACTCTGGTGCCAAGATCCTGGTAGATTGGGGTATAAATAACTCACATGATTCAGTGAGATTCGTGGGTCATACTGAAAAGGCAGAGCCCTGGATCTGTACAGAAGAAATACCCAAACAGATATCTGGCTATATTCAGGGCTGCCAGGCAAATCACTTATAAAGATATATGTGACAAGTAAGCAATAAGAGACAGTCAAGTTATCCATTTTGAGGTCAAAATAAAATAATTTGGGCAGGTATAGATGTCATATCATAGTAAAAGTGATGAAAGACTCTTTGGTCATATTACTAGGAGCTATTTTTGCTTGCTGAAAGCCTTTATTGCAGTCTCCTGATTACATTTTAAAAGAAATGAACATATATGTCTTGACCATGTACTCATTCAAAGTCTAATAATAAGGATTTTAGAACAGAAACAACAATTTTTGGAGGGCAGCTTTATTTGAGCCCAAGCCATACCAAAGAATATAAGAGCTTCTATGGAGAGGATACCATAGAACAGGCTCTGGCCACACTGGAGTCCACTGCTCAGAGTGAGAATGGATCCTGCTGAGGGGGCACTGCAGTTCTGTGCCACAGTCTTTTCCCATAGAGTATTGTAGCCCATGTCACTGCCAAGATTGAGAGAAGATGACATGAAGAGACACTGAGAGTCTGCTGCTATCTCCAAGATCACCACCCTCAAGAGCAGCCAAATGTGGGCTTGCTCTACCAGCAGAGCTAGGAGTAGATACCCCAGTTAATTGATATCAACCCCCAGACTGCATATGGGCCTGCACCCCACCCAGACTAAGAACAGGTCACTCATCCCCCCAATCATGCTAACTGATTTGGGGGCTTATGGTGCTAGAGATCCTTGCCAACAGTAGTGCTCAGCCAACCAGTACCTGGAGAAATGTCCATCACCCTCCTGATATCACCATTCCCACTGTTGAAGTGGGCAGCCCACATAACTGTTCTGTGCACCTCACCTTCCTGGGCCGTTAGAATATTATTGCCTCCTTCATGTGACTCCTCAAAAGTGTAGGTCTCTTTGACCCTACTAAGAAAGCACTATGCCCAAAGCCATTAAGTATACCCAAAGAAACTATTTAAAGACTACAATATGGGTCCCAACTGAAGCCATAATCACATATCAAACTGACAACCCAACACTCTTCTTCAGGAGAAAGCTGTTTACTATGAAAGACCTCTTACAAAAGTGGTAGCTATAAGTAATCCACCAGATCTACATATCTCATTATAGGATCACAAGAATCCCACTAGATTAATAGCAAATGTCTCAGAAGAAACTTTATAGGCCAGCAGGGAATGGAGTGATATATTCCAAATTTTAAAGAAAATAATTATCATTCAAGAATACTATGTAAAACAAAGCTATCCTTTAGAATAAATGAGGAAAAAAGAATGTTAAGGCAAGCAAAAAACTGAGGAAATTCATCATTACTAGATTAGCTTTCCCAAAGGAACTTAAGAGTCCTACATCCAGAAGCAAAAGGAAGATAACTGCCATCATGAGAACATGTGAAAGTATAATTATAAACCTCCTGGAAAAGTAGATGCACAAAGGAAAAATAGAAAATAATCAAACCTTATAACCAAACCACACAAGATGAACAAATTACATGCAAAACAGAAGAAATTTAACAAAATTACCATAGGAAATTCTTACTTATCTATAATAACCTTGAATATAAATGGACTAAATTTCCCAACTACAAGAAACAGTTTGGATGAATGGATACAAAAACAAGACCCAAGGATACAGTACCTACAAGACAATGGGTTTTACGAGTAAAGACACAGACTAAAAATAAAATGATAGATAAAAGATATTGCACACAAACAGAAACCAAAGTGAACAGGTATTCTCATATCAGACAAAACAGAGTTGATGATAAAATCTGTAAAAAAATAGAAAGCAGTTCACCATATAATTATCAAGGAATAAATTCAAAATGAAAGTATAAAAATCATAAATTATATGCACCTAGCACCAGAGTACTAAAATTTATTAAATGTTACTAGAGCAAAATTAATAGACCAGGATCCAATGCAATGATAAAAAGAGAACTTGACACCTGCTTTCATGAATGAACAGACTGTCCAGACAAAAAAAATCAACAAAGAAATGTCAAAATGTTGAGAGCCACAGCCGAAGGGGCCCCAGCAAACTTCTAGCTGCCAGCAAACTTCCGGCTGATGATTGGCTCACAGCGGCCCCAGCAACATCTAGCTGATTGGCTCCTCTGCGGTGATGCTCATTGGGCTGTTTCCCTGCCCTTTCAGACCACGGAGCTGCTCATTGGGGGACTTTTTTGGCTCCGCCCACGTGACCCAGCCAATCGGCCTCAAGAGCAGGAGGATTGTGGGTGTGGGAGAGAGAGGCTTATGGAAAGCCGGTGGTGGCAGTTGGGCTCTGAGGGTTTTTCCTGAGGAGCTGTGTGGTTTGGTGTATGGTTCTAAAAATAAAGTTAGTTTCTTTTGACAAGTGGCTCCTGATTGTGCCCAGCCAGACTGCGGCATCAAAATTAAACTATACTATAGAACAAGTGTGCTTAACAGACATTTAAACATCATTTTATCCTACGGTGGCAGAACTCATATTCTTTTCATCAAGACATGGAACATTCTTTAGAATAGACCATATATTAAGCCATGAAACATTTGCTATAAAAGACCATATATTAGCACATGAAACAAGTGTTAAACAAATTGAAAATGGAAAACTAGAAATAAACAAATAAACTCAGAAATTATACAAATTAATGAAGACTTAAAAACATGCTATTAAACAATCAACACTTGAATAAATCTGAAGGCAAATTCAAAAATTTCTTGGAACAAATGGAACTGGAAGCACAATATACTACAACTTATGGGGTAGAGCAAAATCAATTCAAAGAAGAAAGTTGATATCCCAATAATCTATATGAAAAATAGATTTCAAATAGCATAAAATATAGAGAACTAGAAAAGCAATAGCAAAGAAAACCAAAATTAGTAGAAATAATAAGGTTGAGAGTATAAATAAGCAAAATATGAACAAAAATTTCAGAAGCTCTATAAAGCAAAGAGTTCGTTTTTGTTTTGGGGTAAGATAAGAAAAACTAACCAATATTTAGCTAGACAAACAAAGGAAAAAGAAGATCCAAATAATATTAGAGACAAAAAGGAAACATTACAACTGATAGCAGAGAAATTCAAAGGATAATTAGTATTATGGACAAAATGTGCCAACGAATTGGAAAACCTATGGAAGCACAATATCATACTGAATGGAAAAAAAAACTTTTCCTCTAAGATCTGGAACAAGACAAGAATGTCCGTTGTCACTACTCTTATTGAACATAGTATTGGAAATTTTTTCCAGACCAATCAGGCAAGAAAAAGAAATAAAGAGCATAAAATAGGGAGAAAATAAAATCATTCCTGTTTGCAGATGATAGAATTCTCTATATAGAAAAAAACTATGGACTCTACAAATATGCTATCAGAATTGATAGATAAATTGTTAAGCTGTGGGATGCAAAAATCAAAATACAAACATGAGTAGCATTTTTTGCATACCAATAACAAGATTGTTGAGAAAGAACTCATGAAAGGAATCCCATTCATGATAGCTTCAAAAAAATTTAAAAAACCTAAGAAAAAATTTAACCAAGAAAGTGAAAGACCTCTATAATTACAAAACTCTGACAAAAGAAACTGAAGCGGGTACACACAAAAAATGAAAAGACCTCCTATGGTCATGAATTAGAGGAATTAATATTGCTAAACTATCCATACTACCCAAAGCAATTTACAGATACAATGCAATTCCCATCAAAATATTAATGACAATGCTGACATAACTAGAAAAGGTGATCTGAAAATTCATATGGAAGCACAAAAGACCCTAGATAACCAAAGAAATCTTAAGCACAAAGAACAAAGATGAAGACATCACCCTTCCTGATTTCAAAACATACTAAAAGCTATGCTAATGAAAATATTATGGTATTGGCATAAAAACAGATACACCAACAAATGTAACATTAGCCTGCCCAGAAACAATCTCATGCATTCACAGTCAACTAATTATTGACAAAAGTGCCAAAAAAATGAATCAAGGGCAGCATTTTTTTTCAAAATAAATGGTCTGGTTCTGGGAAAACTGGATATTAATATGCAAAAGATTAAAACTAAACCCCTGTCTCTCACCTGATACGAAAATAAGCTCAAAGTAGACTAAAGACATAAACAGTAAGATGTAAAGCTATGAAACTTCCAAAACAAATTTAAAGTTTTGTACAGGGAAAATACTTGAAGACATATGTATAGGCAACATGTGTTTTGGATAAAGCCCCAAAAGCACAGGAAGCAAAAGCAAAAATAGACAAATAGAATTGTATCAAATTCAGAAGCTTCTGCATAGTAAATGAACCAATCAGACTCAGGAGATGAATTACATTATGGGGAAAAAATGTGTTATTCATTTGTCTAAGGATAAATATGAAAATATAAGGAACTTAAAAGACTCAATAATAAGTATGAGTATGCCACAATAAAATCATTCTTCTGGGCTGGGATTGTGGCTCAGTGGTAGAGCACTAGCCTGGCACGTGAGAAGCACTGGATTCCATGCTCGGCACTACATAAAAATAAATAAAGTAAAGGCATTGTGTCCATCTATGACTAAAAAATCTAAAAACATTATTCTGTATAATTAAAATACACTCGTAATAAAAAGCCTCAATACCAAAAAGGCAAATAATGCAATAAAAAATGTCATTTTTTTAGAAACTTCCCAAAATAAGAACTTAAAATGGTCAAGCAATTCACTGCTCTCTTCCCTAACTTATGGATATTCTAATTTGCCTCTCATTTGCTCTATGCCAGTCATACTCAGTGGTCTTTGATTTTTTTCCTAAGTTCCAAATTGCCTTCTACCTCAGGCTTTTGCACATGCTCCCCATTAGGAACATTCTAGTTTACCTTTATCCCCATTTCCTTTTCTCACTTTCAAGAAACAAATGTTCCTCCTTCATCTTACAAGATAAATTTGCTTCCTTGGAAAAACATTCTTTGATTCCCAGAGAAGATTCATTTCTACTATATTATCCCTGCTCTTTGCAGATCTCCTTTGTAACACCTGTCATGAGTGAAAGTATTGTTTAATATCTTTTGTCCTGTTAACACTAGTTTCCATGAGGAGAGGGACTGTGCTGCACACATTTATAAATGATAATATAAATGTTTCATATTTGATTTTAGTTTCTCCCCAAATGTGGGGTCCATGCAGACAAAGTCATTGTCCTTATTATTTATTATTTTATCCTCAGCCCCTTGTTACAATATCTAGCTTCTGGAATCCATATAATAAATGGTTGTTGAATTAATTGATGAAACAAACATTAACTCAGTGAAGTTACCTGCTCACTTTTACCTTTTTTTTAGCTTTTATATATTAATTTTTAATCATTCTTAAAATTTTTAATGTTTGCATATTAGGTATATTCAAGAGAGCTGTATTATATATTAGGTATATTGATATTTGCAATTCATGTCAACTTTCAAGTTGAAATTATCTTTTGTAAAATTGGCAACACATGACATAATTTATGAGCAGAAGTGTTTCATTTGGTATGAATGTGACTATAAGAAAACAGCTACATAGAAAAATATGGTTGTAAATATGTGTATATATGTGTGTATATAGTGTGTATATATTCAATAACTAGTCAAATTAGAATTTGAGAGGTATAGGGCTGGGGTTGTGGCTCAGCGGTAGAGTGCTCGCCTAGCACATGCGAGGCCCTGGGTTCGATCCTCAGCACCATATAAAAATAAATAAAATAAAGGTATTGTGTCCAACTACAACTAAAAAATAAATATTAAAAAAAAGAATTTGAGAGGTATAATGATAGGTGTCATCAAGTGCAACCAAGACACGTCATAAATAAACACAAATAATAAATGATTTACCCAAGATTATAAATATAATTCATGTTAGGAGAAAGCCTTAATTTCCTGACCTCTTTTTCTTGATATTATATATATAATTATTATATTATATATCATATATAATATTATATAGTGCATATAATATTATATCATATATAATATAATATATATAATTTGCCTCTCTTTTGCTCTAGACTCCTGTCTCTCACCTGATACAAAAATAAGCTCAAAGTAGATATATATAATATTATATATAATATATAATAATGTATATAATATATACATTATATAATATTATATATAATATAACATTATATATAATATTATACATATATATATATATATATATATATATATATGTGTGTGTGTGTGTGTGTGTGTGTGTGTATGCATACGTATATATGACTGTTTGATCCAGGTATACAGAGTGTAATGATCAAATCAGGGTGGTTAACATTTCTATTTTAAAAGGTTTTGATTGATATGTAATCATTGTACATATACAAGGTATAGTGTGATAGTTCACAATATGTACAATATGCAGTGATCAAATCAGGGTAATTAATGTTTCCATCTCTTTTCATTACTTTGTGTTTAGAGACTTCAAGCACTTCTTTTCTAGTTATTCATAGAATTTTGGACTGTAGTACTACTGCTATTCTGTAAAACACTAGAACTTACTAATTCTATCTGTTTGGTGTGTAATATCAAACCTCTTACTATTCCCATCCCCATCTTTCCCTAGCCTCTGTTAATCACTATTATTCATTTTTATTGACTTTGTTTTAATCCTCCTATGAGAGAGAAAATCCTCCTATGAGAGAGAACATGTGAAGTTTGTCTTTCTGCATCTGACTTATCTCACTTAACATAATGTTTTTTACTTTGATTAATTTTGTTGCAAATTACAGGATTTGGGGGGTTTTTTTGTTTGTTTTTTGTTTTGGGGGGTTTTTTTGGTACCAGGGGTGCTTAACCACTGTGCCACATTCCTAGGCTATTTTCCTTTTTATTTTTGAGACATGGTCTCTCTAAGTTACTCAGGGCCTTGCTATATTGTGGTGTATTCATATATGTACATTAAGAAATTTGTGTTAGATTCATTCCACTGTATTTCCTATTCCTGTCCCCTGTCCCTTTTCTTCATTCCCCTCTGTCTAATCCAATGAAATTCTATTCTTCCCCCCACCCCTTATTGTGTGTTAGCATCTGCATATCAGAGAGAACATTTGGTTTTTGGTTTTTTGGAGATTGGCTTATTTCACTTAGCATGGTAGTCTCCAATTCCATCCATTTACTGGAAAAATGTCACAATTTCATTATTCTTTAAGGCTGAGTAATATTCCTTTCTGTATATGTACCACATTTTCTTTATCCATTAATCTGAAGAAGGGCACCTAGGTTGGCTCCATAGCTTAGCTCTTGTGAATTGAGCTGCTATAAACATTGAAGTGACTGCATCGCCATAGTATGCTGATTTTAACTCCTTTGGATATATGCCTAGGAGTGGGATAATTTGGTCAAATGGTGGTTGCATTCCAAGTTTTCTGAGGAATATCCATACTTCTTTCTAGAGTCATTTCACCAACTTGCAGTCCCGCCAGCAATATAGGAATGTACACTTTTCTCCACATCCTCATCAACATTTATTGTTACTTGTATTCTTGATCGTTGCTATTATGACTAGAATAAGATTCAAATATCATTGTAGTTCTAATTTGAATTCTCTAATACATATTTCATCACTTTATAACTAAGTAACATTCATTTGTGTATATACAGTACATTTTATTTATCCATTCATCTTTTTGTGGGCATCTACATTGATTCCATAATTTCATTATTCTGATTAGTGCCACAATAAATGTGGATATGTAGGTATCTCTATTATACACTGACTTTAATTCCTTTGGGTATATCCCTAGAACTAGGGTACCTCAATAATATGATAGTTCTATTTTTAGCATTTTAGCATACTGTTCTCCATAGTGGCTACACCAATTTACCTTCCCATCCACGGTGTATGTGTTTCCATTTCTCTGTATCCTTGCCAGCATTTATTATTTTTTTGTTGTTTTGATAATAGCCATTCTAATGGGATGAGATACTATCTCATTATGTTTTGACTTGTTATTTCCCTGATGGATAAATTTCAATATTGTATAAACCTTTCACACATTGAAACGGTGCACATTGAGTGTAAACCTTTCACCCCAAAACAATTCCTCTCCTATAGTATAACTGCTTAAAATAAAACTATTTGGTTGGAGGAAAACATTTTTTAATATTATCTCATTAATTTGTGCTGGTTGGGAAATTATATGGATCATAAGAACAACATTAATATCCTAGGGCAATTCCAAACATTATATATATTTAGTTCCCATGCTAAAGAGCAAAGAAAATAAAATCTCTAGCCCAAATTCTGACTCACACATTTTCTTTTTCCTAATTCAGAGGCTTATTTAGGCCACTTGAACACAATAAGGAATTCAATCTTATTTTTATGAGTCATCCTGAGTAATAATAAATTATTCAGAAACACAGGGGAAATGAAGTATCCTATTCAGATATTGTATCATGAAAATATATGCCCTTTATATGATAAAATGTTTGTAGGCTTTGCCCTAAAATTTAGGTATTCCAAGATGTAAGGGAAGCTTTTCAAAAGGACCCTTAACAGCCAAATACATTGACAAGATCTGGGGGAAAAAAAGCAATGCTCTATTTGAGTAGCAGGTGCCTCTAGATCATTCTATTTTCCAGCAAGTCCTGAACGTTTAACTGAAACTGCTACAACCTGAATTTACACCCATTCCTTACATTAAGTGCAACCTAGTAACATACAGCCATAAATTGATGAGGGAAAGGCGCACTTTGAGTGTAAACATTTCTTTCTGAGGTTTTTAAATTTCCCATTCCAATGCCATTAAGTCGAGCTACATTTCTACTTTTTTTCTTCTTTCAGTTTTTCATAGCATTTTTTGTGATGCATTCTTCTTTCAAAATTTGAGGTAAATAAATATTTCTTTTTTATGTAATATAATGTAATGTTGTACAAACTATGGGTCTGAATTCCAATTTTGCCTCTAACATTATTACTTTCTTTTTTAATGTAGATTTGCTTTATTTTTGTGATTAAGTGGTAGAAACAAAATGCAGCAAGACTTTCATGGAGTCACAAAAGTTGGAGTTTTCCAATAATGCAATATTTTGTGTTTAGTTTTCACTTAACAATATTACTCATAAAACACTTAAATATACCTTTCCCATGTCATCCTCACATTCTTATCAAAATTATTATCTTGTGAAACTGATCAAAACCAAGAAATAACTTTCAAATTAAATCAGAAGTTTTCCAATTTCATATTTTTTCTTAAAGGTAAACTATACCCAATGACATCTTGTATATTCTGAATTTGGCAAAAGCTGTAACTCTGGCCATATCTATTTCAGTGTAGAATATACAACACTTGTTCAAATGGGTTAATTGTTATAGAAATTAGTTTTTCCATGCTTATCCCTATTTTATTTTTTCTTTTAATTAATTAATTTTTTATTCCAATTTGTTATATAGGACAGCAGTATGCATTACAATTCATATTATACATATAGAGCACAACTTTTCATATCTCTGGTTGTATATAATGTATATTCACATCATTCATGTCTTCATACATGTACTTAGGGTAATGATGTCCATCTCATTTCACCATCTTTTTACTTCCATGCCTTCTCCCTTCCCTTACAACCCCTTTGCCCTATCTAGTGTTCCTCTAAACCTCCCATGCTCCCCCTCCCAACCCCACTATGAATCAGCCTCCTTATATCAGAGAAAACATTCAGAATTTGTTTTTTTGGGATTGACTAACTTCACTAAGCATTATATGGTCCAACTCCATCCATTTACCTACAAATGTAATGATTTTATTCTTTTTATCACTGAGTAGTATTCCCTTGTGTATATGTACCACAGTTTCTTTATCCATTCATCTACTGAGGGGCATCTAAGTTGGTTCCACAGTTTAGCTATTGTGAATTGTGCTGCTATAAACATTGGTGTGGCTGTGTCCCTGTAGTATGCTGTTTTTAAGTCCTTTAGGTATAGACCAAGGAGTGGGATAGCTGGTTCCATTCTAAGCTTTCCAGGGAATCTCCATACTGCTTTCCATATTGGCTGCGCCAATTTTAAGTCCCACCAGCAATATATGAGTCTGCCTTTTCCCCCACATCCTTGCCAACACTTATTGTTGTTTGTGTTCTTAATTTGTGCCATTCTGACTGGAATAAGATGAAATCTTAGAGTAATTTTGATTTGCATTTCTCTAATTGCTAGAGATATTGAACATTTTTTCATAATATTTGTTGATTGATTGTATATTATCTTCTAAGAAGTGTCTGTTCCACCCATTGTCATATTTATTGATTGGATTATTTGGGGTTTGGGGGTGTTAAGGTTTTTGAGTGTTTTATATATCCTAGAGATTAGGGCTGTATCTGATGTGCTTGTGGTAAAGATTTTCTCCCATTCTGTAGGCTCTCTATTCAACTCACTGATTGTTTCTTTTGCTGAGAAGAAGCTTTTTAGTTTGAATCCATCCCATTTATTGATTCTTAGTTTTAATTCCTGTACTATAGGAGTTTTATAAAGGAAGTTGTGGCCTTATCCAACATGATGGAAATTTGGGCCTACTTATTCTTCCATTAGGTCTCTGGTTTAATTCCTAGGTCCTTGATCCACTTTCAGTTGAGTTTTGTGCACGGTGAGAGATAGAGATTTAATTTCATTTTGTTACACATGGATTTCCAGTTTCCCCAGCTCCATTTGCTGAAGAGGCTATCCTTTCTCCAATATATGTTCTTTGGTGCCTTTGTCTAATATGAGATAACTATAATTATGTAGGTTTGTCTCTGTGTCTTCTATTCTGATCACTGGTCTGCAGGTATATTTGGTGTCAATACCATGCTGTTTTTGTTACTATTGCTCTGTAGTATAGTTTAAGGTCTGGAATAGTGATGCCACCAGCTTCACTCTTCCTGCTTAGAATTGCTTTAGCTATTCTGGGTCTCTTATTTTTCCAGATGAATTTCATGATTGCTTTTCCTATTTCTATGAGAAATGTCATTGGAATTTTATTTGGGATTGCATTGAACCTGTATAGTGCTTTTGGTAGTAGGGTCATTTTGACAACATTAATTCTGCCTATCCAAGAGCAAGGTAGATCTTTCCATCTTCTAATATCTTAATTTCTTTCTTCAGCATTATGTAGTTTTCATTGTAGAGGTCTTTCACCTCTTTTGTTGATTCCCAAGTTTTTTTTTTCTTTTTTTGTGGCTATTGGAAATGGGGTAGTTTTCCTAGTTTCTCTGAGGATTTGTCACTGATATACAGAAATGCCTTTGATTTATGGGTGTTGATTTTATATCCTGCCACTTTGCTGAATTCATTTATTAGTTCCAGAAGATTTCTGGTAGAATTCTTTGGGTCTTCAAGGTATAGAATCATATTGTCATCAAATAATGGTAATTTGAGTTCTTCTTTTCCTATCAATATCCCTTTAATTTCTTTTGTCTGTCTGATTGCTCTGGCTAGAATTTCAAGAACTATGTTAAACAGAAGTGGTGAAAGAGGGCATCCCTGTATTTTTCCAAATTTTAGAGGGAATGCTTTCAATTTTTTTTTCCATTTAGCATGATGTTGGTCTGGAGCTTAGCATAGATAGCTTTTATATACACTATTGAGATATCCCTAGTTTTTCTAGTCTTTTGAACATGAAGGGGTGCTGTATTTTGTCAAATGCTTTCTATGCATCTATTGAGATGATCATATGATTTTTATCTTTGAGTCTATTTTCATTCTTAATTATTTATGTCAGAATCTGAGGCAGAAAGTTGAGACTTAAAACAAACAGCAGTCAAAGCCAAACTAGTACATACTTTAATTTGGTCTGTAAACTTTGGGAATACTGTTCTCTGATTTTTGTTCTCTGTCTCAGAGAGATTAGAGAACAAAAAATAAAACCTAATTTAGACCACTTTTATACTAACATGTTTAAATAGAATTTTAAAGTAGTGCACAATATAAAATTCCAAAGTAATGTGTCAGACTACTATACAAAGAAATTATAAAGAGAAGTGTTTTTCAACTCTTGTCTGCATAGTGGAATAATCTGAGGAGCTCAAGAAAATACTGATGCTTGAATTCTATCCCCAGGAATTAGTACATTCAGCTGAGGGGTGTCCTGGGAATCAGGATGTTTAACAAACTGAATAAAATATTCTAACATTGAGAATCACCATTTTAGATAATAGTAATGATTTAGAGAACATTAGGGGATATACTTTCCAGATAATTAACCACTGTAGTTGCCCAACAAATACTTGTTGAATTAAATTAATTAAATGATACTTAAAATCCTTAAGCCTGGTAAAATATTAATGTCAGAATTTTGTTTAAACTAGTGAAATAGAGATTTAACCATCCCTCAGTTGATACTGCTTATGCACTTGCTATGAATGAAGTCAAATATCTTTGTGGAATTTTTTACCCAAAGGACTACTTATAGCTATGTCTTCTGTTATTTTTCAAATCATATAAAATTTCAGTTTGTAATGTTAGATTAGTTATAATTCAATCATGTGCATGGAAATTTGTATTAAAATCTAAATGCAATATATTTTGAAGTTAATGCTATCTGGAAATTCCACTTCACACATAGAGCCTACCTATTAAATTTGTAGGTACTGTGTTAAAAAGAAATAAGGGGTATTCTGTTAAGGATTATAGAATAATAATTACTAGTTAGTATCTGAGAATGAATTTAGGATTGTTAGAAATCTCTACCACCTAAGTAGTTCTAGTAAAATGAGTTAAATTAAGTTGGTTTTCCTCTAAGCCTTTTGATTTTCTCTCTCTCTCTCTCTCTCTCTGTGTGTGTGTGTGTGTGTGTGTTAATTACTGTAATTCTTTACAATTTGGCACAACTAAACATTTTTATTTAAAGTCTTTTAGCCTCTTGTGTTCTTAATACAAATTTGCTTTGCTTTTTGTATTTAAAACTTTACTCGGAGGGATACTTTATAGTAGTAGTAGTAAATAAAATACTTTATAGTAGTAGTAGTAAATAAAATACGGTGTCAGCATATCAACCAAAAAAGCTAGGTAGCTGGGGACAGATTTTAGATATTGTCCAGTTTTTTAATACAATAATGCTTTAATTTCTTTCAGTGGTCCTTCTGGTTTCAATATTGAGATGTCTCATCAATAGGCTTTCAATTTTCAGAGAAGAGAGGACTTTCAAGTCTTACTTTTTTATTTGAAGGAACAGTTGTTTTATGCCAGCACCAGTTAATTCCTGCCTGTCAGAAAGGAAACAAAGTACTTTGTTAGCTGATAGATATTTGAAAAGACATTCTTCAATGACACTGGTTGAAAACCAATTAAAGTGCTCAGTATCTACTTCCATGTTTAAAAATTCCTCAAATTGCATCTCACAAAATGGTTAACTTTCTTCTGAGGCAATAATCCAATACCCTAGAAAAGCAGAAAGCACATTGTGAACTGCTTTGTGTACTTACAGCCATAACATTAAACAATGATTTATTTAAAAATATCTATTGTCTCCATCCACTTCACCACAATTCCCTTGCTCATAAATCAAATGAATAGAGTATGGCTAGCTAAAAAACATGTTTGTCTACCCCCAGAGTATTCAAAGGCTCCAGGACAGATACATAGAATCTGACAGAACAAATATGACTGGGAAGGACTGAAAATGTGAGAGGTTAACTGGCCTATTGATTTGATATGCTTCCATACTATTACAGATTTGTTCAGGCAAAGTTTAGAACCTCACAAAACTCAGCTCAGTAATGTCTTCAAGGATACATACAGTAAAGTGTGGTCAACCAACAGAGAAGCAGTCTCATATGTAGAGGAAGTAATTACTTTGTGATCAGACAATTTTGACATCAAATGCCAATTCTATCACTTATTAATGGTTTAACTCCTCTAATCATCAGTTTGTCATGATCAAAATATAGAGGAGCTGCTGAGAAGGCTAAAAAATATTTAGTAGAACATTTACTACATTTGAAATATGATACATGGGCCAAGAACATTAAAATGAAAAGTGATATCCTGCATTTAAGGTGTCTAAAAGGTGGTAGGGATGAAGACTTGTAAATCATTATAAAAGACTAGAGTAATCACTATAATTACAACGTATAGTGGGAGAAAAAGGAAGGAAGTCCAGGGATGCCTAAAAGAATTAAGGTCACTCTTTACAAGGAAGGCAACCTTCTGCTGAGGCTTTAAGCATTCAGAAAAGAGGTACTATATTAGGGATGGCATTCTAGAAAGAAAGAATAATTGGCATAAATGATATGAAGATGCATTGAGTAATCTTGGGCAAAAGATTTGTAGTAAAATGATATTAAAGAGCACTTACAGAAACATATTGGTGAGTAGTCAAGGACCAGAGGATGAAGAGGCTGGTATGTCATGCCAACAATTTAATTTGTTCCCTAATGGTGATAAGAAGTCAATGAAATATTTTGAGCAAGGAGCTACTGTCACGTTTGCACTACAAAGTTCATACTGGAAAGATTTTAGATTATTGATTGGAGAAACATATGGAGTAGAGTGATTATATGAAAATTTACTGTAGGATATGGGGGAAATGTAGATAAGGTTTAGATTTTGAACTTGAACATTGGAATTAATGGTAGTTGCTACACACCAAGACAAGAAATTTCAGAAGAAACAGGTAGATGCAGTAAGATGGTAAATTCACCAATAAGCTTCTAGAAGATGAGGTATTTAGGGGATAGAATGTATTTGGAAAAGAACCTGGCACATAATTCACCTTTTAGCACCAGTGATAATTGTCATTAAACTGTCAAATACAGCAGATAAAATGCAGTAAAATAATTCATCTTCTTTCAAATGTAATTTTTTTTTCCTGGAGATTTTTCATATGTTTTTCCCTTCACATGGATAGTCCTGTGTGCTTACTTCTTTACATAGCTGGCTCAATTTATCCTTCTAACTCAGGACTTCTCTGGCCATGCTAAGTAACAGCCCTTTCCCAACTTAGTACATAACATATTGTTTTATTTGCTTAAAAATTCATCTGCCTTTTCCACTAGATTCTAATCTAAGGTCTACATTGAACTAATGATGAATTAATGAATTAATTAAATGAGTATATTCTGTATTGTTCTGAAATTAATTATCTGATATATGGATATGGAGACTCCTTCACTTGCTAAAATTACAAATATGTGCAAAACTCACATTTGTTTTCAGCATTTTTCATATTTCATTTAATATCTCAGAATAAGACAGAGAAGGGAGATAAAATTCATACAACTCAAATAAAATTTAGAAGCAATCTCTTTTATAAATAATAATGAATGCCAGACAGTTATGCATCATCACACAGCAAATCTGATGATTATAATTCTAAGAAAAATTATGAGCCAGCAAGGAAATATTTCCCAGGGCAATAGAAAGTCAAGAAAACCTACTTGAGTATCCATTATAGGCAAAGCATTGGGCCATTCTTGGCAGGTGATAAAAATTATGTAAAGCACAGTGTCTTCCTTAAGTAAATTTATAAGTTAGTGATGAGGATAAGAAAATTACAAATGAATAAGCCTTATGGTAGAATGTGAAATTGGCTATGAGAGCTGTTCAAACACAACATCAACAGACACCATAAAAGCACTTCCCCAATTCAGCAATGTGCTCTCTTAAAATATAGTGGCATCATTTCCAATTCAAGCATAGACAAAGTAACAAACCAGAGAGTATAGGAGTGATTTAGGTCTTGGAAATTTGATACTATGCTTGGAAACCCAGAACAGAGAGTGGAATACAGTCACAGGATTAGAGACCCCAGATTAAATTTATGGCCTTCAGTGCAAGTTTGGAATTTCTGTAAGTTTTTAAAAGCAACTTTATGAAAGTGATTTTTAATAAAACATAATAGTGATTTAACATTTTTAATGAATTTTATATTCTACCTGGGTGATGCTAAGTTATTTAATGTACTACTATATTCTGGTTGGTTTTCCTCTATGTCACATTTTATTTTCAAATACTCATAAAAGATTTACATATTGTCTGTAGCCTGATAAATTTCACTTGATATTTTTAAACTCATCCCTTTTTACAGCTTACCTTATCACTTAAGGAACTAGAACCAAATCAGTGGCCAATTATTCCCTTAATGATGTAAGAGCAAATAAAATCTATTTCAATTGTCCTAGTTCTGAAGTGATGGGAAAGAGAAGTTTTGTTAAAGTAAATAGATATGAAGACAGTGAATTATAATTAAATGAGGTTTAAATGACAATGTCAACTTTATAACTGGCTTTACAATTGTTACATTTCTTCTTCCATGATTTTTTTCTTCATATTGAATCTTAATGCATCAGATGAAATAAAACCTAAGTTAGAAAATCTACAGTAAAATTTTAAAATCTTTCTTATCCTATACCCTATCTATTCTCAGGCATAAATTTACAATAATGCTTGTAACACCAGTGACTATGACTTTTAAAATAAGTTCAATATTGGCAATCTATATCTGATAATTTCTGACAACCATTTAATACAGTCATTTGATAATTTGATATATTGTTTTATTTCTACATTATTTTATCAATACAATTTCTTTATATCTGTATTTTCATTAATATTTTATTAACTGAAAAATTTATCAGTGTTAATGGCTTATTTCTGTCAATAGATAATAGAAATGCATTGTCATTAGAACTCCCCTAACCATATTTTCCTACACTTTTATTAATGCACATAGACCTCAAATGTCCTAAATTACTGACAAAGGATATAATATTTATAAATTAAATAAAATGGTATATTTTTAAATATGGAGTATAAAGAACAATTTATATAATAAAACTGAACCCCAGTGGCTTGGCAGGCTGAGGCAGAGTGATCCAGAGTTCAAAGCAAGCCTCAGTAAAAGCAAGGTGCTAAGCATCATGAGACCCTGTCTCTAAATAAAATACAAAGTAGGGCTGGAGATGTGGCTTACTGTCCAGGAGCCCCTGAGTTTAATCCCTGGTAACCCTTACTACCCCCCCACCCCCAAAAAAAACTGAATGTACTATATTGTTAAAATAATGAGTGAAATTGAACATAAAGTTACTTTTGTAGTCACTTATTTTAAATAACTTCACTCTTTAATATTGGTTCTTTCCTCTTCAATTTTTTTAACTTTTTTTTAATTTCCCCTCATTTTAAAATTTTAAATTTGGGGGAAATATCAGATTTTTCAGTTTTTAATGTTCTTATTCAAAATGTAGATTCTCTTTAACTTTTTCAATGTATTTTGGTTTGTCTTTTCTCTATTCCAAAGGTAGCATCAAAGATGTTCCTTTTGTGAAACACGAGGGAGAAATAAAATTAAAAATGAAACTAGTTCCTCCTAACTTCGGCAAGTTCTGTCCATAAATGTGGACTTGATTATCCAAATACATGCCTTATCTATGACAAAATATAATACTCCAAGTGTCACAGGAAAATATACCTCCATCAACAACAACAACAACAAAACAATAATAACAAAACCAGTTATGTTCTTGAAATGGGCTGACCCTCATTTAAGACAATAAGTATATTAGTTGCTAGCTCACTGCTAACAGATACCACATAATATTCAGTAAGTTCCAGTTTTTCCCACACATAAACCAATCTACTACTATGCAAGAAAGCAAAACCTATTTTAGAAAGTACGCAAAAGATGTGATCAGGCTATTCACAGTAAAATAAGTTCAAATAGCTATTAAAAGATCTTTAAATTTCTTGAAACAGAAGAAATGCATATTAAAACCATACTGAGATACAAATTCTCATTTTTTTCAGTTGGAAAAAAAATTTAAAATTGTATCATCTCTATTTTAAAGTTATAGTGAAACATGCATTCTCATATGTTGTGAATGGGAATGTCAATTGGGAGACTATTTAGGGCAATCTGGCAACACCTGCCTAATTTAAAAATGCATATGCTGCTTTACCAATCAACTCTACCTCTGACAATGATTCTACACATACATGTATTCATAATCCCAAATGAGATACTAACTAGGTTTTCCATAATAGCTACTGCTACAATTAGGTATGGGCCACACCATTAAGTGCTTCCCAATGAAATGTGAGATAAAGTCATGGGTACCTATACCAAATAGACTACTAGTTTGCTCCATTTTTCCCCCTGCTTCTTAATTGGAATGGCTATAACCCAAGTGTCCTTGGAAGCCACATTACTTGATTCTGTAAATGTCTTAACGAGTTTTTATTATTTAGTTGAAATTGTGAAGCACTTTATCAGAATGTATACATTATTATTGTCAAATTAGACAACGTGAATGTGATGTTACAACTGATAGAAAGTGAGAGATACAAGGGTATAGAGGGAAGTAGAAGTAACTAAATTCCTCACTTTGTATGGTAGAGAATCACAACAAACTTTATAAAATTGTTAAAGAAATATGTGCTTATGTAAATTATCAAATGTAATGTGGACACTCAAAAATTGATTTTAACTAACTCATATATAAAAGAGGAGGGTGATATGTGGCACAAGGAAACTAATCTTCCTCTTTTATAACTCAGAGTCAATGCATATTTCTTGAAGATGATAAATCATGAAACAGAGAAGCAAATATATCCTTTAGAGTTACATCCTAAAGTACTAGAAATCACAATGAAAAGCCGTTAGCTCTAAAGAATGAAGTTTAGCAAATACTTTACCTCTTTTTAGTCCCTTTTGAATTCAAATAAAATTTAATTTAATAATTTTCTTTAAAATTAGAGTAGTTTAAGTCTCAGTACTGCAAAATAAGAAGACATTGAGCAAGCCTGTCACTTGTCAACTCTAAGGCAAAGACTATTTGTTTGTGGGACTATATTCTCAAACAATAAAAAAGCCCTTCCTGAGTTACATAGAACTATTAACAGATCAACAGTACAACTGTTTTTCTTTTTTTCAACAATGAGCAGAGGAAAGAGTAATAAATCTTTAAAGAGTAATACATCTCTTATGATTACAACATTGCCCAGACAATAGTGAGAATGGAACTTTCAAATTCGCTAAACTCATGTAGTCACCATTTTGCCAAATGGTAGTCCTATTTGAATTTTGATGTCCTAGCAGCCATCCTAGGAATAAAAGGCTTTTTAGAAACCTACTAACGTATTAATGTTGCCATTTCAAAATTGTAAGAGGAAAATAAATATTACTGGCATCAAACCTAAATTTTGCAAAGGCAAAAACCATTTGACTTTATAAAATGAAGGAGTCAACCACTGCCAACATCATTAAGTTCTATCTCATGAACACAGAGAATAACTACAAAAATTGATTTTGAAAGTTGGAAGATCTTAAATAAGAACAAAATATCAAATTTCTTCACATACTCATAAATTATTAAAAGCAAACAATCAGAGACTATGAATTGAGAAATAACTCTTTTAGATAAAATGTTTAATTCTCACATTTTCCACAATCCCTTGCCAAGACATACAATGAAAATGAGTCACAGTGTAATGTAGTAATTGTGAGACAATAGCATGCTAATTAGTACTAGAGCAAAGATGAAGCTGGTTGTAAAAATATGAACTGAAGAATATTCTAAAGACATTGCTCATTTTAAAATAAATATAAGGAGCCAGGTATGATGGCACACCCCTGTAATCCCAGCAGCTCAGGAGGCTGAGGCAGTAGGATGGTTAGTTCAAAGCCCACCTCAACAACTTAGTGAGTCCCTAAGCAACTCAGGAAGACCCAGTCTCTAAACAAAATAGAAAAAAAGGGCTGGGGATGTGGATCAATGGTTAAGTGCTCCTTGGTTCAATCCCTAGTACCAAACACTAAAATAAATGAAATATAGAGAAATAAGCAAACCAAGCTAATGAAATTCATTCATTCTGCTGTCTAGTTCATCTTCAGGTGGGAGTTATTTATAATAAGCATATCAATTGTATATGGATTTATTCTTACAATATATGCTTTGGGAAGTTTCAAAGAACACTGAACATGGCCCTCTGTATTTGTGAAATCTGACCCAATATAAGTTATCTGCTACACAAATCCAACTTGATTTCATGAGGCTTTTTTTGTGGAAAACTAAGAAACCTGTTGAGAAAATGGACTCTAAAGTACCTTTCAGGCCAGGGATCTACTTTACTTTTATTATTATTTTTTGAGACCAGTGTTTATAGGAAATAATCTATCTTTGCTAAAGCAAGTAGAGAAATGAGGAAATATGAAAAAATAGAAGGGAGGAAAGAAGAAATGAAGACGCAAAGGAAAGAGGGAAATGAGGGAATCTGAAGAGGAATGCCACGTTCAATTATTTCTGAGAGTTGCTCAAAAATGGCATGTCATTTAACTATATCTTAATAGAAAATGATAAGATTTTGCTAAAGGAAAGTAAGATGTATCAGTTAAATGGCTGAATAAAGAGGGCAATTAATCTTGTTACCAGAGAAAACATAACTGGGTTGAATTTAGGGTCTTTCTACTTCCTTATGTTGTGGCACCCTAATAGTAAACCACAGTACTAACAAAAAAGATCTAGTCTTTATGTTCAACTAGTCTTTATGTTAATGTAGTATCAAGACCAAAATAAAAAAAAATCATCCAGGCTTCCAGATACAATATAATATAATAAATTGATAAATAACTCTGTAAATTCAGTGTTAATTTCTCACACCGGGTTGTAGCAATGCCCAAAGAATCTGAATGAAGGAGAAATCCTAATGGTGAATTATTTTTATTTTTCAGAAAGTACAAATATTTACCAGTATTTTTTTAAAAAACTAAATGTTCCTGGGGGCCATAAAGTGAAAAGGACAAGTTACGATCATAGTGTTTTAGTAAGAGAAGCAGGAAATCAAGAACTAAATTCGTGGGCATGGAAAGAGAATACCAAATTTCTGTAAAACATTAGGTTCCCAATATCTCTTTGCTTTTAAAAATTCTATTCTCCATTTCAGTTCCTCAGTTTTTCTTTATAAATTCAAGTTCACCTAAAACATCATGACTTGGAAAAAAACAGGTTACCATTTTGATAACAGAGAAGTCAACCTAAAAGACAGTGCAACCTAAAATTTAGCACAATGAAGTGGACAATTTTCACTGAGTCAAAATTGGTTTATAGACTTTCTTTTCTTCCATATAGTTGAAAAGGAATACTCAACATCCATCTTGTTGTTTTCCTTCTCTGCTGGGAATTAGCTTACAGTATTCACAATTTATTCATTTAATCAAAAGACACAGGAAAGTTTTTTAATGACATTGACAGTAGAAAATTTCATTAAAAGTAATAATTTGGGTCAGCCCACAGATTTTTTTCCATTTCTACTTAGGCCATTTGCACCCTGGATAAAAAAAATCAAAACTGTTAATAGGGATCTGAGGTGATTTTAATGTGTGTATTAGAAGACAAATCACTGATTTTTTTTCCAATTTATTCAACACTGCAGTAGCTACTCCACACCCAGAGTCCTTTATGACTATTAGGAAACTTAGGAAAAATAAACCATTGTCACTTTCAGTGAAAATAATTAGAACTATACTAATAACAATCTCAATTCTGATCAGGCTAACAAAGTAGCACTGACATTGCACATTTAGAAAGTCTCCAATTTTGCTCAATTAATTGCCCCCTATCAGGGGCTTATAATGTGTCACTCAATGTTAGTGCACATGACCATACAGAGTATAACAATTGTGGGCGGTATTAAATTCTGTGATTTCTCTATAGCATTTGAATCATGTGGAGTCAAAAAAATACATGTATTTTGATATAAAATACTTACAGAAATGGATTAAAAGTGCTCTCAGATCACTAAGTATTTTCTGAGTAATCTATTAGCATTTTAGCATCTTTTTTGGGCTTAATGTGGATTCTCTCATATTTTGCCTGCTCTGAACTAGCATTAGGATTTGAAGTGTTACCTAATTTCTCCTTGGAACCCACTACCTATTGCTTCTTAAACCCTTTGCTTCCCAAACACCACAAGCACTATTCTCTCAGGTTTTTTTTTTTTCAAGCTATTCCAACCATTCTTCAAATTCATTTGTGATTCCTGTCTCTTCCAGGTTCTTAAATTTTTCTAAAACAAAAATGTATCCTCAGTATTCTAACCACTACAACCACTCTTCTTTAGTGATCATATATATAACCACAGCTTTTAAAGATCCTATGCATAATTAAGAACATCAATTGTTATTTCTAGACTGACCTCTCTGCTGAACTTCAGACTTCTATATTCAATATACCTCTCAGACATTTTGTGTGATTGTATTACACACTGACAGATCCTATCCACTATTAATATCCAATTGCCTTCTCTTTGACCAGTTATACAACAAAAGTTACAGAAGACAAACACATCCAAGATAATCCTTTCTGGCAGCTAAGGTTGACCAAGTAATATAGTTCAGGCCAATGGAAGTTTTGTGAAAAGGATTCTGGGAAAGCAAAATCTGTCATTTGTTCCTTGCCCCCTATTTTTCTGATTCCTAGTGATAATTTAGTATCTCTTCATATATTTCTTAGCCATATGGATGTCCTCATGTGTGATATGTTTTTCAACTCCTTTCCAAATTTTTATTCCAGTATAGTTTTTAATTGATTTGTAGGAATCAGTATATGTGCTGGGCATAAATCTCTTACGGATATAAGTATTAAGAGTTTTTTTATTACAATCCTTGTGTTCACTTTCTACTTCTAAATGATGTCTTTTAATGAACAAACAGTAATAATTTTAATATACTCAGACATTTTTCTTTGTGTTTGGGAATTTTTGTTTGTTTTATATCCTGTTTAGAAGTTTTCTGACCATTCCAAAATCATTAAGATATTTTCTTATGTTTCCTCCTGAAATTATAGTGATTTTTGTAACAAAATTAGTATTGAAATACAACTGGAATTGTTTTTGTATGTACTATGAAGTTAGTTATAGACATGACTTTTCCATTATGTATAATGAATGTATTTAACACCATTTAATAAATACTTATTTTTTTCACTGAACCACACTGTCATCTTTATCATTAAATCATATAACCACATATGTGTTGGATTGTTTGGGGGCTCTTCTATTTCATTGATTAATTTGTCTACCTGTGCACCAACATTAGATTGATGTAATCATTACAACTTTATAATAGATTTTTACATCTGGGGTGAATATTCTCCAGCTTTGTTTTCCCACAAGATTGTCTTAGATGGTCCAGACATGGTGGCACGTGCATGTAATCCCGGCAACTCAGGAGGCTGAGGTAGAAGGATCCCAAATTCAAAATCATCCTCTAAAGTTGCTTGGATTAGGCAAAGTGGAATGAAGGAAATGGAGGGAGGATGGGAATAGGGAAGACAGTAGAATGAATCAGACATAATTTTCCTATGATCATATATGAATACATGACCAGTGAAACTCCACATCATGTACAAGCCCAAGAATGAGATTCTAATTACAATAAGTTATACTCCATGTGTGTAGAATATGTCAAAATATATCTTACTATAAAGTATACCTAAAAAGAAAAAAAATCAAAAAATGTGTTACATACACATAATGGAATGCAATTCAGCCATAAAAACTATGAAATCCTCTCATTTGCAACAACATAGATTGAACTGGAGACAATTGTGTTAATTAAAATAACCCAGGAACAGAAAGACAAGTACTCCCTGATCTCACTCATATGTGTAATCTTAAAAAGTTGATCAAATAGATCAGAGCAGAATCATTTCCAGAGGTTGAGAATAGGATGAGGAATTATAGCTAAACACTTGATGGCTAAATGCTTCTAAGGTAAGATTAGATAAGACCAAGAAGTTCTGATATGCTGCTGCATACTAGGGTGACTATAGACAATAATGTACCATGTGTTCTTTCTAAAGCTGGAAAAAAGATTTTTTTCATGTTTTTGCCATAAATGAATGATCAATATTTGATAAGATAGACTTAATCTGATTTAAACATTACACAAGATATAAATGTAATGAAACAGCCCATGGAAGTTCATAAATACATATAATTTTTATGTCCCATTTTAAAAAATTAAGTGGGAATAGTGGTAACTTTTTGGAAGAAAGAAAGGGTAATTACTGAAAAAATATATGTAGTGGGATTCTTGTAGTCTCGGTGTTCTGATTTTACCTGGGTGGTGATTATACAGATTTTCTTCACTTTTTTGGTGATTCATCCAATTGTACAATAAGTTTTTTGTGTCTGTATTATGAAAGATATATTAAAATAAAATTTCAATGCATTTAAAAAAACAAAATCAGCCTCAACAATTTAGCAAAGCCCTCAGCAACTTAGCAAGAACCTGACTCAAAATTTAAAAAAAAATAAAAAGAGCTGGGGTTATAACTCAGTGGTACAGTGCCTTGGGTCTATCCCCAGTAACAAAAAAATAAAATTGCCTTTTCTTTGGATATTTTTGGCACTTTGATTTCTAGATGAATTTTAGAATCAGTTTGTCAGATTCTCCCCAAAAAAGAAATGAATAAAATAAACTGCTAGGATTTTGACTGTGATTGTATTAAGTCCATAGAGTAAACTGAGGAGAGTTGACATTTCTGGAATCGCATTTTTCAATCAGAAACGTGGCATATCCCTCCATTTATTTAGGTTTTTCTTATGTTATCATGAGAATTTTTTGTAGTTTTTATTGTGGAGAACTTGCACATATTTTGGGGGGTTTTATTCCTAGGGATTTGACGCTATTGTAAATAATACCTTATAATATTTCATCTTATATGTGTTAAATTTTTCTATATATAATTGATGTTTGTATATTTGAATGTTGCTAAGTAATTATATTAGTTTTTGCGGATCTTTTTAGTTTTCCTCACTTTTATTTCAATTTTCTTTCTTTAATTCCAGTCTATATTATTTATTTCTTCCATTATAATCCATGGACATTTTACTTTTTTTCTTGATTTATTACATTGGTTAGAACTTCCTTCATTATGTTAAATAGAACTGGTGAGAGCAGGAATCTTTGACTCATTCTCAGTCTCTGGGGGGAACATCTTAATATTTTGCCACTGACTATAAAAATTGCTGTAAAATTTTTGTAGATATTTTTTATCAATTTAGGAAGTTCCCTGATATTCCTCATTTACTAAGATTTTTTAAAAATAATGGTTGTTGAACTTTTCCAATATTTTTGTCATCTACTGATATCAGTTTTTAAAATTTAGTATTTTTAGTTATATACAACACCAAGATAAACCCTGACATAGTCACAAAGGTGTGGAACTCAATCTGCTCTAATGATTTCTCTCCCTTTTTCTAAAATACATTGATTTTTAAATACAAAACTAACTTTCTATCCTAGGAATAAATATTATTTTTATAATTTATTATCCTTTCTCAATATTGCTGGATTAGGTACTATATTGATCTGTCAGAACTGGCATTAAAAAGTACCACAAACTGGGCAGCTTAAATAACAGAAAATTATTGTATCACAGTTCTAAAGAGTTGAAAAACAAAATTAGTGTCAGTTCCTGTTGCAGACCTCTCTCCTTGGCTTCCAGATGGTCAGATTTATGTTCACAGGATATTCTTCATGTACACATAACTGTCTCCAAACTTTCTCCTTTCATATGAATAGCAGTCAGGTTAGGGCCCACCCTAACATTCTTATTTTTTCTTTATTACCTCTGCAAAGATCCTATCTCTGAACAAGATTATATTGTAAGGTACAGGGGTTAGGGCATGAATGTGAATTTGGGAGTGGGGAGCTAACAATTTAATTTATCCCATAAAAATATTTTAATATTTTTAGTTTAGAATTTGTGGATATACTTTCATGTGAGAGGCTGGACTATAATATTCTTTCTTGTTATATCCTTGTCATATTTTAATATAGAAGTGACACTGAATATTTTCAAATGTCAGCCTCTTTGATTACTAGGAGGATTGGAATTTTAAAATATTTTATGAATTAACTCTTCATATCTTTAGTAATTTTTGCTATGATGACTCATCTTTTCATATTAATTACTAAGAGTGTTTATCATGGGATAATTCTATCTACTACATTATGTCATATTTTTCCAATACATTGTATATGTTTCTAAGTAGTCATTATGAATATATAGGTTTTCAAGTTTATGATTTTCTTTGACTTTTATTATTTACAGTCATCTGTCAAAACTGTTATTTTCAACAGTATTTTCACTATACATTTTATTGCTTAATTTTGGTATCTATACATTTAGCATATCTCTAATATGTCTGACATAAATGTATTATCTTACATTCTTAAGCTGTTACTTCTATACCATTAATCAGTCACCTAATCTTTCAATCCTGATTTGAAATGCCAACAGTGCATTGTGATAAATTCGTTTCTAATATTATATCTCTTTTGTATTTTAGTTCTTCTCAAATCATCTATCAATCAGTCTGTACACAAATACCCATTTTGGTTACTGTGGTTTTTCCAGATATTATTGTATCTGTGAGACTAATTACCACCACAATGTTACATGTTTCTCCATGCATTTCTTTCTAAATTTTGTCCATAGAATTCTCAATATTTTTCATAAACTAAAATCCATATTTTCAGGCTAAGAAAAAATAATATACTATTGGAATGATTATGACAACTGTGCAAAATGCTTATATTGACCTGATTTAAAATTAGCATCTTTTTTATTTTGTCTTTTTGATTTATTTATTTTTTTTTTTTTGAACTGGGGATTAAACCGAGGGCATTACAAATGTGAGGCAAACACTTTGCCACTGAGCTACATCCCAGTCCAAAATTAGCATCTTAATAATACTGAGGCATTCATCCAGGAAGGAGTCTTCATTTACCCTATCCTTCTTTTAAGACTCTCCTTGAATATTGGTAACTTTCTTCATATAGATCTTATATATTTTGAATTAAGTTTGTTCTTAGGCTTAAAATTTATTTGGTGGAAATAGAATGTTTTGTCTCATTTATGTCTCATTTATTATACTTGTTTACTTTCAAGTCAAGTCTTATTTTCTCCTCATTTTTTATTAGTGCATTATAGTCATATATAATATTAGGGTTCATTTTGATGTGATTATATAAGCATGAAATATAATTTGCTCCAATTTAGTCCCCAAGTCCCCAGAACTTCCCCTTTCCCTCCCCATGTTCCCTTTCCTCCACGCTACTGGCCTTTCTGTTTCTTTTTTTTTTTTTTTTTAATTAATGCAATATGAGTCATCATAGCAAAAATTATATATATATATATATATATATATATATATATATATATATATATATATTATTCACTGTGGTACATTCATATATGTACATAGGATAGTTTTGTCAGTTTAAAGGATAAAATTTATGAATACTTTATCTGATATCCCTGAACATAACCACTCAGATTGTGTAATGTACAAATCTAGAGTACATTTTTAAATATAGTATTATATGATGACACCCCCTAGAGCTACCTACAGCCTGAACATTTATATTTTTAAATGAATTTGGCTCTGTAACTAAAAAAGTATAATTTAATAATTTTTATTTTTAATTTCAAATTAGTCTTATTAAGAAGAAAGGAATATTCTTTGTAAATGTAAATGTTTTGCCTCCTATGTTATCATCTCAATAGTACACTTAGTACTGCAAGCAATAGATGCATTATTGATGACAACAAACCATTACATGAAAGAATAAAAGAACATTCACCATGATGAAACATGGACTATTTTTCCTCACGTGGATCATTTGTTTCCGTAACTTTTTCTACAGTCACATTAAACTCAGCTTTCATAACACAAACCTGATCCTCCTCCTCATCCCACCTCATCCCAAAGACCATTTCCTACTAGCTTATCCATTTTCAATCAACTGGTTCTAGGTGTCCTAAATTTGAAAAGCTCACAGACATTGTCTCTACCTCCAACTAATCCTCAAACTCAATCAGTTCTTTAGTTATGTTGCATTTTGTATCCACCATTGAATTTCCTCTTTCTCTGCCGTTATCTTAGACAACATCTATGTTACCATAGTCTGATTGGTTCTTTAATTAAAATACTTTGACACCTTTAATTCCCCACAAAGAGGTTAAGTATTCATTTTGTGGGACTAAGTTTTTTCAGATGTAATGTTAGTTGTCAGCCTAGGAAAACAGAATCAAACTGATATGGGCCCCTTGTTTCCTCAGCATTCTCCATAACCATCACATTCTACCACTGTGCTTATAGCCTGTATTCTAACCTGCCTTTGCTCATGTTTGAGTTTCCTACAGGCTGCTTTTGTATGCCACCAGACCTCCCCACTGAACTCAATATCCTGAGCTTCTGCCATTTTTTTTGAAATGTTATAAGCCTCTGCTGAGTGCCAGTACCTATTTGTTTGGATCTGGTAATTGGTTTGCATTCTTTGCTAACATGACCTCCTCCAGTTTCAGGTTAGTCTCATATCATACATTATTTCATCTTAGAAAAATATTCAAATACCATTCTCATATTCAGACCATTAACCTTGGCTTTAGCCTACAGAAGTTCCCAGATGATTTAAATACTATATTGCTAGCAATTAGTGATTGCTAAATTGAACAACGAAAGAAAGTTGACATGTTTAAAATAAATGACTGTATTGGAATACTAACTAGGTAATAAAAAAATAGCAATGCTCCTCTGAAATATGCATCTCTCATGATTCAACCATTAAAATGAGTCAGCCAAATGTTTTCATTTATAAATGTCATAAATGTGCAAATCGTTACTTCAAAGTTAAGTACTTAAAACAATATTGCTAATTGAAAACTGAAAATGTTGACAATTTCCATTGTATTTTATTATTTGAAACCATTACTGTTTGATGTCAGACACATAAATAAAACCATGAGAGACTCTTCATTGCTAAGGTGATACTTGAAAATCATGAGGATTTAATCATTCCTGCAAGAATGCCTGTTGGAAATTTGGCCTCAAATATCATGAAAGCTCTCTAAAATGCTTTGAGGTTGATGTTACTTGCGTTTTCTTCTGAGTAGCAGAAATGGGAAGTCTTCTGTTATGTATTAAGGTTGATACCAGATGCCATTAGTCACAAACATTTTATAGCAGAAGGAAAACCATGTGGCTGCATTTTTTGATATGTTTAAGGTGGCATTCAGCAGCACCGCAAAATAAAGAGGCATATAGCCATGCGACCATAATGTGTTAAGTAGAATTCTATATTTTGAATGTCGTTTCTTCTAAAGTTTCAGAGATATATATTTGAAGTAAAAATTCTATTTCCCCCTAAGAATAATTGAAAGCTATTAAAGAAAATAATTCTATGTAAGTTCAAAGCTTCAGATAGAGCCTTGATAAAATCCATCTCTCAATGCTATCTTAGATTAGCTGAATCCTCTGGACAGTTAAGCTCGACTGCTGTTGGGCCAGTCTATTGGAGCCAGGGAAACTGATTCTGAGGAAATCATAATACTCAAAGCCCTCTAAAGAGCTTCATATTCAATCATATCCATGCCAAAGTCCTTGAGAGGAATCCAAGAGCAAGTACCACAGAGGCCAGAAAGAAGCATCAAGTCCAAAGAGAGAATCGGGGTCACTGGTGACAGAGATGGAGTCATCAGAAGCTAGATGGATTAAAGTATGGTCAAATGGGGGCAAACAAGGCAGCTTTGGCACAACTGCCTTTCAAAATGAACAAGATCAACATGGATACCAGAGCTATTCCAATTGGCATCATAGATATTTGTAGAAAAGGTATTACAGAAATACCTTCCAACATGAGTCACTCCATTTTGATAGTCAGTTATGGAGAATAGTTTACTAACAGAAAAAAGAAGGCTGTGCCTGCCAAGAATGAAATTGAGAAATTCTTTTTTTAAAGTTGTCATGTATTAAAACATCACACACACTGTTCTCCATAAATAGGTATGATTATTATATTTTGATTAAAAATAAAATAATTTAAATTTAAAAATAAAAAATGAATCAATTAGACAACACAATACAATTGACTTTGTCCAAAGACTTTATTGACTAGCTTTCTATATTAATTGGCTCATCTATACTCCCATAATGCAATCATAACAGATGGTTATAAGAAAGATCCTAAGGCTCTATGGCATTCTAAAGAAATTCCTTAGTAATTGATGAACAAATTATATTTTGAATGGTTTGGAAGTCAAATATAATCTATTTTCTCTTAAATGGGAAATTAATTCAATTGAGCATTTTAGTTTCCTACTTATTATGTGCAATTGAATAACAGATATAGTACTTTTCCTCATCTGAATATTTTATTAATCAAATCAAGATCATGCCAGACAACAGAAGGTTTTTCGAATGGACAAAAATATGAAACCACTAAGCATGAGGAAAAATGTTTAACTTCTGTTCCAGGGTAATGAAAATAATATTTAAATTTGTTAAACATGTACTGATTCCCAGATTCTATTTGAAATACTTAATGTTTTACCATCTCAATTAGCATAATATTAGTACTATTATGAATTTCATAGTTGAGCATGAAATAGTTTTTAGATGTTATGTAACTTGGTCAATTTTACATAGCCAATAAATAATGGATCTATCATAATATATTGATAGGCAGTAGGAAACAGACAATAAATGGAGGGATATTATGATAGACAAAATACCTATACTTTTTATAGGGCAGATTGCATCACACTTGATTAAGAAATAGGGACTTAAGAGAGGGGAATAGTCTTAACTAGGACAAAGGAAAGAAATATAATTCATCATTGGCCTGGTACTTAAATAATATGAAATTCCTAATTCATGAATATTTTTGACCAACAAAAATAGCACTGTGGTATGTCACTTGAAAGCAGAATTATATTGCCTTAATGTTAGAAGTCATATTACACACACTGCTACTTCCTAGGAAATACTTAATTTGTCATTGACATCTAAATATGATTTATTTGGGCCTGAATATAATTTTAAAATGATTTTGAAGTTAGATAATACCAATGATTACAATGGTTAGATTCAAGTAAGAACTTCGTAATTATGGTTAAGTATTTTTAAAATAGCTTGGACACTTTTATCCATATTGAACAAAATACTTTAAAACCATTGCTTCCTAAATTGCACATCTCCATGAGATAAGCAAACTCTTAAAATTACTCTTAAACAGCTTGAAAACTAAAACATAAAAAACTTAAGTGGTTTTCTGCTGTCATTCATTGAGTCAGTATTGATAATAACAGCTTGAGTTACAGATCATCATTTATTCTGTGCCACATAGTAAATTTCACAATGTCACATCAGGGGACATGTTTTGTTTTGTGTTCTAATGATAAATGAAATTCCTCCAACACTACTCTACCTAAACAAAAATACTAAAAAATAATTTGGTGATCATAAATAATGGATAAACCCAATGAAAACTATAAAACATTGGCAGTTCAGCTGGCTCATCTTTGTAGTGGCACCACAGCTAGCGTCCTGCAGCATCATTTTCTTTCACTGCAGAGTTATAGCCACCAATGATATCTCAGGATCATTTTATTCATAATTTTCCATGTGGGTGAGTTTCCTTTTTGACTTGTTCCACAACCTATCAAGTGACATCTCTTGGTTCTATTAAAACTAACGAGTCATTTCACATTGGTGATTTTTGAAGTTTCTGATTTTTTTTCATATCCTATTTGGCCGATACTGTACTCTAAACTCAGTGCCTCATTAAATATTTGTTGGATAAAGAGATCCCTAATTATTCAAGGAGGATCCCAAAATATTGAGATGCTAGCAAGCTACAAGAGGAAAACTATTAAGTTATTGTCTGGTGAAATGCTTGTCAAGATCCTATGAAATTCAGTGCCTCCTTATAGTGACTTCACCAGTGTAAATTTCACCCATAAGTTTTCACCAAGCATAAAATGCTTACATATATGGTTCTCTTTTTGCATAGTTCTTATTTGCACAAACCAGTTACTACAGCTTAGCTAAATAATACTAGTCTCAGATGACACCATTTGAATTTCAGTTACCACAGCACATTAACTCTTAGAAATTGTTTAAAGCCAAACTTTAATGCCAGCTATTTAGTGTTGAGAGCCACAGCCGAAGGGGCCCCAGCAAACTTTCAGACTGCCAGCTGATGATTGGCTCACAGCGGCCCCAGCACCTTCTAACTGATTGGCTCCTCTGTGGTGATGCTCATTGAGCTGATTGTTTGGGTACTAAAAATGTAAAAGTTTGATCAGGTGTAACTATTGCTGCTGTACCATTGTTTGACCCATCAGTGAATATATTTGGAGGATTCATGATAGGTGTTTTTCTTGTCATTTTTGGAAAAATTACAGGATGCGATGACCAAAAAGACAATAAAGGATTAGATGTAAGTGGTTATCAAATGAAACATTAGATTTGCACATGATTATTGCCCAAGTATTTAACTCATTAGCTAACTCATCAATTTGATTCATAGTATATGGAGTAATAATTTTATTGGGAGAAATTCCAAACACTCCCTTTGCTGCTTTTATTCCTTTGAGTATTAATTGTCCTACAGCCTCAGGATACCTAGTAAGAATAGTGTTAGGAGAATAAGATAAATGTATCCATAATAATGGACCTTCTTGCCAAAATACTCCTGTAGGAATATTTTTTGTTGGTAGTACAATAAATAATAAAGGCAAACTTATATCAATTCTATCCAAATGCATATTTTCCATATATGTTTCAATGATTTTTAATGCCTTTCTTGCTTCAGGCGTTAACATTCGGGGTGAATTTGGATCTGATGGACCTTTTAGGATATCAAATAAAGGTCCCAACTCTCCTGTTGGTATACCTAGATAAGGCCTTATCCAATTTATGTCTCCTAATAACTTTTGAAAGTCGTTAAGTGATTTGAGTTGATCTACTCGGATTTGAATTTTTGGTGGATGGACCATGGTTGAGGATAATAGAACTCCTAAATAATTAATTGGAAAATTTAATTGTACTTTATCTATTTCTATCTCTAGATTATAATTTTTTAATAAGTTTGTAAGTGTGGCATAACATTCTAGCAATGTGTTTTTAGCTTTGTGTGCTAATAATACATCATCCATATAGTGAAATATTTATAGTTCAGGATTTTGATTTCTAAGTGGCTGGATTGCTTTGTTAACATAAATTTGACACATAGTTGGACTGTTAGCCATCCCTTGAGGGAGTACTTTCCATTCATATCTCTGATCAGGACCTTCATGATTCAGTGCAGGGATAGTAAATGCAAAACGTGGACTATCCTCAGGATGAATTGGAATTGAAAAAAAAAAACAATCTTTAATATCTATAACTAAAACATACCAGGTTTTTGGCAAAGCAGACAATTGAGGAATCCCCGACTGAGCAGGTCCCATAATAACCATCTCATTATTAATGGCTCTTAAATCTTGCAATAATCTCCATTTACCAGATTTCTTTTTGATGACAAAAATGGGAGTATTATGGGGAGATACAGAAGGTTGTATATGTCCTTCCGCTAATTGTTGTTTGACCAGGTCATGGGCTCCTTGTATCTTTTCTTTAGTCAGGGGCCACTGAGGAACCCATACTGGTCTTTCTGATTTCCAAGTAATTTTTATTGTCTCAGTGGCCCTTTCTGAAAATCCAACCCATGTCTGTCTGTTCCTTGATCTATTTGTATTGGTGCTGCTATACCTTGTTCTTGTTTTTCTAATCTTTTTCCTTTCCTAAAACCTTGTCTAGCCATAATAGTGGGTGCATTTTGATTGATGTTATTTGTTAATGTCAAACCTAATTGATCTAGGACATCTCGTCCCCATAAATTTACGGGAAGATGATCCAATACATATGGCTGTATCGTTCCTTCACATCCTTCAGGATCCTTCCAATCTAATACCATTGCACTTCTATGGGGATTAGTCACCACTCCTAGGCCTCGAAGCGTTTGAGTGGCTTGTTGTAATGGCCAATGTTTTGGCCATTCTTGACGAGAGATGATGCTAAGGTCTGCGCCTGTATCCAGTAGCCCATTAAATTCATGTCCTTGAATATTTAATTTTAGCATGGGGCGAGAATCTAAATTTAAAGAAAGCATAGCCCAGTCTACACCTGTGGAGCCTAATCCCTTGGAACCTCTTTCTACAACATGACTGGAAAATTTATCATGTAGGCTGGTTATTATTAGTAACTGTGCTATTCTATTGCCTGGTGAAATTACTGATATACCCTTTGGAGAACTGGCTATAATTTTTATTTCACCTTCATAATCGGGATCAATTACCCCAGGACTTATCATAAGTCCTTTTAGAGTAGAAGAGCTGCGTCCCAATAATAAGCCTACTGTTCCTTTGGGAAGAGGTCCTTTTACCCCTGAGGGAATGATTTGAACTCCCATCTCTGGAGTTAGTACTGCTCTGGCGGAGGCGCAGATATCCAACCCTGAGCTCCCTCTGGTTTGTCTGATGAGGGATCTGATGGACAATGTGTCCTGGGCACTACCCTGATGGGGTTGCTGGGTTCCTCCAGTGCTCCGTATATTTGTGGTTTTGGGCCCCGGAGCATTGGGACCCCCTGTCCATTTTTTGGCAACGGAGCCTGATGCCTTTCTCCATGATATCATGGATAAACACCTGGTCCTTGTTCGTTTTTTGATAATGGAGTACCCTTTTCCTTTGGAAGAGAGGCTTGTGGGAAGCCGGTGGTGGCAGTTGGGCTCTGAGGGTTACAAAAGGAGACTGCTACTAACACCTTTCTATTACCAGAGGGCGTAAGTGTCCAACCAACAGTGCCACCTCTACAGGAGACTGCTACTAACACCTTTCTATCACCAGAGGACGTAAATGTCCAACTAACAAGGCCACCTCCATATGCTGGGGCTCCTTCGGCTGTGGCTCTCAACAATTTAGTCCACTGATCACTCCCTAAATAATAGTGTCATGATTGGTGGCAAATTGTGTCCCATTTTTCAGAGTCTGTCAGTGATTGATTACTGGGTATTTGCTATTCAGTTTACACAGAGACAGCAAAGTATATAGTTGTGTTGCTTCCTTATTTCTCTGTAATAGTTGATGTGATATTTTACAAAAATGAGAAACAAAGTGTAAGTGCAACACAAAAAGATAGGGCTAGAAAATAGCATGACCACTACCATTTGAAAGGATGCCAGATATGTACACAGGGTCCTGAGGATGTAGCTCAGTGATAGAGCACTTGCCAATAATGCAAAAAACCTCAGGTTCATTCCCCAGTACTGAAAAAGAAGAAAACACACACATACACACACACACACACACACACACACACACACACGACCCAGAGAAACTTCTGGAAAGTGAAATTAGTGACATATTAGATGGAAGTGATTGTGATGAAAAGGATGATAATTGTCCCAGAGAAAGTGATATCAGCAAAAAAATCACATTAAATGAAAAATTAGAGATATTTTATAAGATTGAATGAACAAAAAAATAAAATGTTGAAAGCTGATCGAGTCTTATAAAAGAGTATGGCAATTCATGAAACCAAAGAAAGACTCTTGCTCTATTTCATAAGTGATATGATAGATAAGAAGAAAGCCATCACTGTTCAAACTACTCTTAATAAGCTCTTCACAAAGAAAACATTAATTCTCAAAGTCACTAATGTCTTATATTGCAAAGTACTCAGTAAACAGCTAGATTACTTTTTTTTCATTTCCTACACATTTATAAGTAAAGATAAGAGTTAAGTATTTTGACAAGAATTTTCAAAGGCTCATAGAATAATTAAATTTTCCCATTGATGATTAAGATCATTTTGCATTAGGCCAACATGGTATCACACAAAGTATAATTTCCAGCCAGTCAGGAGGCTGAGGCAGGAGGATCACAAACTCAAGGTGAGCCTGAGCAACTTGGTAAGACCCTGTATCAAAATCAAATTTTAAAATAGGGCTGGGAATGTAGCTAAGTGGTACAGTGCTTTCCTATTATATATGAGGCCCTGGGTTCAATCCCAGTACCCCCCCACACACACACATAATTTTGCATGCATAATCATTTTATTGGCCTATACTACTCTGCAAAGTGATTACTTCCTATAGTTTATTATGAGTCAGAATTAATTCCCTGATGACAACTGAAAACAATGAACTAGGTCAAAAGACAAAAATATTTTCTGAGTAAAGACATTAGAGGACCACAAAGAGAGTGAAGACTACTTTTGTTCGTTTGCCACAAAGGGTTCTCCAAGTAAATAGAAAATCTAGAGAACTACAGAGTCTCTGGCTAACTAAAAATACTCAATGCACAATTTTAAAATAAGATAATATATGAATAATAAAGAAGGAATAAGTTCTGTTTCCGATTACCATCATTGCTAAAGTTAGGAAAAGTAGTTTTGATAATTAGTCTTTGTGTGCAGGGTTTTCAAATCGCCAGGATTAGAAAGCCATGAAACAGCTGGTGAATTAAGTTACTGCCAATTTTTCTTTCTTTCTTTCTTTCCTTTTTCATTTTCTTTCCTTCTTCCTTTTCTTTCCTTCTCTTTCTTTCCTTCTTTCTTTCTTTCTTTCCCACAGAAAACTTGACTGGAGAATGCCAGCAGTAGGGAGGTGTGAATAACAATTTAACTCCAGAGTTCTTATTTGATTTTCTCATTACTGTCTATCATAAGTATGGTATTTTTGGCATTTTAATTTTTTTTTCTATTTTTTTATATATGACAGCAGAATGCATTTCAATTCACATTACACATATACAGCACAATTTTTTTCATATGTCTGGTTGTACATAAAGTAGAGTCACACCATTTGTATCTTCATACATGTAATTAGGGTAATAATATCCGTCTCATTCCACCATCTTTCTATGAGTATGTTTTTTAAAAGAAGCCTGTATATTTTGGTTTCAACACAAAACTCATTAGGAAATTATCTGTATTGCACATAGTAGAATCTTCCATAATTTATCTTCCTTTTCTAACCCTTTATTAATAAAGTAAGTTACCATGCTCTTTGCTACTTGCAACATTTCAGGGAATATCAATGTCTCAATTGCCCACCATTTCTATTAATGCCTTCATGGGTATACTGCCATTTGGATTCATCAATCGTAAGTTCAGAGTCTGTCCCTGACTATCAATAACCAGACACTAAATTTTGACTGTCACACTTATGCCTTCTTAAGTATGACACAAATTCTGACCCCTTTTGTCTACCTCTTAAGGAGCCTACTCATTAATGGTTTAATTTCATTGTTATACAAGCCTAAATACACTCATTCAAGTGCCAGATACATATAATTCTAAAAAGGGAGACTATATAGAACATTTTAAATAAAGGCAAAATAATGGGTGAAAATTAGTTATCATTTCAACCATCAATCAAGAGATCTCTGGAAAAAAATCACTTCCATTTGGTATCACATATTGCAAACTATCTGATAAGTTGTGATTTGATAGTTGATATACACTGATGATATTCAAGATAGCTTACAAACAAAACCAAATAACTATTAGGGAGTGAAGTAATGGAGGATTTTTTCTACTACTTCCTAGTCTTGAATTGCAACACTTATCTGAGAAAACCCTAGGGAGAAAATAGAAAAACACAAGTGTTCTCTTCCGATATGGAAATATGTTGTTTAATGAAATAATAAAAGGTTACATAAATAGAATTATCTTATATTAAACAAAAATACCATAAAAATACATCAGAGAAAATATAGCCTTTTCAAAAAATGGTGCTGGGAAAACTGGAAACCCGTATGTAGTAGATTGAATTTGAACCCCTATCTATATCTATATATATCTCACCCTATATATACCTATATCTCATCTATTTCTACCTATATCTCACCCTGTGCAAAAGTCAGCTCAAATTGGTCAAGGACACTGGCATTAGACTAGAGACCCTGTGCCTACTGGAAGAAAATGTAGGTCCAGCTTTCCATCATATCAGCTTAGGAACTGAATTCCTCAACAAGAGTCCTAAAGTACAATATGTAAAATAAAAAAAAATCAATAAATGGGATAGTATCAAACTGAAGAAACTTATTCACAGAAAAGAAAACCATCAAGAATGTGAACAGAGAGCCTACAGAATGGGAGAAAATCTTTTCCACCTACATCTCAGAATAACCTAATCAACAAATGGGCAAAGGAACTGAACTGGAACTTCACAGATGAAGAAATATGAATAGTCAACAAATATATAAAAAAAAAATGTTCAACATCTCTAGCAATTAGAGAAATGTGAATTAAAACCACACTGAGATTCCATCTCACTCAGCCATAATGGCAATGATCAAGAATACAAGTAACAACAAACGTTGCCAAAGTATGGGGAAAAGGATACAGTCATACATTGCTGGTGGGAGTGCAAATTATTGCACTCTGGAAAGCACAATAGAGATTCCTCAAAAAAATTTGGAATGGAACTACCATTTGTCCCAGTTATCCCATGGTGTATACACATAAGACTTAAAATCAGCATATTATAGTGAGGTAGTCACATCAATATTTATAGCAGCTCAATTCAAAATAGATAAGCTAAGGAACCAATTTTGGTGCCTTTCAAGAGGTGACTGGATAAAGAAAATGTGGTATATATACACAATGAAATATTACACAGCATAAAGAAGAATAAAATTATGGCATTTGCTGGTAAATGGATGGAATTGGAGACTATCATGCTAAGTGAAATAAGCCAATAGCAAAAAAAACAAAGGCCATATGTTCTCTCTGATATGGGATGCTAACACACAATAAGGGAGTGGGAGGGAAGAATAGAATTTCAGTGGATTATACAAAGGGAAATGAAAGTTAGGGGTTGGGTATGGGAATAGAAAAGACAGTAGAATGAATCTGACATAACTTGTCCTCTGTTCAAATTTGGATACACCACCAATGTAACGCTACATCATGTACAACCCCAAGAATGGGAAGTTATACTCCGTGTCCTTATAATACATCAAAATACACTCTACTGTTATGTATATCTAAAAAGAACAAATAAAAATTTTATAAAATAAATTATTTTATTAAAACTATAGGTTATATATATATATATATATATATATATATTAATATTTTTAGTTGTTGATGGACCTTTATTTTATTTACATGTATGTGGTGCTGAGAATCGAACCCAGTGCCTCACACGTGCTAGGCAAGTGCTCTGCCACAGAGCTACAACCCCAGCCCTAAAATATATATTTTAATATACAGAAATCAATATATCACATAGACCACATAATAATATAAAATTATATTTAGATTTTAACATGAAAGAAACCAATAAACTAATACATGTCCTTTTTAAGATTTTACTTGAATATCTTCATTAATGTGATTTTATTAAGTTGTCTTTCATAGATTTTAAACTCTAGCAATGACAGAATACATCAATTTAGGCCAATCCTCCCACTAAATAAAAAATACATAATATAGAGAAAATATCTTTTAAAACTTGTGTCTATTTAATAAATATATCAGAAAGCAACCAAGGTAGTGAGCATTTGTAGGGCTAAGGTCCATAAAAGAACTGAGACTAGCATTTGGTACTTCAGAGAGAAATAAAGAGGATGGGGTCAAAAGAAAAATTTGAAACAATTCTTAAGAATTTTCATAACCTGATAAAGTCATTCAGTCACAGATTAAAGTTATATGAACATGTAGCAGAAGAAAGTTAAAGAAAACCACATCTTGCCAGGTACAGTGGTGCACCCTGTAATCCCAGTGGCTCAGGAGGCTGAGACAGGAGGATCATGAGTTCAAAGCCAGCCTCAGCAAAAGCAAGGCAATAAGCAACTCAGTGAAACCCTGTCTCTAAATAAAATACGAAATATGGTTGAGGATGTGGCTCAGTTGTTGAGTGCCCCCGAGTTCAATCCCCAGTACCCCCCAAAAAAAAAGAAAACCACATCTCAAAATAATATAATAAAACTTTTGAAAAACAAAGACAAAAAAAGAAAATATAAAATGTACCCAGAGGGAAAATAACATACTATCTTCAAAGAAGAAAAAGCAAGACTCAAAAATGTTTCAAAAATAATAAACTGACTTACCAACATAAATAAGGGAAAATAGAAACAATGGGATGATAAAATGAAGGGCTGAGGGGCTGGGGTTGTGGCTCAGTGGTAGAGCACTCGCCTAGCAAGTGTGAGGCCCTGGGTTCAAAATACATAAAAATAAATAATATAAAGGTATTGTTTCTAACTACAACTAAAAAATAAATATTAAAAAAATGAAGGCTGAAGGAAATGACTGCCAACTTATATTTTCAGTAAAATCTTCTTCAAAGATAAAGTTTGAAATAAAACCATTTTTGTACCAGTAAAACATATTTCATCACAAACAGCTCCTCTCAAGAAGTAGTAGGATGAATTTGGGGGCATAAGGGAAATGAAGCCAATGTAAGGATCAAAAAAATAAGAATAAGAGGGGAAAAGGGGTAAATGGGTAAATATATAAGCAAATATAAATAAACATTGGCAGTATACAGCAATAATAAGATCTACACCGTGTGAAGATGGAGAAGATAAAAATACATGACAATAGTGCATAAATCTGGCCAGTCATAGCAGCTCAGGAGGCTGAGGCAGGAGGATCATGAGTTCAAAGCCAGCCTCAGGAACTTAGCGAGGCCCTAAGTAATTGAGTGACACTCTATCTCAAAATTAAAAAAAATAATAATAAAAAGGGCTGGGATATGGCTCCATGGTTAAGCACTCTGGGTTCAATTCCTGATACCCTCCTGGCCAAAAATAGTGCATAAATCTGAAGTAAAATATGAAGTACTCAAAGATCCTTGTATTAATAGGAAGGGATAAAACTATTAACTTGTTTTAGACTGTAACAATATATACAAATTTTACTGTCATTAGGTTTACCACAATAAACATAGCAAAAAAATGTATAACCAATGCACTAATAAATGGAGAAAACTGAATAACAAAACACACATTGAGTAAATGAAAAAGTAGCCGAGAACAGTGACCCACAGCTGTAATCACACCTACTTGGGAGGCTGAGGCAGGAAGATCCCAAGTTCAAGGCCAGCCTGGGCAAGTTAAGTGATACCCCATCTTAAAATAATAAAATATATAAATACATACATAAATAAATAGTACTGAGTGATAGAGTATTAGCCTAACATGTGCAAGACCCTGGGGGGAAAAATAAGCTAAAAGCAAGTCAGGGAAGAAGAGTAAAACAAATGAAGCAAATGGAAAGCAGAATAATATGGCAGATTTAAATCTCAATATATGTGCAATTACATTAAATGTAAGATGAATCAATACTTGAATGAAGAAGCAAAAACATAATATATAATGTATTGTTTTTCTAGGAGACACACACTAAAAAGGCAGAAAAATTAGAAGTAGGAGTGAAAAATATACTTCTTCATCCAAAGAAAGCTAGCATAAATGTAATTCCATAAAGCAAAGACTTCCAGACAAAATCCTTACTAGGAATAACAAGAAACATTTCATGATTGATAAAAGGCTAAATCTTACATAAACCATAATGATTTTACCTTCAAAAAGTAAAAATATTGCCAAGATGGCAGATTAGAAGCATTCAGCACTTGCCTGCTTCTCCATGAAATAGAATTAAAACTGAAATGTGCTTGCTATTGAGTTGAATGACCATGGGAAAATTCTGGAGCTCATTAGTGAACAGAGACTTGGAGAAACCCAGAGAAGTTGGATAGAATAGAGGGTGAAACAGCACTCCAGCACTGATTGCACAGGAGTGTGGCACAAGGAGTGTAAATTTCCCCTAGGGGAAGGTAGAGACGAAACAAGGAAAATCCAAGTGAGCATCACTGGCACAGGATTTAGCATTCTGCAGAAATAGAGTCTAAACAATCAACAGTCCTAAGATTTGCATGGTGAACTGGCTCTGGAGATATTCTTTACACTTCCCAGTGCTGTAACTGGGAGGCATCTTGTGACGGGTCCTATTGTCTGTGCATACAACTTTGAGAGTCAATGTTCACTGCATTTTTCTAAGTCTGGGAATCCTCAGGAATATCATCATATTTGCTGAGTGATCAAGGACTTTTAGAGTCATTTCAGCCCAGGAGAGAGACTCTGTGCAAACTTACTGAGAATTCATTGCAGAGGGATATGAGATTGCATTGCATGGATGAACAGAAAGTGCTTCCATTTGGAAATGGTATGATACAGGTTATCAGAGTCTGAAGGAGAAAACAGTTGCCTGGGATGACATGTGGGAACCAAGAGTGAGAACAGAATCATGGTCAGAAGAATGTGCAGAATTTGCTGCCTTAGCCCCCACACAGATCATTAAGCCTGCACACCCTATTTCCACCATAGAAGGCAGATTCATGTGCAGAGCCCGTTATACCCAGCCTCCAAGTACATAGGATATGAAGCTCCAGAAATAATTTTTGTGGAGTGGAGCATTAGCTTTTTGACAAACCACAGCACTGGCATCTATCCTGCTCCCAGAGTGTACAATCCAAATAGTACCAGAGAAAATCTTTACATAGAGAGTTCTGCATTCCCACCTAGCACATTTCAGCATGCTAAGCAACTGGGAAGTATCCAAGCTAACCCAAGCCACACATCAATCCTGCTAGTCTACCAGACAAGCATCACAAGAAAGAGGAGGTCTTTTCTCTGTCCATAGGGCTCATAACCTAAGAAGCCAAATAGAAGCTTTGCCTGGCATAGGCTATGGATTTTAACTCTTGTCCACTCATTCTGGCACCTTGGCAGAGTGAAACTTTTCTTCATATTAACACATTTTTGTTGATGCTCTTTTATGTTTTTCTCTTTCTTTTCTCCTTTTTTTTAAAAAAAAATTAAACATTTATTTTTTAGTTGTAGATGGACACAATCCCTTTATTTTATTTTTATGTGGTGCTGCTGATCGAACCCAGTGCCTCACACATGCTAGGCAAGCGTTCTACCTCTGAGACACAACTCCAGCCCAATGGTTTTTTTCTTTTTCTTTTCTGTTATCACTATTTGTTTTTATCCTACTACATTTTCCCTTTTTTCTTTTTCAATTCAATCATTTCCCTTTATTAATTTAATGTTTCTTAACTTTTTAGTCTATATTTCTCGTTTCTTTTTTAGTTGTTGATGGTGGTATTCTTGATGTCATTTGTTTTGTATTTTCTTTTTTCTTCTTTGTAATGCTGCACACCCTCCCAGAACTTGCAGCATGTTGCATGACTACTCTGCTGCTGAGCCACACACCCAGCTGAAAAGAATTTCATCATATGCCAGCCAAGACCTAGTCCTACCCAAACCTTGGAAAATACTTCAACTTAAAGAATAGAAGGTGGTAAAATCTGTCCCCAAGTAGGAATGGCAAGAGGGGGTTGGATGTCCAATTCCTGGATACTCACTTTCATAGCCATGGTAGAAATAACACAACTCTTATGGGCATCATGCCTACAAGGGATCTCACCATTGGTCACTCCCAAACTGTATCATATTCATTCCAAAAGATATGCAAACTTCAACATAGAAACATAAGAAAAATAAAAGCAAGGCAATATGACATCTCCTAAATTCCATTATTCTCTAGTAATGGATCCTAAGGGTACTGAAGTGGATAAAATGCCAAAAAAATTCAAAAGAATGATTGTTTCATAAGCTCAATGAAATCCAAGAGAATACAAATAAAAATCTGAGTGAATTAAGAAAGACAAGGCAGGATGTAAATGAGCCTTTAAATAAGTTTTTTTAAAGAATCAAATAGAAAATTTAGAAATGCAAAGTTCACTTTGCCTGATGAAAACTCATTTGAAAGCCTCAAGAATGGAATGGATTAAGCAGAAGAAAGAATATTATAATGTAAAGACAATTCTGCCAAAATAATATAAACAGCAATAAAAAGGCAAAGAGAAAGAAAAGAACATACATAAGATATCTGGGATGCTACCTAAAAGATCAAACAGCCAAATAATTAACATTTTAGAGGGAAAATATATATATCCTGAAGTCCTAAAAAAACTAACAGAAAATTTCCCAAATTGGTAAAAACATGGATATTTAGCTACATGAGACATTTAGGATTTCAAATAGACATGATCAGAAAAGAACATTCCTACAACATATTAAATTGCCAAAAGTACAAAACAAGTAATATTAAAAGCTGCAAGAGAGAAATGTCCCATCACATTTAAAGTCAAACCCATAAAAATAACACATTATATTAGCAGAAATTCTAAAGGAAAAGAGGGCATGGAATTATTTATTTAAAGACATGGAAGATTAAATATCATTAAATATTACTATACCCAGCAAAGTTATTCCTCAACAACAAAGGAGAAATAAAGACCTTCCAAGATAAGGATAAGTTAAAGGAATTTATGACCACTAGGCTGGCATTACATAAGATAGTTGGAATTCTAAACCCAAAAGACAATAAAGATTAACACACTTATGAGAACATGTGAAAGAATAAATCTCACTAGAAGAGTATACATACAAATGAAAAGTATAAAAGAATCAAACATTAAAAATATAATAAGCCATCAAATGTCTAAGATGAGTAACAGGAAGAAATAAACATAGAACACTCAAAGTATCAGAAGAAAGTCAATAAAATGACAGAAATAAATACATCCCTTTAAAAACAATGCTGAATGTAAATGATTTTAATTCTTCAATTAAAAGACATAGACTGGCTGATTGGACCCAACATTACTCTGCCAGCAAGAAATTCACCTCACCTATGAAGACATATAGACTGAAAGTGAAAGGATGGAAATTATATTCTAAGCAAAAGACATCTGAAAGCCACCATGAGTAGCTATATTAATATCCAACAAAATAGACTTTAAAAAATCAGAAAAGCCAAATAAAGTCACTATGCATTGATCAAGTGAAGAAAACACCAAGAAGATAGAATGATTATCAATATATCCATACCAAATGTCAGATAACCAATTTTATAAAACAAGTACTACTAGACATAAAGGGATACATAGGTCACAATAAAATAGTAGTAACTTTAATACCCCACTTTCATCAATAGATAGACCATCCAGACCAAAAATGTCAACAAAGATACATCAATCACATTATAGATCAAATGGCCTTAATATACAGAATGTAGTATTTTCATCAGTACATGGAACTTCTTCCAAAATTAGACTATAATAAAGTCTTAAAAGAAATTTAAATAATATCTTTTTAGAGCAAAGGATTGAAGTAGAAGTCACCATCAAGAGGAAACTACAGAAATTATACAAACATATAAAGATTGAAAAACTCACTAATGAATGAAGAATGGGTCACTGAAGAAATTAGGGAGCAAATTTTTTTTTAAAAAATCTTGGGATAAAACAAAATGGAAAAAAGAACATATCAGTAATTATGGAACACAGAAAAAGCATTACAAAAAAGGAAATTCATAACAATTTCAAGCAAATAAGCTAGTAATTCATCTCAAGTTCTTAGAAAAAAAGAACAAATCAATTCAAATATACAGGTAGAAGGAAGGAAATAATAAAAATCAAAGAAGAAATAGAGACTAAAAGAAAATATCAATGAAATCATCTACTTCTTTGAAAAGATAAATGAAATCCACAAACCTTTAGCTGAACTAATCAAAAGAAAGAGAAGACCCAAATAGATAAAATTAGAGGTGAAAAAAACACATTATACCAGGTACAAGTGAAATTCAAAGGATAATTAGGGAACATTTTGAGATATGAAAAATTGTGGTATATATGTGTAATAAGAATTGTAATGCAAAAAAATAGTACATGTATGAAGATATGAATTGGCATGAACAAACTTTATATACAAAGATATGAAAAATTGTGCTCTATATATGTGATAAGAATTGTAATGCATTCTGCTGTTGTGTATTTAAAAAAATAAATTAAATTAAAAAATAAAGAAAGAAAAGAAAAACTACATGCCCATAAATCCAGAGTTCTAACAAAGGATTAATACCAATGTGCCTCTAACTACTTCATAAAATAGAAAAGTAAGGAATTATTACAAATTCATTATACCTTTCAAGGACACAATTAAAAAAATCTATAGACAAATATCCCTGATGAATGTAGATTTAAAAATCCTCAATATAATATTTGCAAATAGAATTCCACAGCACATTAAAAAAATGATACAACATGGTCAAGTTGATTTCATTCCAAGGATACAAGGATAGTTAAATATGTGTAAGTTAATAAGGACAATACAGTACATAAATAAAATTAAGGATAAAATTCACATGATCATCTTGATAGATGAAAAATCCTTTAATAAATGCCACATTCATTCATGATTAATATCCTTAATAAATTAGTTATAGGAGTTTTGTATCTCAACACAATGAAGCCTGCATAAGACATACCAATAGCCTTTCCTCGAAGATCATGAGCAAGACAAATGTATCTACTCTCGCCATTATTATTTAATATAGAATTTAAATTTTGCCAGAACAATTAGGTAACAGAAGTAACTAAAAGGGATAAAATAGAAAGGGAGGAAGTAAAATTATTCCTGTTTGCTTATACTGAGAAAACCCTAAAGATTCTACCAAAAGACTCATAGAACTGATAAACAAATTCAGCACAGTAATAGGATACAGATTCAACATACTGAAATCAATAGGTTTTATGTGCAATAGTGAACTTGCTGAGAAATAAATTAGGAAAACAATCTCATTCATAATATCCTCAAATCTAGGAATAAACCTAATAAAGAAATAAAAGGCCTCTGCAGTGGAAATTATAAAGCACTGAAGAAAGAAATTTAAGAACATACTAGAAGATGGAAAGACTTCCCATCTACTTGGACTGTGAAAATTAATATTGCTAAAATCACCATACTACCCAAAGCAATCTTCAGATACAATGCAATTCATGTCAAAATGCCAATGACTTTCTTCACAGACCTAGAAAAAACATTTCTAAAATTCATATGGAAGTATGAAAGAAACCAAGTAGCCAGAATAGTCTTGAGGGGGAAAAAAGCAATGTAGGAGACATCACAATACTCTCTCCCCCAAATGAATTATAATTTAATGGTTTTCCATAAAGAAATCTTCTGGCTCAGATAGTTTCCTTTAGTAAACTATATTCAACATATAAGAACAAATAGCATGTCTCAAAAAATGGCTTGTTCAAAGCATAGGAAAATCTCTAAACTGATTTTATAACCAACACAATCTTCATACCAAAACATAACAAGGGCTTTATGAGGCAGGAAATTTAAAGCTAATTCTCCCCATGAATATGAACACAAAAACACTGACTAATGCATTGAAAACCAATACTTGGGAGGCTAAGGCTAGAGGATCTTGAGTTTGAGGCCAGCCTTGGCAACATAGCAAGACCCTGTCTCAAAGAAATACCAAACACAGCAATACAAAAGGGGGGGGGGGGGTAAACTATTAAAAGCACAATGGTTAGACAAGAGGAAAAAGTTGAAGTGAGCTATTGTATATCTTTTTAAAAAAATTTTTTTAGTTATAGATGGACACAATACCTTTATTTTATTTGTTTATTTTTTATGTGGTGCTAGGAATCTAACCCAGTGCCTCACACATGCTAGGCAAGCGCTCTACCACTGACCCACAATCCTGCCCCCTCTATTGTACATCTTAATGGCATATTATATACTTGAAAATAGATTGAAAGCATTCTCATCACAAAAACTCAGTAGGTCAAGTGCTATGTAGGGCAAATAGATTGATTTGCCCACTCCACAATGGCCAAACATCATGTTGTGCACCATAAATACAAATTTTCTTGTTAATTTAAAAACTAAAAATAGCATAATGGATTTATTAGAAGATTATCAGGTTGATTTAACTTTGAAAATATATGTAAATCACTATAAAATAATTTTCCAATAGATGCAAGAAAGATAAAACAAAACAAAACCTCTTGCAGCTCAGAAATAGAAGAAAACATTCCTAGTTGGATAAAAGTGGTTTTAAAACAAGCATAATATTTAGTATAATGAGGAAAAGTTTTTCTCTGATATATGGGTGAAATAAGAATACTTGTTAACACTGCATCTAGTCAATATTATAGTATATCATAGTATAATCAAGAAAGGACAAAAGTCATAAGAATTGGAAGGGAATAAATGAAACAAGATAATTCAAAATAATATGATTATTTAGAAAATTCAAAAGAATATACAATAAATCCTTAGTATAAATAAATATTTATATAAATTTGTTTATATTAGTATAAGCAAACATTTAGTAAGTACCCAAATATAAAATTATTTAAAATCATTTGGATTTCTATATACCACAATTAGAAAATGAAATTTAAAAACCAATACTTTTTACTATAGAATAACAAAATAGGAACAAATCAAATAAATATGTATGCACAAATATTATAAAATATTTCTAAGAGAAAATAAAAACCTAAACCAGTGAGGGAATAAACCACATTCATGGATTAGAACACTAAATATTGAAATATGTCAATTCTTCCTCAAAATGTTGTGTATTAAACAGAACTCCAATTATAACCCTAGCATCTGTGGAAATTGATACATTGATTAATATGGAAATATAAAGGGCCAAGAAATAAGAAAGCTCTTTGGCAATCAAATAGTTTGAAGGAATTATTTCACTTGCTATAAGATTTGATCAGAAGTTTCAATAAAGAGAAACTGGTAGTCTTCAAAGATAGCCTATATAAAAATAGAACTTAATTGAGAGTCCAGGAAAAATCATGCATATATGATATGGATAATTCAGTTATGAGAAATATAAAATTTAAGACCAGGGAAGAAATGAATATTTTATAATAATAAAATGACAATAAATACTTTATAGATAACCTGTGGATTGTAGATGTAAATGTGAAAGGTAAAATAATCTTAGAATATATCTCTATTATGTTGCAAACTATCTTAACATGGATATATGAATCACTAACCTGAAGGTAACAGATTAATATATTTGAGTATATGATGTTCCATTCATTAAAATATATTATAAAAGTAAAAAGACAGACTAGGAGAAAATACTTGCAACACACATAAGTGACATAGAACCTATAACCAAATATATGATAATAATTGATATCAAAAAACATAGACCTATGGGCTGGGGTTGTGGCTCAGTGGTAGAGCATAGAGCACTTGCCTGGCATATGTGAGGCACTAGGTTCAATTCTCAACACCACATATAAATAAATAAATGTCCATTCACACACACACACACACACACACACACACATATGTATATATCATAGACCTAGAAGCTGATATTAAAACGGGTAACATGAACAGGTACTTCCAAATAAGGATGTCCAAGTCATCAATAAACATACATATAAATGTTTTTCAACTCCATTAGTAATCAGGGAAGTTTATATTCAAACTACAGTGGCATACAAGACTTAACAATTCCAAGAACTGACACAGAAAAGGGCCAACTTGATTTTAATACACAGCAGTCAGGAGTATAAATTAGTACAACAACTTTGAATATCTATTAAAGCTGAACATACTCATATTTGATCCAGCAATTACACACCTATTGGATAAGCCACAGAAATTAGTACAGACGTGCACTAAAACATATGTTCAAGAGCATTCATAACAGTTTTATTCATAATAGCTAGACAAGAGACAATCCAAATGTTTATCAATAATAAAATTGAAATGAATCATAGAGTAATAATTTAATGGAAAACTATACTTCAAAGGAAATAAACTTCTTCCACATGCATCATCGATGAATTTCACATAGTTGTACAAAGTCATATATGTACACACACACACACACACACACACACACACACACACATACTCTGATCTCCTTATGATCCCATTAATAGAAAGGGAGAGAGAAGGGAAACTGTATGGAAATGGAAGGAGATCCTCATTGTTACACAAAATTACATATAAGAGTTTGAAGGGGAAAGGGGAAAAAAAAAAACAAGGGAGAGAATTGAATAACAGCAGATGGGGTAGAGAGGGAAGATGAGAGGGAAGGGGAGGGGGGATAGTAGGGGATAGGAAAGGTAGCAGAATACAACAGTCACTAATATGGCATTATGTAAAAATGTGGATGTGTAACCGATGTGATTCTGCAACTTGTATTTGGGGTAAAAATGGGAGTTCATAACCCACTTGAATCAAATGCATGAAAGATGATATGTCATGAGCTTTGTAATGTTTTGAACAACCAATAAAAAAAAGAATAAACAAATAGAAAAAAAAGAAAATAGACAAAAACAATCTATAGTGTTAAAACAGTGCTAATATTTTGCTGGAGAGGGAAGGACTGGTGATTGAGAAGGAGTAAAAGGTAGTTTCCTGAGGCGCTAGTAAGTTATTATTTCTTAACCTGGTAGTTTTTATGTGTATGATGTTCAATTTGTGATAATTTGTTGAGCTGAATCTATGCTTTCTTTTAGAATATTACATTTCAATAAAAGTTTATTAAGACAGACCCAGAAATTTAGGGGTCAAAATAAGACTAGAATAAGGGGAAAAAGAAAAAGCAGGGATATATGGAGATTCCATGAAAACAGAAGAGAGATCAGAGGAAGAGAAGAAGGAGATTGAAGGGAAGGGAGGAGGGACATGAAAAGGGGAGGCATGGTGGAATGAATCTGACCAAACTTGCCTATGTACACATATGAATATAACTTAGTGAATTTCACCTTTATGTATGTTAATAATGCACTAATTTTAAAAAAGCTATATATTAAAAGTATTAAAATTATAATTAAAAAACATTTTAAAAGGTTTGTGAGGTACTTAACTTTGCAATCTTTAGTAAAAACACATGTTAAGTAAATTAGTAGTAAAAATAGATATTTAACATACCAAAGATAACTGTATTTTTTAAAAATTTGTCATCTGTATAAGGAATAAATAAAATACAAATTGGAAACTATTCATCAGGATAGTTTTGCAAATAATTTTGCAAGTAATAGGCAAGTAATTTTGGCAAAACAAAAGTTTATTTGATTACTTACTATGTTACTTAAAATTAATTTTATTACTTGAAGGTAATAAAGATCCATTAATTTTAATTATATTTTAGAATTCAGATTTCCAACTAAATCAAACTGGCCTCTCTCATTTGCCAGAATAAATATTGATGCATTTTGGTATTTCTACACATCATTAATATGGTCAATGGACTAACCTTGGCAAAATTTAGACAAATTAGTCTGTGCATTTTTGACATAGAAGTCATATTAATACCCTTTTACCCTGATTTACTTTCTTTTCTAAACCTTTGCTTATCTTTATGTGAGCATTATTTTTGTGGGGCAAATATAAACTCAACATGGAAAATGACATTCTCAAATCACACACTATGTTACTTGCTTTATTCAATACCACAGCAGTTCATAATAGGGGAAAGAATACTAAACTGAAAACTCATAAGGCATGATCTGCCATTAAGCTGCTGGAAGATCTTGGGTAAATGACTTTACCACATTGGGCCTCAATGATCTCATATATAAAATGGAGAGATTAAACTGTCACTTGTTATTTCTTAAGGAACCTATACATCTAGTTTAGCTTAGCATTTTGATTTTTGGTAGAGATATTGTGATTATTCTTTCTTTGTCTTACTCCACCCTATTTGGAGTAATTAAACCCAACTGTCCTATTTGATTATATTACTCAAATCTCAAGATAACTATCTCAGTCTTTCTCTAGGCCAGGTTCTTTAGGGATTCTCTCAAGCAGTAGAGCCCCAAAGTTGAGAGGGTAAGACAGTATAGATAAACAACTACATTATTGGAAAATTCCACTGATTTAAGAAAAGTCAGGGGCGGGGCTGGGGATGTGGCTCAAGCGGTAGCCCGCTGGCCTGGCATGCGTGCGGCCCTGGGTGGATCCTCAGCACCACATACAAACAAAGATGTTGTGTCCGCCAATAACTAAAAAATGAATATTAAAAATGTCAAAAAAAAAAAAAAGAAAAGTCAGGGGGAAAAGGGGCAGGTCTGCAGAACCTGGAAACTTCATCAGATGTGCTACTTTATGTTAATCTCTTTATATATACAAAACTCAAATTGCCCAAATCACTTTACTTCTGTATCCCACACAAACCTCTGTCAAACTTAGCCTTAGACCTTCCATTCATGTCAAAAACCTAGATTATGTCTGTCCCTACTTCTCAAAAAATACCACTTAAGTGTGACTTTTTTTCCCTAATTATGTTTCCATGGAATTTGAGACCTATGGGCACTATAACAAAATTGTAACACACAATTCACCCTCAATCTGGATAATGATGCTAGATTGAATTTTGCTGTTTTTCACTGCCTTGAGTTTCTTGTTTGTTCATTTGTTTGTTTTTTTGTACTAGGGATTGAACTCAGGGGTGCTTTGCCATTGAGCCACATCTCCAGCCCCTTTTATGTTTTATTTTGACATAGGGTCTCACTAAGTTGCTTAGTGCCTTGCTAAATTGCTGAAGCTGTCCTCAAATTTGCAGTCCTCCTTCCTCAGCCTCTAGAGCCTCAGGAATTCCAGGCATATGCCACCATGCCTGGTTCACTATTTTCTTTATGGGGCCAAAAGAATGTAAGCCATTTCAGTTTTCCTGGATTTATTTTCTACTTTCTTTCTGCCCACCTCCAAAGATTAGCCTAATTTATAAAATTTATTTTATACCTATAAATACCTTCCATTTGTTTCTATAGCATTCATGTTACTCCCTTCTTTTACACAGTAGTTATCCTTATTAAATCCTCTTTTATTACTTCCCATTAAACATTCACATTTCCCACTTGGCATTCTTTTTCTATTTCTCTATTCTAAAAAAGAACATATATTTTACAGCCTAATGGTTTATTATCCGTCTGGTGTAAAAATTATCTTATTTGTGTTAATTGATATATAACCAATTTTCTAGACAGTAGTAAAAATCCATGTAGTACAGTTTATGCATTGCAATATGTTTAACAAGTTCTGAATTCCCTTCCCCTTTATAGTATTGACATAAAACCAGGACTTCTAAATTCTTTGTTGTAATTGATTTTAATTATTATATTCCACTTTAATGTAAAATAGTTACTGCTTGGCAGCCCTTTCTATGCTGCCATTTTGTCCTTTAAAATACTAACCCACATTTCTCTGAATGAATCATAGCTTTTTTGCAATAGCATTCTCCAAATTTATCTACTTTTTCTGCACCAAACAAGAAATGTTTCCTTTTAGTGGAATGCAATATTAGATCCAAAAATACTGGAATCTACTGTGCACATTAGGTTCTCTATTTAATTACTTGAGGAGAAAAGATAGCACTAGAGATTACTTAGGTTCCTTCACTGACAAAGAAATAGTAAAAGGGAGGAAGAGTTCTGAGGTTGTCTCAATTTAAACAGTACTGGAGATGTAGCTCAATGGTAGAGTATTTGCTTAGCATGCTCAAGGCACTGGGTTCAATCCTCAGAACCAAAATGATACCCCACATACTCTTTGGATTTCCTGGGCTGGATAATGTTTTTATGATAATTAATTCAATCTTGAGTATGATAATCCATAAAGTTACTCATGTAACTTCACAGTTTCCTGTGGACAGATTTCTCACATTGTCTTACTTGGAATATTTCATAGGCAACCCAAAGAATTATCAAATTCTTCATCAAATTTAGACTATGTGGCTCAGTGGTAGAGTACTTGCCTAGCATGCAGAAGACCCTGAGTTTGATCCCCAGCACCACATAAACAAACAAATAGTATACGATAAATGTAGGCTCCCTCTCATCTCCAACCCTCAGTCTCAGTTCCCATTCCCTGGAGGTGCCAGCCATCATTTTAAAAAACTTTACAAAATGTACAGAAATATTACTAATTGCATGTTCAAATTAGTAATTGTACACAATAGCCTCTAAAAGAGTGATTTTTGTTGATTTTAATGAATTGCTAAATTTGGAGTTTTTACCATTTCAATCCAGTTTAAAACTGAACCTTATAGTTATGATCTGAATTCCTTTTTCTACATTGTTTAAACTTTGGCTGAAAAAGTTTATATTTCTGCCAGCTGAGTATAATTACATAGTCCCCATCCATCTCCATAATTGCCTTTGTTTAGAAGATGAATTCTATACCACTTCTACTGTTCCCCAAGTCACAGCTTTTTTGAAGTAATCAATATTTAATATCTCTGTGTAGTTCATATTTTTCAGTTTCCTAATAGCCATATTGAGATATGATTCATAAACCACAAACTATACCATTGTAAAGGTTCGATTCAATGGTTTTTAGTATATTCACAGAATTATGCAACCAAAACCATCTCAGAACCAAATTTAACAACTCATTGAAATCAAATGTTCTGAAATTCAGAACATTTTCATCACCATAAAAATGAAGCCCTGTACCCATCAACAATCACCTCTCATTTCCTCTCAAGCTACTTCCACCCATTCCTAAGCAACCACCAAATCTATTTTATGTCTCTATGGATTTACCTATTCTGGAAATTTCATATAAATGAAATCATATTCTGTATTATCTTTAGTGTTTGTCTTCTTTCACTTAGCATGTTTTCAAGATTGATCTATGTTATAACATGTATCAGTACCTCATTTTTTCATGGCTAAATAATATTGCATTGTAAGGATATACAACATTTTTTGTTTATCTACTCATTGGTTGAGTAGCATTCAGATCGCTTTATTTTTTGACAATTATGAATAATGTTGCTATGAACATCTATGAAACCATGTTTTTGTGGTATTTTTATTTTCTTGTTTTGTTTTGTTTTTTGCAGGCCTGAGATCAAACCTGGGGTTTTGCAGGTGCTAAGCAAGTACTCTACCACTGAACCACATCCTAATATCTGTGGTCATGTTTTCAATTCTCTTGGGTAATATGTTAACTCTATGTTTAACATTTTAAGAAACTACCAAATTTTTCTCAAAAGAACTATATCATTTTATATTCCCATCAGCAATCTATGAGGCCTCCATTCCTTAATTCATCTTTAATTACTATATTAAAACTGATTATTTTCATTAAAATCAAAATATTAATTTTTACATTGGGTTTGGATTTTATTTCCCCATATTTTTTTTTCTTTTCGTACTAGGGATTGAACTCAGGGGAGCTTAACCACTGAGCCACACCCCAGCCCTTTTTATGTTTTTGTTCTTGTTTTGTTTTTGAGACAGTTTCTAAATTGCTGAGGCTAGCTTTGAACTTGTGATCCTCCTGCCTCAGCCTCCGGAGTCTCTGGGATTGCAAGCATTCACCACCATGCCCCCATACCCTCTTAAGTCTTTTATAGGCATGAAAAGAAACCCCTAATTTTAATGCATAAAGTTCAATGTGCCTATCCTGACTTCATTGTGCTTCTCACACTCACACTCCATTCCAGTCTCCGTAAGCTTCTTCCATCTCATTAGTATTGCTCTCTTAAAATAATAAAGAACTATGAGGCTCATGATTCTTAGCAATGTCAGGTTTTTAGAACCTGCATAAATTATGAGACAGAAACATTGAATGTTTCAGTTAGTGATGAATTTCAAATCACTAGGACTATGCACAGGGAGCCATAGTTTAAATTATATTCTGTCATTATGTCTTGTTTATGGAGGCTTATGTTCACATTTAATATGAGGCCTTAGAATCTGGATCTTAGTAACAATTGCTCCTATTGTTTAAAGCAGTTTGTTTCTTACTATTTTAAAAGTAATACTACTCAAAGAAATAACTGCCACTTGTTCAGCTTCCTTTGTTTTTTAATACTCAAGGTGGAAATGCTTAAAGACTGATACTCAATTTACAGTTGTACATTACAGTTCACTTTTAGCCCAACAGCTTGCATGAGAAAAGATATCAGTGGCACAGTTTTAACCACATAAATTGGATTACTGCTGCTCTTTGTTTATTCTGCCTAAGCAGCGTAATCTGAACTGTTTTTCTGGTGCTTATTATCTGTGGAAATGAGGCTAAACAGCATAGTATTTTTTTACCCGTTGAGCCACAAATATTTTTGATTCTGAACAAATACTTCAGTTTTCCATCCAGATTTTCAGATTGGCCCCCGCACTCCTAGTGTTGCTAATCAACATCTGGGCCAACAGAGAAATTGTGCTTCATGCATACAAACTAAATCATATTCATCTGTCTGCAAAGAATATGACTATGTTGAAGCCATAGAAATATTCCATGTATTAAGTGGGCCCTTTGCACCTGTTCAACGATCAGCCCAATTTAATAAAAGGCACTTCACTAAATATTAATGAAGTTAAGCAGGAAAATTTTTCAAATCTTTGGCACCTTGAAGAAAGGAATTCTCAAAGAATATTATGAACATTTAGCACATTTCTAGTATCCTGATTGTGTATGTGCTTAGTGTTAACGTTGTTGGGAAGGGACAAACATAATTACTTTAACATTAATTGCAGATAGATTCATGACAAGAACAGAAATATTAAAATGTGAATTCAATGGATAAGGGAATAAAGCTATTAAGAGCATAAAGTTTTTATTATTTTCCCGTCCCAGTATGGATACTCAATGCTGGTTACACATTGCAATCACCTAAGAGTATTTTTAAACTGTACAATGGCTTAAGATATTTTTCTGTGAATACATTGTACTTAAAAAAGAACCATTAATCAAAGAAACATAACTAAGGCCTAAGTCTTATCTCAAATCAATCAAAATATAAGAAAACCTAATAACTGGATCTCTACACATGGGTCTGAGTGGTTTTCCAACTACAAGGGCACAGGAATCACCTGGGGATCTCTGTGGAGAGTCTGATTCTGAAGTGGGCCCCAAAATTCTGGATTTCAAATAAGCATGCCTGTAATTCTTATGGTGTTCCACCAAACATGCTTTGAGTAGAAAGGCTCAAGTTCAGTGGTTCTCAGACTTGATCATGCATTAGGCTTCCCTGGAGACTTGTTAAAAATACACAGAGCTGAGCCCAACTGCAGAATTCCTGATTTTTTTTTTTTTTCAATTCTGGAGAGGTACCTAAGAATCTGTACTCTCAGGAGATGTTGATGAGGCTGGTCAAAGAACACACTTTGAGAACTATTTTTTTGCCATATCTAAAACTACTACATAGAAAAATAAACAATATGTAAGGCACAGAACAAGCTCTCATAAAGTACTAATAAATAACAAAACTAGGAATCCACTGAAGCATATTAACTCACTCAACATATTTTTGAACAGGTTGAGTTATATGAGTTACATATAAAACAAAAGCTTCAAATTGAGGCAAAGTTAAAGCTCTGCTGGAAACAAATTGTTATAGTTGTCAGATCAGTGGCGAGGGAGGAGCAAAAATATTAAAAAGTGAACGTGGAACTTATATACCACAACAGGTGTTGATGAATTTTTTGCCAAAAAAAATATATATCAGTACCTTGGCCTCATTTGCTATGCAGCCAACTGTTCTGAATTATCAACAGCCATTAGATACCTAAATCATACTTACTCAGAAGTGACTCAGTAGGTTTAGAGGCAGACATGGCAAGCAGGGTCTTCTTTCCTGCAAGTAATTCACATGCATGCCTCTTGATCAATATTATTTATCCTAATTGCCATAATAGATTTGCCAAGTGATGACTGGAACTTGAAACTCATTTCTGAACACACTTGCTGCCCTTTCCAGCTTCCAACCACATATGAATTGTATTTAATTTGTTTATCTATCTGACACAAAACTGAAGAGATGTTTATTTCAAGGTGACCATTTACCCAACCCTTGTTCCTTCTCTTAACCTTTAACTTTTTATGACCCTTAACCTGGTATTATATCCATCTGCAGCTCATCTGTGCATGTAGGAATAAGGTCTACTTATGCTAGTGACCACATGTATTTCCCCAAAATACTAATAGTAGATGTTGATAGATAAGGATATCAAATGTTTTAATAAGCTGCTGAATATTTTTTTAGTTACTTTTTTCTTATTTCAAAAGCTTTTAATAAGGTTTAAATGCCTTTACACCTACAAAGTGCTTAGGAAAGAATTCAATGAATATCAACTACCATTATTATTATTATTGATTGAAGGCTTAGCCTACAGCAGTCTTCAGTTCAGCTATCACCTATGAATTCTAACAATACACTCAAAACTTTTGGCAAAGAAATTAAGATAGATAATGAAGTCTTTATAACAGATATGAACGAGTAGCTTTTTAATGGAACAGAAAGAATATAATCCTACCATTATGCCTAGGAAAAGCTATCCATCCCTGGAGAAACTCTGATCTTACTTGTTACTTTACTTACAACCTATCTGAGATAGACTCAGATACACTTTTTATTCTCAATAGTACCTAGAAACTACCCTATACTTTTTAAAATATTTTATTATAATTTGTTATATATGACAACACAATGTATAACAGTCCATATTACACAAATAGAGCACAATTTTTCATATCTCTGGATGTATACAAAGTATATTCACACTATTTGTTTCTTCATTCATGTACTTAGGTTAATGATGTCCATATCATTCCACCATCTTTTTTGCCCTCATGCTCCCTCCCTAAACTTCCCACCTCTTTGCCCTATCTAGAGTTCCTCTAATCCTCCCATGCTCCCCCTCCCTACCCCACTATGAGTCAGCCTCCTTATAGCAGAGAAAACATTCGGCATTTGTTTTATTGGGGATTGGCTAACTTCACTTAGCCAATTAAATTAAATTCCATCCATTTACCTACAAATGCCATGATTTTATTCTCTCTTATTGCTAAATAGTATTCCATTGTGTATTTATACAACATTTTCTTTATCCATTCATCTACTGAACAGCATATAGGTTGGTTCCAGAGCTTAGCTATTGTGAATTGTGCTGCTATAAACATTGATATGGCTGTGTCCCTGTTTTATGCTGTTTTTAAGTCCTTTAGGTATAGACCAAGGAATGGGATAGCTTGGTCAAAAGGTGGTTCCATTCCAAGTTTTCAAAGCAATCTCCATACTGCTTTCCAGATTGGCTCACCAACTTGCAGCCCCACCAACAATGTAGGAGTGTGCCTTTTTCCCCACATCCCTACCAACTTATTAGTGTTTGTATTCTTAATAGCTGCCATTCTGACTGGAGTGAGGTGAAATATTAGAGTAGTTTTGATTTGCATTTCTCTAATTGCTAGAGATGTTGAACATTTTTTCATATATTTGTTGATTGATTGTATGTCCTCTTCTGAGAAGTGTCTGTTGAGTTCCTTGGCCCATTTATTGATTAGGCTATTTGTTTTTTGTTGTTTAGCCTTTTGAGTTCTTTACATACCTTAGAGATTAGTGCTCTATATGATGTGCAAATGGTGAAAATTTGCTCACAAGCTGTAGGCTCTCTATTCACCTCACTGGTTGTTACTTTTGCTGAGAAGAAGCCTTTTAGTTTGAATCCATCCCATTTATTGATTTTTTATTTTAATACTTGTGCTATATAGAAGTCTTATTAAGGAAGTAGGGGCCTAATCTAATATGATGGAGGTTTGGACCTATTTTTCTTCTGTGAGATGCAGGGTCTCTGGTTTAATTCCTAGGTCCTTGATGCACTTTGAGTTGAGTTTTGTGCATGGTGAGAGATAGAGGTTTAATTTCATTTTGTTGCATATGAATTTCCAGTTTTCCCAGCACTATTTTTAGAATAATTTACATTTATTGATTTTGTTTCACCAATGTATGTTTTGGGCACATTTATCTAATATAAAATAACTATAATTATGTGGGTTAGTCTCTGTGTACTCTATTCTGTACCAATGGTCTACCAGTCTGTTTTGGTGACAATACCAAGTCTTCATTTGTTACCATCACTCTGCAGTACAGTTTAAGTTCTGGTATAGTGATGCCACGTGATTCATTCTTCTTGCTAAGGATTGCTTTAGCTATTCTGGGTCTCTTATTTTTCCAGAAGAATTTCATGACTGCTTTTTCTATTTTTATGAGGAATGTCATTGGAATTTTGATTGGAATTGCATTAAATCTGTATAGTGCGTTTGGTAGTACATTCATTTTGACAATATTACTTCTGCCTATCCAAGAACAAGGGAGATCTTTCCATCTTCTAAGGTCTTCTTTAATTAATTTCTTTCATTAGTGTTCTGTAGATTTCATTGTAGAGGTCTTTCACCTCTTTTATTAGGTTGATTCCCAAGTATTTTTTTGAGGCTATTATAAATAGGGTAGTTTTTTTCATTTCCCTTTTATAGGGTTTGTCACTGATATACAGAAATGCTTTGATTTATGGGTATTGATTTTGCATCATGCTACTTTTCTGAATTCATTTACTAGTTCTAGAAATTTTCTGGTGGAATTTTTGGGGTCTTCTAGGTATAGAATAATATCGTCAGCACATAGTTCTAATTTGAGTTCTTTTTTTCCTATCTGTATCCCTTTAATTTCTTTCATCTCTCTAATTGCTCTGGCCAGTGTTTCAAGAACTATGTTAAATAGAAGTGGTGAAAGAGGGCTTCCTTGTATTGTTCCAGTTTTTAAAGGGAATGCCTTCAATTTTCTCCATTTAGAATGATGTTGGCCTGAGGCTTACCATACATAGCCTTTACAATCTTGAGATATGTCCCTGTTATCCCTAGTTTTTTTAGTGTTTTGAACATGAAGAGTTGCTGTATTTTGTCAAATGGTTTTTATTCATTAATTGAGATGATAATATGGTTCTTATCTTTAAGTCTATTGTTGTGATAAATTACTTTTATTGATTACCTTTTGTTGAACCAACCTTTTCCTGAGATGAACCCCAAATGATCATGATGGACTATATTTATGATATGTTTTTGTATTCAATTTGCCAGAACTTTGATGGGAATTTTTGCATCTATATTCATTAGAGATTTTGGTCTGAAGTTGTTGTTTTTTTTTTTAATGTGTCTTTGCCTGGTTTTGGAATCAGGGTAATATTGGCTTCATAGATTGAGTTTGGAAGTTCTTCCTCTTTTTTTTATTTCCTGAAATAAATGGAACAGTATTGGTATTAGTTCTTCTTTAAAGGTCTTGTAGAACTCGACTGTGTATCCATCTGGTCCTGGACTTTTCTTGATTGGTAGGCTTCTGAGGGTGTCTTCTATTGGATCACTTAAAATTGATCCGTTTAAATTGTGTATATCATCCTGATTCAATTTGGGCATATCATATGACCCTAGAAATCTGTCAATACCTTTGATATTTTCTATTTTATTGGAGTACAAGTTTTCAAAATAATTTCTAATTATCTTCTGTATTTTTGTAGTGTCTGATGTGATATTTCCTTTTTCATCACATATGTTAGTAATTTGAGTTTTTTCTCTCCTTTTCTTCATTAAGATGGCTAAGGGTTAGTCAATTTTGTTAATTTTTTTTTGAATAACCAACTTTTTGTCAATTTTTTCAATTGTTTCTTTTGTTTCAATTTCATTTATTTCAGCTCTAATTTTAATTATTTCCTGTCTTCTACTGCTTTTGGTGTTGATTTGTTCTTTTTTTCTAGGTCTTTGAGATGTACTGTGAGGTCATTTATTATTCTTTTTCTTCTCTTAAGGAATGAACTTCATGCAACGAACTTTCCTCTTAGTACTGCCTTCATACTGTCCCAAAGATTTTGGTACATTATATCTGTGTTCTCATTCACCTCTAAGAATTTTTTAATCTCTTCTTTGGTGTCTTTTGCAACCCATTGTTCATTTAGTAGCATATTATTTAGTATCCAAGTGTTAGAGTAGCTTTTATTTCTTACTTTATCATTGATTTCTAATTTCATTCCATTATGATCTGATAGAATTCAAGGTAGTATGTCTAATTTTTTATATTTTTATATTTGCTAAGAGTTGCTTTGTGGCATAATATATGGTTTATTTTAGAGAAGGCTCCATGTGTTGCTGAGAAGAAAGTATATTTGCTTGTTGAATAATGAAATATTCTATATATGTCAGTTAAGTCAAAGTTATTGATTGTATTCTTGAGCTCTATAGTTTCTTTGTTCAGCTTTTGTTTGCAAGATATATCCAGTGGTGAAAGAAGTGTGTTAAAGTCACCCAGCATTACTGTGTTATGCTCAATTTGGCTTCTGAACTAGACAAGAATTTGTTTGAACAAAGATGCTCCATTGTTTGGGGCATATAAATTTATTATTGTTATGTCTTTTGACGAATGATTCTATTAAGTGGTCTGAAATATCCTTCTTTATCCATTTTGATTAACTTTGGCTTAAAGTCTATTTGATATGAGGATGGAAACCCCTGCTTACTTCTGCAGTCCATGTGAGTGGTTTGATTTTTCCCAACCCTTCACCTTCAGTCTATGGATGTCTTTTCCTATGAGATGAGATGAGTCTCTTGGAGGGAGTATATTGTTGGGTCTTTTTTTTTTTTTTTTTTGATCCAATCAGCTAGGATATATCTTTTGTTTGGTGAGTTTAGGCCATTAACGTTCAGGGTTATTATTGAGACATGATTTGCATTCCCAGCCATTTTTGTTTATTTTTGGTATTTACTTGACTTGGTTTCTCCTTTGATTAGTTTTCCTTTAGTATAATACCTCCCTCTGCTGATTTTTATTGTTGTTTTTCAATTCTTCTTCATGTAATATTTTGCTAAGGATGTTCTGTAGTGCAGGCTTTCTAGTTGTAAATTCTTTTAACTTTTGTTTATCATGGAAGGTTTTTATTTCATCATCAAATCTAAGGCTTAATTTCACTGGATATAAGATTCTTGGTTGGCATTCATTTACTTTCAGAGGATGATATATGTTGTTCCAGGATCTTCTAGCTTTCAGGGTCTGGGTTGAAATATCTGCACATAATCTAATTGGTTTCCACCTATATGTAATCTGATTACTTTCTCTTGGGGCTTTTAATATTCTCTCCGTATTCTGTATGTTAAGCATTTTCATTATAATGTCCCTTGGTGTGGAGCTGTTGTGATTTTGTACACTCAGCATCCTGTAAGCCTCTTGAATTTGGTTTTCTAATTCATTCTTTTTATTTGGAAAATGTTCTGATATTATTATGTTGAATAGATTGCTCATTCCTTTGGTTTGGAACTCTATGCCTTCCTCTATCCTGATAACTCTTAAATTTGGTCTTTTCATGCCATTCCATGTTTCTTGAATGTTCTTCTCATGGTTTCTTTCCATTTTCACTGTGTGGTCTAAATTCTTTTCAAGATTATATATTTTTTCTTCATTGATTGAGGTCCTGTCTTCCAAGTGGTCTAATCTGTTGGTGAACTTTTAATTTGTTTTATTATTTCTTTTATTTCAAAGATTTCTATTTTTTTAAGAACCTCTATCTTTGTAGTGAAGTAATCTTTTACTTCCTGTATTGTTTATGTAGCTCATTGTCAAAATGATCTTTTGGTGCCTGTTTTTGCTCTCTTATATCATTCTTTAATTCGCAGGTCAATTTAATTATGTACATCCTATACTCCTTCTCTGTAATTTCATGTGCTGTGCTGGCCATGGATTCTAATAATTTGGTATCTTGATTTGTTTGGGGCACTTTTTTCCCTTGTCTTTTCATATTCTTGTGGGTCTTCCCTTCTAGCATTGTGGGTCCAAAGTGTTACCATTTTTACCCTGTAGGCTTACAGTGTCCCTGTAGGGTTGCAATACCTCTCCTTTGAGGGGAAGAACAATGTTAACAGATCTGAATATAAACAATATACACCCTAAAAATAAATGTTTGCTATTAAGACATTTACAGTTTGGTCATAATTTACAGAAATGGTGAATTGAATTATTATCTACAATATACTCAGTAGGTTTGTAAAAGGGTTTACAGTTTCTGATGGTGGATAAAGAACCGGGGTGAGGAGTAGGATGATATGCTGAGGAGTTAGGAGGTGAGGATATAAATTTATTATATCTTAAGAAGTGTGAAAGAAAAATCTAAGGAGGAAGATTAGTAGCAGGAGAAGGGAAAGGAAGCAATTTGGGGTTGACAAGAAAGTGGGAAGACAGTAGAGTACATAAAACAAACACACATATATATTAGGAAAAATTAAAAATGTTAAAATAGTAGAAATTGGTGGGAAAACACAAGAAGGAAAAAAAAATATACAACACAACTATAATATACTATTCAGATGTCCCAGTCCTCAAAATCCTAATTCATGCAAAGTACTTGGTTTCACATATGTTGGGGATATGAGGGCAGGAGAACAGGGAGGGAGAGAAAAAATAATCTTGAAGGAAGAATCAGGTATTGTTTTGATTGGAGATCAATATCTTTCCAGATTCCTTTCTCATCCAATAGGTTGGGCCTTCTGTTGTTAGCTGGTATCTCTGTCCTCAGGATGGTGAAAGTAACCAGGGTGTCACTGTGCTGGGGTAGCTGCTGCTGGAGAGAAGGGGGAGTTAGAAACTGGGTACTTGGCCAGGTGGAGTTCCAAACTGGGATTGCCCCTACTGAAGATGGTGATGAAGGTGGCCCAAGATGGAGGCACCTGCTTTCAAGAATGTGGTGTTGGATTGGGTGGGGGAAGCCGGGTGATGGTGTTGGACAGTGAGTTCAGAGATGAGCTCTGTGTCATGCAGTGTGTGGCTATCGCCTGACTTCAGAGCCTGTGTGAGGTTCCCGGGAGCAGGCAGGCTGCTAAGCTTAGGGGACTATCTTCACTGCTGCAGAGTCCCAAGATGGTACAGTACTGGGGAGCCCCACATTGGTAGCTGGGGGTCCACACAGGAGTGGCAGCTGGAGTTCCTACTTCTGGGAAGCTGCCTGGTGCCCTGCAAGGGAACAGCATACGTGATTTCTGCTCTGGTGGGTGGCCGAAAGGTCTTTGTGGGTGCTGCTGCCACCAATGGTCTCCCTCAGGTACCTGGTAGTCCTGCATGAGCAAGTAGTTGGGAGACCTACTCTGACAATGAGGCCTGAAGCCCTGGACAGGCACAGTAATTCCTGAGTGGGGGCAGGAATATCACTTGCAGAGAAGCAGTATTCTCACAGAACACTGCCTCCCTCTGGCATGCCATCTTGGATCTCTACAGCTGCTAAATATTTTGTATAAAACATAGAAAAACTCAGAAAAGCATAGAAGCAAAATCTTCCAATTATTTTTTTAATCTCATTACTCAGATATAACCTCTAGCATATGTATCATATTTGATCTAAGTAAATTGACTTAGTACTGTTTATACAACTTTAATATGAATTTTTCACTTATCTTGATTTTACATTAGATTTCCATCATTGTGATTAGTTTCCTGAGAAAATGAACTTGAAAAAAGGAAAACCTTATTTTGACTCATGGTTTCAGAGATTTCAATCCGTAGTTTCTGAGTCTATCACTTTCCAGCCTGTGGCAAAGTAGTATGTCCATGGCCAAGAGTGCTTGATGGAGGGACTATGTTACCTCATGACAGCCAGGAAGCAAAAAGACAGGATGGGGCTGAGATCCCAATATACCTTCAAAAAGCATGCCCCTAATGATTAGACTTCCTCCCACTAAGCCCTCTTAAAGGTTCCACCACCTGTCGATATTATCATGGGCAGGGGATCAAGCCTTTAACATGGAACTTTGGGGGAACACTTAATCAAACCAAAGCTTATATTCTGACAATTATACATGTCATTAAATACTTCTGCTGGCATTTTCAATGAGAATAATATACCTTATCATTTAGTTGCACCCAATTTTGTTAGATAAAGAAATCCTAGCTCCTTCCCTTTCCCTAACTCCCCCCGACCTCACCAACTATATGACAAAATTTCTTCTCCTCTAGGAAGGGACAGTATCACCTTGGAACTTCTTATCTAGTAAAATACTGATCACTTTGGGGAAGAAGAATTAATTATCAGAATGGAGGTAGCTTGAGCCTGAAGTCAGTTGTTCCAAATTGCCAATGTTACCTAAAAATGAAACAGGCTACATCTTCTCTCTCTTATCTCTTAAAGGAACTGCCCTCTAGCTTCTGGCAGGTCTATCCCAGGTGACTTCAATCTTTATGCCATCCTGTCTAACATTCTGATTGAATTATTTATAGTCAAGGAGCTTCTAGAACCTAAGTTAGGAAATAGAGGCCAGGGGCCAGAGACATTGGCCTGGTCTCTATTCCTGCATTACTCACAATAAAGTTGAAAGTGTTAACTCATTTGACTCTCTGTGACTATTTTCAGTTAATTAGATCTTTAGAGTAGCAGTAAGTTTTCTGTGAGTTTGTATTTACTCATTCTATGACTCTTGCATATATTTGTTATTTCTACTACCAATCACTATAAAATAGCTTTAATAAAAATCATATCACATAAATATTAGATATTTGATTACCTTCTTATAATAATATAAGAAATATATTATATAAGGGTTTGTATATGCAAGCATTATAAGGTCTTTGATACATACTGTCAATGTTTTCCACATTTTCAATAATTCACCATGTTACCAGCAATATACAAAATTGTTATCTTATTTTATCATCATCAGTACTATTAAAATTTTAAATATTTTTCTTTGATTAATTTTTATTAATTTTTTATTTGTTTTAATTATATATGATAGTAGAATGCATTTATGCACTTTGATATATCATACATAAAAGGGATATAATTTCTCATTTCTCTGAGTATACATGTTGCAAAATTATATAAGTCATGTAGTCACATATTTTTAAGGCTAATTTTTTTTTAGTTGTATATGGACATAATACCTTTATTTATTTATTTGTATGTGGTGCAGAGGATCAAACCCAATGCCTCACATGTATGAGGCAAGCACTCTACCACTGAGCCACAACCCCAGTCACACTTTTCTTTGACTATTAACAGGCTTGAACAATTTAGTATGTTTATGGTTCATTTGTATTTCTTCAGTGAATTATTCCTGAATAAAATTGTTTGGATTTTTTCATTGGATATTTAATAGTAACTATTTTAAATTTTTTCAAGAGACCATTTTCAAATAAGATATGTTTAGTAAAAGATCATGAAATTGGTTTGTTAGATCATTATTTTCCTGTGTACACAAGAAGTTTGTTTTCCAATCTCTGTGCCAACTGAATAGGGGTGACATGATGGCTATGTGGGAATGTATGGGAATATAAGAAGTCAGGTATCACTTTTAGTGTGTGACAGTTGAAAGCGCTGCAGATTCTTCTTGAATCTCTTTCTCATCCATACAGCAATAAGATTCTTGTTCAAAACTTGAAAAATAAATTGTTTCAAATATATGGTATAAATTTCAGACTTAAGAAAGTTACCTAGGGACAATGGTACTTTTGCCAAAAGAAATAGTGTTGTGTGGTAGGAAATGAGTTGATGACATCCCACAAAACACTATCAATTCCTCCAAATTTTCCAAAATTGATGGAGGAAAGAGGAGACTGTGTTATAGTATTTTTCCCTCTGAAGAGAATTACACTCATAAGTTCTGAAGGAAGGGTTTCATCAACTCAAAATGTCCAGCAATGCTCTTACTGAGATTCATCTCCTCACCAATCATTTAGCATCATTCCAATACTGAGAAACACTTCTGTGAATTAGGAAGTTCTCCTAACCTAGAAGGGCAAGTAATAGAAGTAAGTGCACATTGCAGGATAGAGAGGAACCACTCTCCAGAGAACCACTTTACCTTGGCATTTGGAAATAATGCAACAATAGACCAAAAATGTGTAGCAATTGCATACATACAAAGGCATACATGATATATTCTGGGTATCTAATCCTGAATAAAAATCCACCCCTATTGTGTTGGGGGGGTAGAACATTTGCTATGCCCATGAACTTGCAATCTAGAGAGCCTGCTCCACACAGAATCAGTTGGACTGGTTTCAAGGATGAGGACTGAAATCATCTAAAAATTTGCTTATTCCCACATCTGGTAGTTGATGTCATTTGGGGACTGGCATGACAGTATCCCAGTATCTATCAGCTCTATGTGACTTCTGAGAGCTATTTAGCTTATAGCTTTCTGATTTGCTTCCCCCCCACACACTTCAAATCACCATAATTTCTCTATACACATGCATAATTTAGTATTAAGAAAGAAACTCAAGGGTACTCCTGTGCAGATTTCTGATGCTTTTTCTTCATGAAGGTCCCTCCTCTTTCGTACTTTGCCCGGAAATTTCTAGCCTTGACTTGCCTGTATCTTCAAATCAGAGATATGTCCATGCTTTGCTTGAGATTCCTCTCACTACAGAGCAGGACAGCATATGCAACAACCTAGGATAATCACAGGACTCAACTCATTTGTTTCCCTTTTTACAGGATAACAGGCCAGAATTTCCTGTTGTGCAATATATCCAAAAACTATTGCTTTATGTGTTTTTTTTCCATTTTCTTGTTATTTACAGAAGGGTAAGTCCAGTCCCTCTGCCTCCATCATGATTTGAAGCATTGGTTATGTATTAATGATAATTTTTGAAGCTTAGTAATAAATATAACAGGTCCATTATATCATTATCTCTACTGTTGTATATGTTGGATTATTTTCATGTAGGAAAAAGAGTTATTAGATGTGATTTAACAATTTAAATCTAACCAAATTGCCATTCCCATGTTACAACAGCAAGAAGATAGCTTCACTAGTTGATATTCAAATATACAAAGGACGAACACAAATTCTATGTCTGGAAAGAAAATTATATGTATAATTGATATTCCAAAGATAAGGAATCCAAAAATTTATACATTAAACTGTACACAAACATGAAATTATATTTCTATTAGTGATAACTATTAGAAATATTAGTAAAAGACCAAATATTAGAATATTAAAATCAAATGATCCTGCTAGCAAAAATCTGATGAAGTTCTAATGTGAATAAGCTTTAACTCTAACTATATAATTCTTTAGGCAACCAGGCAGAAAAATCAAGTCACCTATCAAGGGAGATGTAGGCCTCAGAAACTCCACATGTGTAGTTAATGCCAGAGGGCAGTGCAACACTGTATATGAGTTCTGAAGATCTGGCCTAGGATACCGAGACACATTGTTGTTTAAGAAGATCAGTAACAGGAAGATATTTTTAAACATTAAAGAAATAGCTCCTCAAGATGCTTTTTGAAAAACGACTCTACAAAAAAGTTCAGGAAACCAAGAGATAAAACAAAATAATTCAAGAGTGGAATAACTGTGATAAAAAGGAATGAGGGGCAACATTGAAACTAAATATACATCCAAGTTTAAAATACCAGAACATTTACTACACACACTCACACACACATACATATACACATATGCATACATTTATACATGCATACATACACCCATACATATACACATATTTTAATATATGTGGGTATATACATACATATTAATATTTTATAGGACTGTTAATTCTTAACTTAGAGGTTAATATGTATGTAGAAATCATATTAACATAAAAATCACCATCAAAAACCTTTAAACCTCTAATAGAGTCCAACACACTTGGTTTGTGTTTATAACCTAATATATTAAATATTATAAATACTAATGCTTACTTGAAAACTACTACTTGACAAATGGAAGGAAAAATAGGAAATCTGTATGCAGATAACTGGGTATTCAAACAATTCTACCTTTAAGCTAGTTATCAAATACTTGCTGTGAATGGGGGAATGGTAGAGAATTCAAAACTATTTCTGCTCTCCTGCAGGGTGATTCCATTTTATCTTAATACTATGCATTTATTCACTATGTAGCTCTCCAGGAATTCAAAAAATAAAATCCATTGGTGAATGGAAAAGGGACTGAGACTTCTAAAGTGTTCCTTTTTGCCTACAAAACTTACTCTAATTTGTTTAAATATCAAGCATCTGTAAACATAGTAAATGCTAATAAATTTAGTTGTTATTGTGAAGAACAAAGTTTAGCTTATAAAAACAGTGTATGATTTAAAGATTCTACTGTAAATGTTGGCAAAGTTAAAAATACATGCGCAACAAAAACCAAAATGTGGAATATATTTTTAAGAATGAGAAGTACCTCACCTTTTACAGCAAAGAAAAAACAAATATCATCTAAAATTGAAACTTAGCTTTTTAAAGGGGCATAACACTGAGCTACACCCTCAACCCTTTTATTTTTTATTTTAATAAAATGTCTTGCTAAGTTGTTCAGTCTGACATCAAACTTGTATTACTCATGCCTCAGACTCCCAAGTCACTGGAATTATGGGTGTGCATCACCTTACCCAGCAAGATCTTTGATTTACATAAACATTTGTCTTAGTCTTAAATGGATACTTTAAGATGTAGTATATCTTTTATTGGAGAATTTAGTTTCATTTTATTTGTTTTATCTTCAATCAAATGAACCAAATCAAATTTTAATATGATTAAAAATTCTCATTTCATTTTGCCTCAATCTCCCTTCATTCATTGAGCTATATTCTAGGCACTTAAGATCAGGTAAACAGACTAATATAACTGCTCTTATGTTACTTATATTCCAATGGAATCTTGGGTCTGCTTTTTCATAATCTAAGTGGTCAATTAGTGGATGTTGTTAAACATAAGAGGCTTCTACCTGTGAGATAACTCTAGAAGATATTTCACTCAAGAAGACCAGATTTAATGAAATCTCTAAAAGTTAAACCAAAGCCTATTCTCCCCATCTCACTGCCACACCATAACTCCTACTCTAGAGTGTATAAGAAAACCCCTCTTGCCTCCTTTAGGAAAGAAATAGAGCGAGAGAAGGAAGTAAGGAAGAAAGGGAGGGAAGTAGGGAGGGAGGGAGGAAAGAAGGAAGGAAGGGAGGTAAGTAGGGAGGGAGGGAAGAAGGAAGGAAGGAAGGAAGGAAGGAGCGAGCAAAATAAAGCCGAAGAAAAAGTAGAGAAGCAATAAGAAGAAAAAATAAAAGAACCCTCCTCTATCTAAACATCATTTAATCCACACCAATAGAGATTAAATTCACAAATTACAAAAAAATTCATCCCTAGAGGACCCTAGTACAATAATGTCTTCATGGAATGTGTTTGATAGTTTGAATTGTAAAATGCAATAATGTAAAGACTAAAACTAACATGGACCTACATCTACTTACATCAGTTCTATAATATAATTCAGAGAATAGTGATTCGTTCAATTTCAAATTAATACAGTGTATTCATGAATGGGTAGCTAATTATTCCCCAAACTTACACATTTTTATTCAATTGCCTATAACTGATAACTTGAATGCTTTCTAACAATATTGGTTCATAATTTTTAAGTTTCATTTGTGTTCTTTTCCTTGTAATTTTGATGACCATTAGAAGTACACTTGCCTAATGTTTGCTAAGCTTTACATATCTTTTTTAAGGAAAGCCAAACTTTTTTTTTTATAATTACCTCCTCAGCCATCTGTAGGTCTTTCCAGATTCTTTTGATTTGGTCTTCAAAATCTGTCTTTATTTTGGGAACATGGACTAATAAGATAGAAAACATCTAAGATAAGTTCAAGAGTCAGGCTGAACTCTTCATTATTTTGAATTTGAGACTATAATTATAGGATACATTTTTACCATCCTCACCCCTGAAGTACAACTGAAATTATTTTGTTTTTCCTATTTTATCTTTTACTGGAGTTGAAGGTGTAGATTCCCTTGTCAGAATTTGCATTGGTTGGTATTGCTAAACAACAGTATAACTGACACTGAGAATCCCTGTGATAGTAATTAAGATAAAGTCACCATAGACCCTGTGGATTTAACCCTCATGTTGTCTTTGCATTTTGACACTGCAATTAAATATAGTCCTAACTTTTCTATGTGGTGTGTGTAAGTATATCTCACCACAAGCTGAATGTTCTGGCAATCACTTGGAAAAAATATAGCACACATATATGACATATATTAACATGGAAGGTTGAGAATTTGGTGGTAAGGGTTATATTAGACCACATCTGGGATGATATGCACAGTTCCACATTCCACAGTTTATCAGCAATGTCAAAACATAGAAAGTATAAAGGAAGAATGAGGGAGATCTAGAACCCATGCCAAGAAAAGAAACACAGGGATATAGACTATCTACCATAAGAAAGCCTAGGGAAAACCATGAAAAACTGACATTGGAATACTTTAAAGGAAGAACTCAAACCAATTAAAGAATAAGAAATCAGATTTCAACTCAGTAGAGGAAATAACTATTAATGCTAATATTGGATTAAAGTTTCTCATAAAAGCAAAATTACCATCTTTGGATATTTAAAAGGAAGTTGAAATGACCCATCAAACTCTCAGAAATGTAACGGAGGATTCCTAAATCCTACATAAAGTCAGTCTCTCTCTCCCTCTCTCTCTCTCTCCTCTCTCTCTCTCTCTCTCTCTCTCTCTCTCTCTCTCTCTCTCTTTACCTTGGCACACTGGAAATCAAACCCAAGGGGTGCTTAACCACTTAGCCACATCCCCAGCCATTTTTCTTTCTTTCTTTCTTTCTTTCTTTCTTTCTTTCTTTCTTTCTTTCTTTCTTTCTTTCTTTCTTTCTTTCTTTTTCTAATTTGTTTTACATGACAGCAGAATGCATATGGAGCACGTTTTTTTCATGTCTCGGGTTGTACACAAAGTATAGTCACACTATTCATGTCTTTACACATATACCTAGGGTAATGTTGTCCATCTAATTCCACCATCTTTCCTACCCCCATGCTTACTCCCTTTCCCTCCCCCTTCCCTCCCCTTTGACCTATCCAAAGTTCCTTCATTCCTCCAATGCTCCCCCCAACACCTATTATGAATCAAAATGCATTTATCAGAGAAAATGTTTACAGTGGTACAATTCCCAGCCCATTTTTTGTATTTTATTTAGAGAGAGAATTAGGTTGCTTAGGGCGTAGCTAAGATGCTGAGGTTCACTTTGAACTTGAAATCCTCCTGCATCAGCCTCCTCAGCCACTAGAATTACAGGCCTGTACCACTGTGCCTGGCCATAAAGACTTTATTTATATTCCCCTATTATTTAGTGACTTTTATCCCCTTATTTAAAAATCCAGTTTTCAAAATTATAATAAAAGAGTCAGTTCATAAGTATTCAATTATGAATAGCAACTGTTGAAGCTGAAATACAAACCTTTTAAATATAAATATGTTCCACTTAAGTTGTTTTTTAACGAAATATAGTATCCAGAAGTATAATATGCATTCATAATATAATATTAAAATATTTAATATCATAGTTATGAGAATACAAAGATGAATTCTTAATCTACATCCTATATCATAATATCACATCACTCAACTTTGATTTAGCATTTAGAGATTTCACTAAATCTGGTCTTCTTGAGTGAAATGTCTTCTAGAATTATCTCACAGGTAGACACCCCTTATGTTTAAAACATCCACTAATTGACCACTTAGTTTATGAAAAAAAGCAGACCCAAGATTCCATTGGAATACAAGTGTCATAAGAGCAGTTATATTCGTCTGTTTCCCTGATCCGAAGTGCCTAGAGTATAGTTCAATAAGTATTTGTTAAATGAATCAATGAATGAAAGGAGATTGAAGCAAAATGAAACAAGAATTTTTTAAAAAATTTGACCTAGCATCTTCAGGAGATGAGATGAACATCTTTGACTTCAGAGAATTGAGGCAATAACAGATAGCTGTCACAGAAGGATGAAGAAGAGAGTATGATCAGCAGAAAGGACAGGATAGAGGATGGTAGCTGCAGGAGGCAAGATGACAAGAGGGGACAAGATCTAACTCAAAGCTCCTACAGTTCTTTGCATAAATCCAAGACATAAAGTAATAATTGAACTACAAAGGTATTTAAAAATTGGAATTATAAAAGTGAAAGGATCTCTATGTCTGGCAATGTAAGTGTAGAACTGAAAACTTGTACTAGAGAAATTCAGAAAATTATCTGCCCCAAAGAATTCTCTTGGAATTTTTTTTTCTAAAAAGAAAAATGAGATGGTTAGTCAGCAGAGCTGGAACATTTATAATAATGTCCTTTCTCTTACCATTGATTTGTTTTCATTAGGTAAGTAGTTAGTTTTCTAAAGCTTTTGTCCCCCTTTTGCTCTTGGCCTTAACAAAATTCATGATTCTAGCACTGTCATTAATTCCATGCTAGCTTTAGTTTGTAGAAAACATGAAGGGAAGCATAGTATTATGTATTTGGATTATTGGAGGTTGAGAAAGATACCATTTATCATTTAAAATATCTCTGGTGAAAGGGTACTGCTAACTATATGCATGTAAAATATTGAACATCTGGATTAAAATAGAAGTATCAATGAGATATGATATTGTCATAATGCCATATAACTGGATATTTGGAGTCACATGAATTAGTGAATTTTTCACATTTTATTGTCATGTTTGCAAACCTACAAAAAGAACCTAAAAGAGCCTATCCAATCCTAGGAGCTCCATGTTTTTTTTTTCCAATATTATTTATTGGCAAAAAAGAGAAAATCATTTGTGCCACAACTGAATGAGATTCAATCAGTAACACAAACATGTCCAAGTAGGTAAATCCTAAATAATAGTTCAGCCATATCAATGACCAAATTGGATAAGTCAGCACTTATGCTATTTATCCTAAATGTTCTCTGTAATGTTAAACCCAAGTATTATATTAGTTTATAAATTTAGGGTTGAATGTATTATGGAAATTATCTTACCTGATCCATCAGTTTCATAGAAGACAAAATGAAAATAAGTAACACATATTCTTTGTCCTCAGGCAGCTATCAGTTTAATGAGAAGAAAATCTCTAAACAGGCAACTGCAATATAGTGTAAGGAGAGCAAATAGTTATAAACCTAGAACGATAGTTCCATAGATGACGTCATTTCTTGATTTGAGGACTATGTGAGAATCAAAAATAACTTTCCAGAAGAAGTGACTCTGAAGCTAAGTCAATAAAGAAAGAGTAAGAGTTATGCAGGTCAATATATAACTAATAAGAAAAAACAAGTTATGCAGGTCAAGTGGAACAAAGGCAAAAAAATCAAAGTGGAACTAGAAATCTTCAGAGGAAATAACCATGATATGTTGAAGGAGCTGCAAGTAGTGCACTCAAGTTCATTGGCATTCAGAAATGGCAGTAAGATTAAGGCTTCTGGGTGTCAGGAAAAAAATGCTTTTTCATCTAGACTTAATCTGTATATGTATATGTCTATAAGTTTATATGCATATATAGTGTGAATATGGATGGATATATGCTGCTGTTATGACCTAAACCTTAGCACATTACAGGCAATGCATTCTATTTTCTGTATTTATTGTACTTCATTTAAAATTACTGGTCACACCCACTACCATGAAATATATGAGCCTTTAAAATACCATAATTTGTTGTCTGAAAGACTCATGTGAAGGTTGAGGGGCAATAAACAGAGGTCACATCATAACAACCATGGAGATTAGATAGTATGCCTTAGAGAATGAGGAGTAGTGCAAGGATTTTGAGCAGGGAAGCAAAGTGCTGCCATTTGCATTTAGAAACATTCTAAATGGCTCCAGAAAGAATTGGAAAGACTTTGGAAAGGAGGACAATTTTTAAGGATTTTTTGTTTGTTTGTTTGTTGTTTCTTGTAACTTAAACAATTGGAATGGTGCCAGAATGAAAATAATTCTTTGGAGGATGATGAAGAACAATTAAGAAGGTATAATGAACAGGACTTTGTTATTGTTTGGAAGAGGAAGTAAATGAGAGGAAAGATAGTGGTGGGATTTTGAGGGGTTTATCTTATGAAGCATGATAAACCCCATGAGGGGTTTATCTTATGAAGAGCTGAGAGAAATGATTCAGTTTGAGGCACTATAAATTATAGGTTTCTGTTGGTTATCAAGTAGAGATGTCAAGCCAGAAGTAAATGGCAGTTGAGGTTGGAAAAATTGAGGAACTAATAGTATGCACAAAATAATTGAAGCTACCATTTAAAAACTAATTCATGGACTGTTAATATTTATACTTTCTGACTCTTAAAAATGAATAAAGTATGTAATATTATGGGGTACATTGATAGCATTCCCATGTATAGATAAGAACACTGAGGTTCTTTTGGGTATGGTGGCACATAGCTGTCATCCCAGCATTTCAGAAAGCAGAGGCAGGAGGAGCACATGTTTGAGGCCAGCCTTGGCAACTTTGCAAAGCCCTAAGAAACTTATCAAGACTATCAGAATAAAAAAATACAAAGGGATGGGGTGTAGCTCAGTGGTAAAACACTCCTGGGTTCAATCCCCCCAAAAAGGGGGGACAGGAGGATCTCAAATTCAAGACCAGCCTCATCAACATAGCAAGACCCTATATCCAAAATAAAAATAAAAAGGAATGGGAATATAGCTCAGTGGTAGAGTGCTTGCCTAGCATATGAGGCTCTGGATACTACATAAATATAATGGATTTATATTTATATAAATATAATGGATACAACAAAAATGATAAGGCATATTTGGGGAAAAAAGAAAACTGAGGCTCAGATTCTCTAATTTTTAAAGGTGAGATAGTTTTACCAGAATTCAAGAATCTATCCCAATTTTTATGCTGCCTCTTTCAGTTTTCTTCTAGGCTACCAGGATACTCCTCTTTATTAAGCCATTGGCTTTACTTGAGGTCCTTAGAATAAACAAATCTCCCCTTGTCCAAATAATATCTGCTTCAACTACTTCATCTGCCCTCATAAGTCAATAATTAATAAGTATTTTCTTCCATTTTGCTTTGTTTTTCTGTGTGTGTGCTGAGCTTTTAATTCATCATAATACTCCATAATTCATAGAATATTGACATCATTCATGCCTCCAAGGCCAATGTGTTATTTTATGTATTTATTCTCTTTCATCCCCATTTATTATTTTCATCTCCTATTATTGACTACCTTTCTAAAATGTTGGCTATTCATTGTGCTATTTATGTGTACTATGTGATATGCATACATTTGAATTTGTTTTCCTCTTATTGGGTTAAGTCAGCACTATTGTTTTTAAAAGTAGTTCATAGATATGTAGGCATATCTATTCTGTTATTTATAAGTTCTACATGGCAATCCATAGTATGTATCTACCAAATTTTACTTATCACTTCCCTCTGAGATTGATATCTACTTGTCTCCAACTATTTGTGCCTAAAACCAACTCCATGAAAAAATTCCATTTAAATATTTTCTTAATGAATCTGTGTGAGAATTCTCTGAGCTTCATACCAAGATAGATATTCAAGGTCATAGAGTATAGATACACTTAATTTAATAGTGTGTTCTACAAAGCACATTTGTACTTACATTGTTTTACTAAGAAGTTCTTCCCATTTCTAGGACCCCAAAAATACTATTCTACTTTTCTTACATTAATTATATAATTTTACCTCTCTATTTAGATTTTAACCCATATTCCTTTTATATAAATGTAACAGTGAAAATACAGATAGAACTAATTTTAGCAGCTTTATTCAGGTATAATTGATACATGAAAAAACTGCACACACATACTATATATATATATATATATATATATATATATATATATATAGAGAGAGAGAGAGAGAGAGAGAGAGAGAGAGAGAGAGAAAGAGAGAGAGAGAATTTGATGAAATTGGACACACATTGTCTCTTCTCTAAAGCATGGCTCCAAGACTTTGGAAAGTACAGTCTAATAAGTTTTATGTAGTTTAATCAGTTTATCTCAGCATATATGATTTTATATTTTCATCATTATAATTTCTTTATGGAAATAGTGAATCCCTAAATTTGAAGTAATACTAAATGATTCATCCCAGTTGTTTCAGGTTTCTTTGAACCTCTGAGTTTGGCAAAAGCCTCTAAAACTGGTCAGGTATAACAAACCCCTGATAAATAGCATTGGAAAGTAATATGAGAACTGACACAGAGCTCTGAGCCACAATACCCCAATTATTCCACTGACTTAAGGAATGATTTTCAGGCAAAGGTTTTTTTTCTTGGTAAAGTCAATATATCCACCAACTACATACTTTGCAGAAAGTTTCAGATTCATTGATTAATGTTTATGGTGTAGTCACATGAGACATTTACCAATATAAAACCTTAGTATTTCCATTTTTGTAGGTTGACATATATTAGACAACTATTAAATATGTTTGATGACTCTCCTTTCCTCCTAAAAAGAAATCCCAGTCAAAACTAAGCACATAGGGGCTGGGGCTGGGGCTCAATGGTAGAGCCTTGCACATGTGAGGGACTGCATTCGATCCTCAGCACCACATAAAAATAAATAAAGAAAGATATAAAAAGAAAAAAAAAAAACAAAGCACATAAATTATTTTTGAGTTTTGTTACTCAGTGTTATCTTTATTCTATACATCTCCCTATTTTCCAAAAGAAGCTTTTAAAACCCTAATTTAATAAATTGTCCCTGAGATATAGATCAACTCTAAAAACAAAGTTTTAAATATTGCTACTAAGAGATTGACAGTACTAAAACTGTTCTGGACCAACAGGACCTTCCTCTTCTCCTCCTCTCAAACTAGCAACCCCAGCAGTTGCTACTTCTGCTTAGCATCTGTCAAAACTAGTATAAGGGCTGTTAATCCACAAATACTTGCATGTCTATGCAAATTTATTCCAGATGAGGGCAGCCAGCAGCTACTTCTAATACTTCTTTTCTCTGTTATTATGCTACCCACCTCAGCTATAACTAACTATTTGACTTTACATTTGCCAAAAGATGCTAGAAACATCTGTTGACTGAATTTCCCTAAAAATAGCTCTGGATGTCTAACCTTGGTCAACCCTATTCCAAAAAGTCAGTGACTTCAGGCTCTACTAATTGCCATAATGTCTTCCCTTCCCTTCCCGCCCCCCATCATTTCAAGACAAATTACCCTTCCTTTGCTTTTTAATGTGGTTCTTTGAATCATTTTCAACTAACTTTTTAAATCCTTTTAATCGTTGATGTTGATGATATTCATTTGAATGATAATCTTATCTCCTCTTTTGGGTCTTCTTTTTTTCTCTTCTTTTTGTAGTACTGGGGATTGAACCTAGAGGTTTGTGCATGCTAAGCAAGTGTTCTGCCACTGAGCTATATCCCCAACACTTATTTATTTTTCTTGAGACAGGACATAGCTAAAATGGGATACAGGCATATGCTACCACACCCACAGGATATTTCTTAATACTTTCATTAAATGAATGCAAATATGAAAGAAGACACAAGCTGAACAGTTTCCCACTTCTGATAACTCCTTACAAATAGTTATGCCTTATTTTTCTTTGAGAAATTCTATCATGTGGTAATTAATTCAAAACCATCCTCATTTTCTCTGGTTCATATTTTTACTAAAATAGTCTTGAGTTAACATCTCTCCCATCCAACCTTAAAATCTATCAAAATATTTGCAAGTTATTATTAATATAATAAGAGTTATATTCCTCTGAATTTTTCTTATAACCAGTCCTTTGGAAGAATTATTAGAAGAGATTTTTCATTTCCATCCTTTTCATGGTGCATATGTTTTGGTTTTCTTTAAACACAGTCGTGTCTAAAAGCTACAGCACATTAAAATGCTGAAACAGGGTGAGCCAAAAAATAGCAAAGGAAGGGCAAAAAAGAAATCACATCTGCTTTTCAGCTCTGCAAACAAATTCACTGATCTTCACAAAGCATGGCTTTAAGCAGATAAGGATTAAAGGTTTTTGTTTGCATTTGTTACAAGACAGGGTACTGACTACTATAATTAATGTCACCGTAAAAAAAAAAAAAAAAAAAACACATAGAAAGTTATTTGAAAGATTGATTCAGCATTTTGTTTTTATGTATCCAGTGAGAAAAACAAGCTGTGAGATTAGTTCATGCAGAAAGAAACAAATGACCTAGATTATTATAAAGGGAATATTTAAGAGGTAAGATCAAAAGAATGCTGATGAAAAAAACCTGGAAAAAGAAAAAGATGAAATAATCTAGAGATGGAGAAAAATGGAGACACAGAAAGTAACAGAGGTGGTGAAAAGGAGAAAAAAAAGGGGGAAAAGAGGTGAAAAAAGAAACAATCATGGAGGATTTAAAAGAGTATTCTTGGAACCACTATGGAAATCAGTCCTACTCACCAGAGAAATTTGCTGTACAATTCCTTTGAAAAGTTATTATTAACATGATAGGAATTATATTCCTGATTTTTTTCTTGTCACCATTCCTTTGGAATAGGGACCAAATTAAACAGTCTCCACCACATTTGGAATGTACATGATTGGGTGAGGGGAAACTGAGAGATACCACGTGGAAGCAGACAAAGTTGGGGAGAGAGAAAGAAAAATTAAGACAGATACAGATCACAAAGTCTATTACATAATTCCACTTCTCATAAATTTAATCAGCTTAGGATGTGGATGTTTAAAGGATTTATTTCATTAAAATAATCATTAGCACTGTAACCTTGAGTAAGTTACTTAAATTTTTGAGCTTCAATGTCCTCAACTATAAAATGGGGATTATAATGACATGTGTCTTGGAGTTTCTGTGAGGATTAAATTAGCTAACATGTAAAGAACCCATAACATGGCCTTACATCCTGAGTACTTTATAAGTATTAGCTAAAATTAGTAGTAAAGTTAGAAATAGTAATATTAGCATTGATGAAGAGAAGGGTGAACCAGTGCACAAAACTTATTAATATTCTTCCCACAAAATGGAGGGAGTGTAAAGGGAAAATAATCCAAGACTTGTCTTCATAGGATAAAAATTTGAGTTTGAATTTCTTAGGCTATGAATGTGTGACCTGTTAATTTAATTTTCATAAGCTTGGCTTTCCTCTGACAGAGATGATCAGGATGCATTGGTTTATTGGGATACTGGTTTTGAGTTTAGTGTATTTTATTTACATAAAAATGTTTACACACAGTAATCTTCAGTGATGGCTTTTATCTGTGATTTAAGTTGTCCTGGAATCCAATATGTAGAACATGTATCACTAAAGAAAGCACTGGATGCTAATACTCAACCCTTATCCATGTGGGTTCATAGGTGTTCACCCAAATTATAGGAAGTGATAGTTTAACGCATTCCTCTGTGGTCATTCCATGTTGAAGAAGATCATGCCTAAAAAAGGTATGAAGAAAATTGAGACAATCCCACCCAAGGTCAAGGCTTTACAAAAACTATCACCTCATGCTCCACATTCTCTTATATTTGTCTACTTCTCAAGCTACCTTGGAGTGAACTCATTATAAGAGGCTGAACAACTTTTTAGAAGAGTTACTAATCGAATATATTTGCTAAGTATATTACATAAATCAGATGTGATTTGAAACACAATTGTTTTGGGGTTCTCAGAGTTTCCCATTTTAAGTTGCCTGGTTGTACATGCCAACCTCTTTTGTCCATTCATTACTCTCTCTGAGGCTATGAAATGTGTTCCGTATCTTAGGAGTTTCCATTGTAGTGTTATAAGTTGCTTGTTAAGGAGGGGAGAAAACTAAATGAATCCTTTGGGTTGGCTTGCATAGAACACTGATATTAAAAAGTTCATTTTATGAGATAGAAAAGGAAATGACTAGACTGAAATTACACCATCAATATGAAACTGCAACTGGACAATAATTTGTAGTAAGAGCAGCATATTTTATTGATGAAAGTCAGGAGTACCAAAGCCATGGAAAGAAATTTAAAATGAAATGTTAAAAAAATAAGAGAACAATCTATCAATCTACAACCTAGAGAAGCATTAGAGATTTGACAAATATGACAACCATTGGCTGGTAGGCCAGCCGTTATCTAACTATATATAATTTCCAGATTTAATTGTAAAGGTCATTGTTTAATCTGATTCACACACATATACATCTACAAAGATATAAAGTGGTTTTTATAATACATATTTTCCATTGCACTTAAGTTGAGAAACTAAATTTTAATGAGAATATACAAAGCTATGACTAGAAATGAATATTATGGTCCATATTTTCCTGAATTGTTTCCAAATAAGTAATACTACTAAGTTTTTATTGAATTATAAAACTTTTAATATTATCACCCTAAATTATACTCCCTGTAACTTCATATATTTTTTCTTGATAAATATTGTACATTGCAATTTACCATGAATTGTTCCTTAATGTTTCACTTTGTATTCATTCATTTTTTTATTCACTACTTCAAAGTATGAGGATTCATTCTTTCATTCAATAAGTATATATTGATATATAATTTAGATCAGTTTCCATGAACCTTTATACATTAGACATCTTAGCTTTCCTCATGTTCCTTGCTTGACAAAGTCTGAAATTGGCTTCAGAATTTCTTAAAATTCTAAAGCATAATAAAATAGAAAAGCATTTTATGAACTCACTGTATACCTTCAAGATAATAAATATTAAGAAGTATATTCAACTGTCAGTAAATTCTGGATAATAATTATAGAGTACAATGGCAGCTTCTCATTCATTAATGTAAAAAAATATATCTTGGAGAATAAAAATCATGTCTGGGGCAAAGAAAATAGCACACAAAATTCTGTTCCTGAAACATACTTTTTCTTTGACACCATAGCTGGGATTAATTGTGGATGATTTGCTTTCTTATTTAACAAAATGTTGATTCCAGTAAAAAAGTGGTTAATTCTATCATCTGTTTCTCAGCATAATTATTTCACAGGTGACAAAGAGTTGCTCATATTATTAATAGAGTGGTTTATTATCATTTTTCAATAGGGGAGATTCTGCCACATTAAAAGAGAAATGAAACTATTTTCCCAATTAGTAGTACCGGATTGTATATATGTGTGTGTATTTGTGTGTTTATACTTACATATATATAATCTGCCAATATAGACTTGCTAAATATTTTCTCAAACTCTGATGCTACTCATTTGGAAAATACCTTTATTTTTCTTTAGATGCATATATATGCATATATATATATAAATTTTTAAAATAACAGAATAAATGAGAAATATGTTATATCACCAAGAGAGCTGAACAAATGCACATGTCTAATGCTGAGCAACTCTTAAGTGTATGTAGCATTGAATATGGCGTAAAAGCATCAATTTTTGGTCTGAAGGATCACAACTTGCTATGTAATAGATCTATCAGCAAGAATATTAGCTTTATACCTGAGAAAATAATAGCTTTAAATACAGGAAATTTTGTAGGTTAAGTGGTAGGAACTGCAAAGAACAATGAAGGATTAAAGGACAGGTATTTTCTTAAAGGAGAAGAGATGATATAGCAACAAGATTAAATGAGATATGAAAATATCAAGAGTTGTGACCAAGAATAAAATATTGGAATTTAACACATTGGAATGGAAAAGGAGAACAAAAAAATACTGAGAGATATCTCTTAAATAGGTTTTGTTTAGTGTTTGAAGGCACAATGAATTGAACAAAAGATCTAGAGAAACTACCACATGCAAACTTTCTATAAAATAGTACATAGAGATGACTCCCTGAGGTTGTCAGAAGTATCACTGTGGACAGAGGACCAGCAGGATCAGGGAATAGTGAGGTAGTAAGTCAAGAGAGAGCTCCACTAATCTTAAGATTGGAAACTAAATTGATTATTCAACAGGTTTTTTAAAAATTTTTTTTAGTTTTCAGTGGACCTTTATTTTATTTATTGATATGTGGTGCTGAGAATGGAACCCACTGCCTCACACATGCTACACAAGTGCTCTGCCACTGAGCCACAACCTCAGCCCCTATTCAACAGTTGTGTAACACACCAGACCTATAAACCCTTTACCATTATTTTCACCATCCTTCATTCATTTCATATAATGTACATTCTTGCTCATATGATACTATAGTGCACATCATTATATTTGCTCTCTTTTCACTATCCTTGATCTCTTCATTTTTTTTATTTTTATTTCATTTAAATATCTTAACTGTGACAAAACCCCATCTTCTGCTTACTCTATGCCATATCTTTGAAATTTAATTTAGCTGAGAAGAGTTAACTTTATTAAATAGGTAAATTTTAAATTTATGACTATAAACCTCAGATGAGTTATCAGATATGCTTCATAATTGGAATATATTTCCATAGACAATTTACTCTTCAGGTCTCTGAAATATTATTTCATAATTTTTCTCTTTTCTTGTATAATTGTGAAATAAAAGCCATAAGATGAGGGAAAAAATAATATTAGTCTTCTTTCCAATGCAACTCATAAAATTTCAATTATGTTTTATATTCTTTTTACAGGATTTGAATTATGAAAAATTATATTGTTCTTTATCAAAATTGTATAAGAAAATTATAGAAAAGAGAATAAAAATCACAGAGTGAACTTTCTGAAAAATGACTAAAGGACCTCTCTTAGCTCATTGTCATAGAACCACTTTTTAGTAAGATTTAACTGAAACTGGAATCTAAATTTTACTTAAATTCAAAAGAAAAGTTATTTAAAGAAACAATTATTGGATGTTTTCTAATGCCACATATTACTCTTAATACCACACAGACACAGACATGCATACACATCATATTGCAACTTTTGGAAAAATATTATGCTCTAGGAAATTAACTTCCAGCCATTCTAATATCCTTTTATTTTAAAATTTTATAATAGACACAAAAAATTGAAGCTCAGACTCATCAAATAATTTCTCCAAGGACACACAGTTTAGAAGTGACAAAAACTGAGTTGAAATGCAGGTCTAACTCCAATTCTTTAGTTCTTTCCAGAACATGCTGTTCTTACAAACTTCTCTAATAGTTATAGTCTAAAAAGTTCCCCCTCAAATTGCTTGATTAGTTTATATTCCCTTTTTAATTTTAGCAATATCATTAATTGTCCTCCCTTTCCTTTCCTAAATCTCTGCCTGACAAAAATCCTTTATCATGATGGAGAACAGAAAATAATTTTTAAAAATATTTATAAAGCAACTACTCTTTGCTCAGCACTGTGTTGGGATTTCATGAGAGTAAATCCTGACCCCATGATTCATGGATCCCAGTAGGGAAAATGGTGAAAGCAGAAACAAATGCACAGTAAATATATATCCATTAACCTCTAATTAATATACTAATTAACTTCTATGTTAAAAACTGTGATAAGTACTTTGCATGTAAAATCATTTTTAACATCCTTATAGGACAGAAACATGAGGTAACCACTGTTGACAAAGTTATCTCGAAGAAAACAGTTTGCAAAGGATAGAACTCATATTTAAAGTCATGCTTTTAAAGGAAGCCTAAATTAAATGATTGTCTTCTTTTCCATATTAGAAAATACCCACCCATTGCCATACACACAGACACATAATATAAGTAAATTTGAAAATATCTTTAGGATGGAATTGATATATTCAAATGTCCATTTTAATATTTGATTTATTATTATTATAGTAATGCATAGACAATGAAAATCACCAATTTTATAAACTATTAATTAAGAAAGACAGCATTATTTTTCTGTTGTCATGTTTTGGGAAGAATTTTTATTGCTACATTTTGATACTAACACCTTACCTTCACTGGAGCTAGAGTTCAGGCATCTAATGAAGCTTACTGAACACCTTGTTGTAATTGAAAATAATTGCTTAATCCATGGCACCTTTACATTCCAACAATAATGCTGTCACTGGAAATTGTATGACAACCCACAAGCACCAATTCTTATAACAATAAGAATGTTATTTTCTTTGTATTCTTCCTATCAGTTGGTATTTGTGGATATATAGAAAAGGGTTGATAATTTATAGTGTTCCTTAAAAGGCTTATCTATAATTTAAATATCTGCATTTATAAAATTATGATAAAAGGAAGACACTTGAAAAGAACACATTAGTAGAAAGTAGTCTTAGGACACAGTGCACAGAAAAATCCATAGCCTTCTATGCTGCAAAAAGTAGAACTAAAAGAAATAATATAAATTAACTCATCATCTAATCAGAAAAGTAATAAAAAGAAGAAAAGGTACACCAAATGAGAGTAGGAAGAACAATAATCAATATAAAATCAAAATTTAATGACTTTGAAAACAGAAAGGCCCTGAAATAAGCAAACTTTTGTTTAAAGTCTGCAAAACATGTCAACCATTAGCTAACCTAATCAATACACAAAATATGCAAAATAAGAAATGGGATGGGACTGTCACATATGACTGAAAAGAACCAATAAAAATAGGAAAAAAAAAGAAATGGCATGGGTAAAATAACCACTAAAAGATTGAATTTTAAAAATTGTGATGAATGTCTTCCATTTGCTCCTTTCTACCCCTTTTCCCTGCTGTGTGCCCTGGGAAGGCTGACTGAAAGAATTTGCAAAGGTCATTATCCTCTTAATTCTATTTTGGTTCGTCTAAATTGAATGGCTGAGAATGATAAGAAAGTAAAATTGGAGTATAAATCTCTCTTTTCCCAGAGAACCCTCCCACCGGGCTACTTTGATCTGGCAGCACTCCTCTCCAAAAGCCACAGCTCCTGCCAAGTGGCCCTCACTACAGAACCACCCTTTCTTGGATCTAGTAATCACTTCTTCCCTTTGACCCTTCCTTAGGTTAGTAATGGCTCCCCAATACTACAAGCGCAGGATTTCTCTTTGGTTTCATTAAGCATTCTCCATACTTTGTACATTGTCCTTTTATTTAACTTTCCTCAAAATGCCCAGGTTAAATATGGTATCTGTTTCTTGCAAGGATTTTGACTGATAGAAAAATCAAAAGATATTTATCACAAATATATCTTTAAAACATGAGTAAAAATGGTTAATCTTTTAAGAAATATAATTTACCAAAATTGATCCTAATAGAAAACAAAAGTTTAAATAGACCATGTGTATAGAAGAAATAGAAAAATTTATCAAATAACTTCTGCCACCAAAAAAAAAAAAAAAAAAAATGCCAGGGCAGGCACAAGGGAATGAAGAGCCAACCCATCACAGGCTAAATTGTTCCAAAAACACATAACTGTTTCAGAGCTCAGGAAACAAAGAGAAATTTATAAAACATTTTTATGAAGTCAATATAACATTTATATGAAAACTTGATTAAGAAACAAACATATAGGCCTGGAATTGTGGCTCAGTGATCGCTTGCCTAGCATGTGTGAGGCACTGGGTTTGATTTTTAGCACCACATATAAATAAATAAAGATCCATTGGCAATTTAAAAAATATTAAAAAAAGAAACAAACACATAGACCAGTCTCACTTATAAATGTCAATACAAAAATTCCAAGTAAAATACCAAACAGAATTCATCAACACGTTACCAAAATAGTATGCATCATGACCAAGTGAGGCTTATTGATAAAGTGTAAGTATACTTCACTATTAAGTACCTCATTAAAAGAGAATATTTCACTAATAGGGCTAAAAACAAAGATCATATGATAAACTTCTTAGATGCTGAAAAGAAACTCAACAATATGATTTTCTACATTTATTTCTGATTATAATGAAAACCCAATAAAATAAGAATTAATTTATTTTTCTAAACATGAGTACAAACACAGAGGCACCCCCAAAAGCCAGAATTTTTCTTAATAAAGAAATACACTGAGCATCAGTACTATTAAGAAGCAAAGATGCCCACATTCCTTTTTACTCTTTAATGCTTTATTTGAGACTTTGTAAAAAAAAAAAAAAAAAAAACAGAGAAATCAATTAGAATAATGTAGGTACAAAAGAAAAATTCAAATGTTCTCTGTAGATAATATAATACTATAATTGGCAGTTCAACAGGAAATCCAACACAAACAATAATTAAATGAGTTATCAAGATGTTAAATTAATATATAAAAATAAATAGACTTCATCTATACATACAATAACCTATTGGAAGATATAATGCAAGATCATATCTAATAATAATAGTAACAACAAAGATAAAATTGCTGGAAATTAACAAAGAAATGTTCGCAATCTCTTTGAGTAAAACATTAAACTGTTGAAAAATATGCCACAGATTTAAACAATAGAAAGATACCAAATCATAAAAATGTCAGTTACCCTTAATTTACAAGTTTATTTTATGTCCATAGTAATAGAAAAATTATTTGAATGCTGAATAAGTTGATAATATAATTCACATGCTCCAAGCCCTGCCTCCTCCACAAAAAACTAAGAAAGAACAACTAGGTAAACAATTAAAAATAATAATCATGGGGAGAGGAGAGAAGATTGCTACCACTACCAAATATTAAAATGTATTTTACAGATTTATAATTAAAATAATGTGGAATGAAGGAATCAAAATTAAAGCATGTAATGTTCCAAAACAGATCCAGTATTATAGCAAAATTAGTGGGATTTCAAATTACAGGGTAAAAGATGGATTTTTTCAATAAATAATGCCAGTATAACTAGATAGACTTTTGTGGAAAAGATAAAATTCAATCGAAATTTGCACCATGAACCTGAATAAATACCAAAGGATCAGAGGTAAAAATGTAAATAGCAAAATAATACAAAACTAGAAGAAAGTGTAGATATGTTTCATAATAAATTGGGAATGAGGAAAGATAATCTAATTATGATACAAAATCCAGAAACAATAAATGGGATTGAAAATTCAAGTATATAAAAATAAAAATATGATTTCTTGAAAAAAATATTAAAATTTCAAAATAAATTACAAAGTAATAAAAATAGTTTCACATATCAGAAAGAGGTAATCCTCAATATAAAATTTAAAACCAAGATGAAAAGTATGGGGGCAGGGAGCCAAGATGGTGGAGTGAAACTAGGTAGCTAATCTCCATTTCTTCACAGTATAGAATCAAAGCAGTGAGAGTATAGCTGATCAGAGAGGCAGGTGATAAGGGAATGACACAATATTGAATAGTCAGAGACTCAGAGGGATTCAGAAATTCTGGTTATGGGAAAAGAAATCAGGAAAGATTTCTGACCAGAAAGATCAGGGAGGTGGGGGTAACAGAGAAAGAAGGAGAGACAAAGCTGACAAGCTTACTTTGGGAACAATGGTAGAAAAGAAAGTCAGACCAAGGTGGTAAGCCAGGGTAGGAGCAACAAAACCACTTAGTGAGAAGTATATAGTTGACTTCAAATTGCTGGTAGAAAGCTGTACTGGAATCCATTTTGTAGAGACCATGCCTAAGTTCACATCCTTAGAAGGAATTAAATCTATACACCTTCATCCCACCTACAGACAGCAGCAAATACTATCATAGGGAATGCTCTTGCCATGGGCTGCCCAAGTAATTTGTGCAGTGGAATCACTGCTAGCTAAAGACTGCTAAAATCTCCTATCCCACTACCACCAAGGAGAGTTAAGTGGCACTAAACAGAGTAAGCCACTTTCAGAGAATCCTGCACCTGTAGCAAGTGCCTCAGCTACTGGGCACAATTGTGCCAGTCTCATCAAACTGCAGAAGCCAGAAGCCCACCCCCACATACCCTAGCAATGCCCAGTATACAACAGAGGTGACCAGAAGCACAACCCAAAGTCACCCAATGTACTGAGCAAACTCAGACACAGATGGGCCTGCCATCATACATGCCCCTGCAGCCAGAAGAGGCCACACAAGCCCAAGCTGCTAGCAGAAGCCACCCATGTCTAGTAGCACTGCACATGCCACACAGGCAACCAACAGATAAGTGCCCCGCAGATACCAGCCACAAGTGAGTTGCCCATATGCAGACCCACTAATGCATATACCTAGATGGAGGCAGCCATAGTTTACCCCAGAATCAGAACCTCTAAACCACCATATCTGTGCCACAGCCACCATGCCTCATACACCCCAAAATCTACATAGGCGACCTCACAGCTGTTTTTGACAATTTCATGCACAGGAAGCATTCTACAGGTGGGCACAGAAGACTGAATCCCCAACCAAGGAGAGACCTGGCTGCTAGACCACAATTAGGGGTTGTTTTCCCTGGTATTCCAAAAAGTTATTAGAAGTCTAAACACACCAAAAAAAAAAAAAAAAAAAAGAAGAATGGAGAGAGCCTCCTAGACTTGCAACAGAGGTGGGATGATGAGGATCCTATGTCCACACCTGGAAAAATGTAAAGATAAAGCCAAATGTGGGCATTTATCAAACCTGCCCAAATCAGGAACGCCCAATAAAAAATCTTTTCATCTCAAATAACTCAACATGGAAAAACAAAAACTCTCTAATGTCAGTTTTGATTTTCATAAATACTATCTTGCATATAGATTTGATAGATTCCCAGCTATTATTTGATATTGTATTCCTTAATGCAATGCTATGTATCTCTTTTAATGTTTCAAAGTATTAATTGGAGTTATTCTCACTATCTTTTTTCTTCTTGCTCATTTTTATCCTCTACTCTTTTATCATCTTTTCTTTCTAATTACATTATCTATTCCTGTCTCTATCTCCCGTGTTTCTTCTATTTTAGTCTTTTTCCTCTTTCCTTTGCATATCTATTAAATTAGTTAACTATACTTTCTTTAATACCTAATTTATCAGCCTATTATAGAGCTTTACTCTCTTTTCCACTGTAATTAGGGGAATTTTGGAGAATATTTTCAGTGTTTTTATTAAGGTTTGTTAGTATGTAAATTTGTTCTGACATTGGCATAATTACTGGTGATTATTATCTCCTCAGAAAGTGGTATTAGAGACTGAACATAGCAGTGCATTCACTTTGAGTGAGAATTTTGACACATAGATATATGCCCAGCCTGGGGCATGTAGTAAAGAGAAAGCTGCTGACAAAATGGTCCTTGTATAACAGTAGACCTTTATATAAAGAATCTAAAAAGATCCTTGTATAACATCTGCCTCGAGCGGGTGCACAGAAATCAACATAGAAATATAAGTAATATGAGAAAACAAAATAATAAGATACCCTCAAATGTCCATAATGCTATAAAAACTGATTGCATAGACATTAAAGTGGAGGAAATGATGGAAAAATAATTCAAAAAGTAGATTGTTAAAATGATCAATGAACTAAAAGAGAATCTAAGGAATGAACTAAAGGAGAAAATGCAGACTTTGAAAGAGAAATTTCAATAAATAGAGACTCTGAAAAAGAACCAAACAGAAATATAGGAAATAAAAAAAATTAATCAGATAAAAAAAACTCAGTTGAAAGTTTCACTAATCTATTAGATTGTGTAGAAAACAGATTTTCAAGCCTTGAAGACAAGTTATATGAACTTTAGCACTCAACAACAATAAATAAAAAATAAGAAAATATGATGAGGATGACATTAAGAGAACAAACAAGAACCACTGGCATCAGGGAAGGAGTAGACATACAAGCTAATGGCATGGATAAACTACTTAATGAAATAATAGCAGAAAAACTTCCAAGCCTTGGAATTGAGATGGATATCCATAACCCCAAATATACAAGACCAAAAAAAAAAGAACATCTCCACAACAGAATATAATTAAAATGCCAATTATACAGAATAAGGATACAATTCTAAAAACCTTAAGAGAGAAACATCAATTGCTTCTGACTTCTCAACAGAAACCCTCAAAATCCCGACAGGTTTGGAAGGACATGATTCAAGCCCTGGAGGAAAATGATTGCCAACCAAGATTGTTATATCCCAGCAAAGATATCCTCCAAAATCAAAACAGAAATCAAAAACCTTCAAGATAAGCATAAACTAAAGGAATTCATGACTACAAAGCCAGCATTGCAAAAGATCCTTAAAGAAGCCCTTATTCACAAAAGAAGATGAAAACAAACAGCAGAATTGAAGAAAAGATAAATTTCATTAGAACAGTAGTTAAGCAAATGAGAATTGGGATCTAATTAAACACTAGAAATAAATAAATTGGCAGGAAACAATAAGCATCTCTATGATAACACTGGATATAAATGGTCTTAACTCTCCTATTAAAAGACATAGATTAGAACAATGAATTAAAAAGCAAGATCCAACTATGTTTCTTGAAAGAGACATACCTCACAGATAAAGACATCTACAGGCTGCAAGTGAAATGATAGAAAATGATAATCCATTCAATTAGAGCTCAAAAGCACACAGGGACTAAAAAGAACAATTTAAAAAAACACACACACATACAGGAGTAGATACTATCATATCTGAATTCAAGCCAAAATTAATCAGAAGAGACAAAGAAGGCCAATACATAATGGTGAAGGGAACAATTCAACAAGAAGATATAATGATAATAAATATTTATGCCCCAAATGTTAGTGCACCTAATTACATAAAACAAACAATACTTAATAGAAAGGCTCAAATAGATCCCAATTCAATAATACTTGGTGATTTCAGCCCTTCTCTCTCACCAATAGATAGGTAATCCAGCCATAAAATCAATAAAGACACTTCAAATGTAAAAAAAAAAATACTATAAATCAAATTGACTTGACAAACATCTACAGAATATTACATCAAACAACTGGTGAATACCCTTTTTTCTCAGATATTCATGGAACATTCTCCAGCAGACCATATTTTATACCACAAATAAAGTCTTAGCAAATGCAAAGGAGTCTATATACTTTCTTGCACCTTATCAGATAATAATGTAATGAGATTAGAAATCAACACCAATAAAAAATACAGAAACTATATAAACACAGAGATTGAACAATACAATTTGAAAGATGAATGGGTCTTAAAAAAACAATCAGGAGAGAAAATTTAAAAATCTTAGAATCAAACAATAATAGAGATGACATACCAGAATGTCCAGAACAACTATGAAGACACTTCCAAGAGGAACATTTATGACTGTGAGTGCCTACCATAAAAAAAAAAAAAATCAGAAAAACTCCAAATAAACAACCTAAAATTACATCACAAGGTGCTAAGAAATTCTAAAACCAATACGAGGAAGGAAATAATTAAGATAACAGCAAAAAATAATGAAATAGAGTATAAAAATTTAAAGGATCAATGTAACATATAGTTGGTTCTTTGAAAAGATAAACAAGATTGTTAAATGATTAGTCTAAGCAATCAAGAGAAAAGACTCAAATTAATAAAATTAGAGAAGAAAAGAGAGATCAGCATCATAGAAATTCAGAGGGTAATTAGGGACTATTTTGAAAACTTACAATTCAATCAATTGGAAAATCTCAATGAAGTAAACAAATTTCTAGACACATGCAACCTGCCAAAATTTAACCAAGAGAATATAGAAAATTTAAACAATCTAATAACAAGCGATGAAATTGAAGCAGTAATAAAAAACCTTCTAACAAAGAAAAGCCCAGGGCCAGATGGATTCTCAGCTGAATTCTACCAGATCTTTAAAAAATAACTAATGTCAATAGCATCAAATTATTCCATGAAATAGAATGAGGGAACATTTCTAAATTTTCTATATCATTCTGTGAAGCTGGGATCTCTCTGATACCAAATCCAGATAAGGGGAAAAAAACTACAGACCAATATCTTCAGTGAAAATAGATGCAAAAATCTTAATAAATATTGGCAAACCATAATTAACAACCCAATAAGAAAATTATACATCATGATCAGGTTGGTTTCATTCCAGAGATGCAAGGAAGGCTTGGTATATGCAAATAAATAAATGTAATTCAATTCATAAATAAAATGACGGTCAAAATCATATGATCATCTCAATAGATGCAGAAAAAAACTCCTTTGACAAAATTAGCACACATTTATGATTAAAAACACTGAAGAAATGAGTAATAGAAGGAACTTACCTGAACATCATAAAGGCTATATACAACAAACTCAAAGCCAGCATCATACTGAACAGGAGAAATGGGAAAGCATTTCCTCTAAAATCAGGAACAAGGCAAGTGTGTCCCCTCTTACTGCTTTTATTCAATATAGTGCTTGATATTTATCCAGGTCAATTAGTCAATAAAAGTAAATAAAAGAGACACAAGTAGAAAAGGAAGAAGTCAAATTGTCACTGCAGATGATATGATCCCATAATCAGAAGATCAAAAAAAAAAAAAAAACTCCACCTTAAGATTTCTAGAGTTGCCAAAGAAACTCAGTAAAATAGCAGGATACAAAATCAACATACAGGGCTGGAGGTAGAGTTCAAGGTGTAGAGCACTTGCCTAGCATGTGCCAGGCCTTAGATTCAATCACCAGTTATCCCCCCCCAAAAAAAACATATAAAAGTCAATAACTTTTCTATACATTAATAATGAATGTGCTGAAAAAGAAATCAGGAAAACAATTTCATTTATAATAGGAAGGGAGGAAAAAAGGAAGGAAGGAAAGAAAGAAGAACCAACGAACATAGGAATAAATCTAGCCATGCAGGTGAAAGATCTCTGCTATAAAAATTAGAAAATACTGAAGAAACAAATAGAAGAAAATGCTAGAAGGTGAAAAGACTTCCTGTATTTGTGGATAGACAGAATTAACATTGTTATAAATGTCATATTTCCAAATTGAACTACAGTTTCAATCTAATCCACATCAAAATATTAGTAACATTCTTCTCAGAATAATAAAAAAGGTCTTAGAATTCATGTGGAAGAAAAAAAAAGACTGAGTATAAACAAAACAATTCTGAGAAAAGAGAGCAATGCTAGAGGCATTACAATATCTGATTTGAAATTATACTATAGAGCTATAAGTAACAAAAACAGCATGGTACTGGCATAAAAACAGACACATTGATGGATGACATATAACAGAATATGGAGACAGACCCACATAGATATAGTCATATGATCCTTGACAAGGTGCCAAAAACATACACTGGAGGAAAGACAGCCATTTAAACAAATGTTGCTGGGGAAAACTGTATCTCTATATGTAGAAGACTGAGAGTAGGCCCTTAATTCTCACTCTGAACAAGTTAACTCAAAGTAGAGCAAAGTCCTAGGAATTACACCAGAAACATTGCAACTTCTATAAGAAACATTGCAACTTCTATAAGAAACATAGGGGCAACACTCCAACACAAAGGGCAGGCAATAACTTTTTCAATAGAACTCATAATTCTCAGGAAATAATATCAGTAATTAATAAATAGGATAGCATCAAATTAAAAAGTTTCTGCACAGCAAAGGAAACAAGAGTAAGAAGAAACAGCCTTCAGAGTGGGAGAAAAATCTTTGTTAGCTATTCTTCTGAAAGAGGATTAATACCTAGAACACACAAAGAACTCAAGTTTGAAAAACGTAACACCAAGGAAACAAATAACTCAATCAGTAAATGGGCCACTAAACTAAACAGATATATTTCAGAAGAAGAAATTCAAATGTCCAAGAAATATATGAAAAAAATCAATATATATCACAATCAGGGAAATGCAAATCAAAATGAAATTTGGATACATGCTACAACATGGCTGACTCTTAAGATATTATGTTAAGTGAAATAAATCACCCCAAAAAGAAATAATATATGATTCCATGTATGTGAGGTATCTAATGTAGCTAAACTCATAGAAAGAGAAAATGAAATATGTTTACCAGGGGCCAGAAAAGGTGGGAAAATGACTGGTAATGCTCAATGAATATAGTTAGTTTTGCAAGATAAAAAAGTTTGGGAGAGCTATTGTACAATGATATGAATATGTTTAACATTACTGAATTATATATACACTTACAAATAGCTACTAAGATGAAATATTTTGTGATTTTTTCCTATAATATTTTTTAAAAGAATAAAAATGCTCAGCCATGGATGTGGTTCACCAGTTTCTGGAGTGATCAAACTATATTTGAATCCTGTCTTGTACTGCGTTCTGCTATTGTAACCTTGAAAACATTACATGAATATTCTGTGCTTATGATACTATTTATGAAGTGAAGGCATATAAGTTAGATATGGGAGACAGATAACCAAAATTTGAGTTTCAACTCTGCCACTTACTCATCAGAGAAGAAATTAACATGGAACCCATTTCTCACACTAATCAGTAACTGCATAGGGGCAACAAAACTTTCTTCCATCAATACATTGTGAAATTTACTTAACTTCTCTAAGTCTCAGTTTCATAACCTATAAAACTTGGATAATAGCCTGGTGCGTGCCTGGAATTCCAAGGACTCAGACAGCTGAAGCAGGAGGATTGCAAGTTTAAGGCTAGACTCACAATTTACCAAGACCTTTAGCATAGTATCAAGACCCTTTCTCAAAACAAAATTTTTAAAAATAAAAGTAAAAGGTCTGGGGCTATAGCTCAAAGGTAGTGAGTACTCCTTGTTTAATTCCCAGTACTGCAAAAACAAAATAAAACAAAAAATCTGAAAAATAACATGATTTTTGTGAGAAAAAAACTGATATAACGTAATAATAACACTTTACAGTACATTAGGAACATAATTTTCACTAATTAGATAAATATTTGCAAAACACACAATATATGCCAGGCACTATTCTAGGTGCTATGGATAAAGTAGTGAGATATTACTGCATACAACTTATCACAAAATTAATATATTTTTAAAGAAAATACATTACTTTCTCCAATATCATTTATTTGTTTTTAAGCCTCTTCCTTTAGGCAGACAATAGTATTTTCCTCTTGATTTCATGTTGCCACTAAACTTTTAGTCCCTATTTCCCTGTATTGTGCCTACAATAAGCCTCAAATGAAAGAAAACAATGGAATAATATTAGAATACTTGTTAATAGGATTTGATGCATTGGTAAGATATCTATCCCCTAAATAGCTGAATACCAAATTCTAAATTTTGATGTAAGGTTCCCAGGTATAAAAGAGTGTTTGATCTCTAACAGTTACTGAATACTTCAGAAGTGCTAGTGAAGATTTTTTTTTATTCTTTAAATGGTAAATAATTCAACAGTAAGAGCTCAAATTTCTATTAATGGCAATATGCACAGTTCATGTTTCAGGTGAACACTACTGGTGACATCATTATTCAAAGTAGAATCAGTTAAGAAGGTATCTGTCTACTAATATAAGACACCACAGTCATCTTCTTAAAGTAATAACTATTCAGATCAGTTACCAACTGAGTCTTGATTCTTGCAACAGAGCAGCACAGAGGGTCTCTACTCCTTTTGCCTTAACATATTTCTTTTAATGAGTGTGAGTTGTAATTATTTCTTCTATAAAAACGAAACTCAGCATACAGAGGGAAAATAATATAGTAGGTATTTTAAAATGTCATTTTAAAAATATATGTTTGCCAATATGGATGCTCGGTGTATTATTATAAAATGCTAAAACATCCTACTGAGGTTTTCTTTTTCCTAAAAAGTTCTTTTGCTGCAGAAGCAGCAGCAGCGCCATCTTCTGGAATAAATGGAATGAGAAATAATTATGAAGTTTTTGAAAGTCAGAGCCCTGAGGAAAAATAGATAATTTACATGCATGCAGCAAAATGAAAAGCCTGCAAATAAATCTTAGGTGTTAATCATCACAAAAGAAATTAACATGGAACCAGTTTCTGACACTAACCAGCAACTGCATAGGGACAACAAATGTCTCTTCCAGCAATAAGATTGTGTGGGTAGCTCATGCCATTATGGAATTTTTTAACATATAAAATAAACATGCTCAAATTGACCAAATGTTATTGTTATACCGTGTGCATGTACAAATATATATTAACAAATTCCACTGTTCTGTATAATTATAATGCACCAATTTTTTAAAATTTAAAAATGAGAAAAATAATCATGCAAATGACATAAAACTAGAGAAAAAATGTATTTCACAATTTAAGTGAAAAAAGTGAATCACAAGATCCTTTGCTATGGGAAAATGGAAGAGATAGAGACAAAATAAATATTCTTTTTCCTACTATTGAAAGATATATTTAATATGAAACAGAACAAAGAAGCTCACAACAGAAAATTACTGCAGTGGGCGACACAGAGACTCAATAATTGACAACAAAAACTTGCATCAGGCATTAATTCAGGGTACCAGTTATACGGGTCACTGAAACCATTCCTGGGAAATTAAGGTTATAAAGAAAGAAATTATCATTTCTGAGAAGAGTTCTTGCTATACATGTTTAAATGGAATTATTTGATATGAGGGATGGGAAAGAAGCCTCCGGAAGTGGGGCATAGGCTGTGAAGACCCCCCAAAGGCATGGCCAGTATGATATGCAGAATTTTTAGATGCTCAATCAAGATTCCTAATCCTTTGGTGTATATTCACCTTCTCCCAGTTATTCAAGCAAACACTAATCTAGGCACAGCAGTACTGTGAATGAATTTTACAGTATATTTCCTTTCAGATACAGAAAACATCCAGGTGAGCCTGACTTAAACACATGAGCCCTTGAAAAAAGAAAGCTTTCCCTGGTTGCATGCAGAAGAGGAAGTCAAAGATCTGAAGAAATACAATCACTGGCTTGAAGATAAAAGGGATCACATGGGAAGCTCTATGGGTGGCCTGAGAGCTGACAGCCGTTAAAGTATGCAGACCTTAGTCCTACAACTGCAAGGAACTGAATTCTGCCAGCAACCTAAAATGTACTTAGACATAGATTTCTCCTAGAGTCTCCAAATAGGAATTCTACCTAGGTGACAGACTCTTTGATTCCCACCCATGATGCCCCAAGTTGAGAAGCCCTCATCATGCCATGGTGGACTTCTAACCTAAGGAATTGTGAGATAATAAATGGTGTTGTTTAAAATCACTAAGTTGGTATGTAGCAATAAAAGTTTAACAGCTAGATAAGAATGGAATAGGCTTAAAAATTGCTTTCTAAGCAAAGTATTTCCTGAAACTACACAGCTTTTGTATTTGCTAAGAGGATTACACAAACTGTCCTTTCTTTTTGAAATGTATTAGTCTCACTTTTATACTTTTGTATACTTTTATACTTTGGGACACATGAACAGATTAATGCCTTGTCAGACACCAAATTATCAGGTTTTCAGTGGGCCTACATCACCATCTAACATTCAGGTGCCTTCATATTTGCCAGTAACCAGTGGCAATTATTGAAATATTGAACTGGTATTCATGAACATAGATCAATTCAGGTGCCCATTTTATCACAAAGACTGCTAGCTGGATACCATACTGGCACTTGCCAAATATTTGTTTTGCCAAAAAAAAAAAGAGTGTTCCTGAAGGAAAACAGATAAGAACAAAGGTTTGAAAGTGGTAGAATATCTTCTTGGGAGCCAAGAAATAAAACAGCATTGCAAAGCTTGTATTATCTGTCATCCTTCCTTGGCTTTTGGACATGCAATTACGTTCTCAATAGCTTCATTCTTAGGGTGCCAGATTTAGGTAGAAAAACATAATAAACACTGAATTAAATCTGAATTCAGAGAAATAATGAATAATTATTTAGAATGTCCCAAATACAGCATGGACCCAATATAGACCAGTTACCAACAGCCAGTCATTAAATATTTCATGTAATATTGTTTATCTGAAATTCACATTTAACTAAGCATCATATATTTTAACTGACAAGCTTATTCATCTTTGTTTTCCCTTTCTGTTTAAGTCATTTCTATTTAAAATAGATATAAGTTTCAGGTCCTTTTCTCTTCCATCATATGTTCCATTAACAATCTAAATCTATAATGCTGTTTCCAGGCACTGGAACTCTGCAGTTCATTCTCATAAAGAGTTGGAGTGTATTTCCCCACCCCTTGACTTTGAGATCAGCCATGTTACTTGACCAACAGAACAGTACAGAATAACAGTGTGCACTCTTAGCCAATCACTAGACTCATGAGTGAAATCAATGCATACTGACTGTTGTATACCCGGGAGATTTTGTGGTTGCTTTTTAGACAGCACTATTATCACAGGTAGCTCATACTTCCCTTCTCACTTAGAGTTAAGGTGTTAAAAGAGAAGTTCAATAACAACAATGCTGTCTGGGTTAAGAGGCCACAAAATGAAGAAAAGAAAATGAGTCTCTGTACATGCAAGAATAAATTATATTATCTCTTTGGCTCCCTCAGGTGCTTTGGGAGAATCCCAGTGAAAGCACTAGGAGAAGAAAGAAAACTTATTGTACTTTACTCTAATGCTCCAAGAGTTATTGTCTTGTCATGTCCCTGTTTTATTTTGAACTGTCATGCTGAGCTTTATTGAGAATTACAGTGTTGGAAGGGAGGATTTGATAAAGATTGTGTAGCATTATCTTTCCTTGAGTTCCATGCTTTTTTTTTCCTTTTCATTTTACCTGGTGTCTATCTGAATCAAGCACTTCTGATTTTCTTATATCTATCTAAGGATTAGAGCTAAATAACTTTATTAAAGGCCAATGAACTGTAGTTCGATTCTCTCATACTCAGACATATTTTGCTGAGTATGTGAAGGCTTTAACATACATAAACGCCTCCACAGTTTGATTTCTTTTCCAGTACACTTTCTGAAAGTGTGTGTAGTTGAGCATTTATTTTTAATATGATTGATACTGCAGCAGATACCCAGTAAATCTCTATGCCACACAGCCTTTCAATTACAAATTGAGGTAATAGCTTGTACTTGTTCATTTGGCTTCTTTGACAGAGAATAGATAAACTGAATCTAGCTGGATGGTTCAAAGACCGATAATGGAATATTGGCCCATGTATTTCTGTTGTGTCATCTCTCCAAGTTCATCTGGATATCATCACAAAAATACCCTGAAAGCTGGATTATGCAGCATTCTATCAATTGGACATCTCTATTAGCCAGCTCTGCTTCTCTTTGCCAGAGTAATGATTGCAGCATATCTACAAGACCCTAAAATGCCTTGCAGCCTGTAATATTAAATTATATCCAGTGTAGTTTGTGCTATATTAATATTTCTGAACTTCAGTGCCCCTAGCCTTGGAATATCATGCACAGTACATATGACTATTTGAATTGCTTAATTAAAACAAGGTGGTCATTCTTTCACCATGTGGATAACCCTTTACTAAAGATTACATTGTCTCAAAGGATAATTTCTATTTGCTACCAGGAAGCAAAAATATACTGTCCTTTAGGGAGTCCTCATAAGAATAACCACAGCTGGTATGTCTGATATACTTCAAAAATATTATGATAATCTTAAAGAAATACTTTGCTTCTCAAAGAATGGTCTGTGGGACAGCAGTATTAGCATCACCTGGAAGTTATTAGACATGCAGAATCTCAAGCCCATCTCAGATCTACTGAATCAGAGTCTGTATCTGCTTAAGATCCCCAGGTGATTCCTGTGATCATTGAAGTTCAAGAATTGCAGCTCAGTACTTATTTCTATTATGCTATACACTCCAGGCAGCAAGATACATTCTAAAATTTCTAGCTGGGCACTTTTAATAAGCTGCCCAACTCTTCTGAAGCAGAATTTATTGAATAAATGGGTTTCTCAAGGCTTAGATGTTGAAGCTATAAATAGTAAACAAAATCATACATTTTTAAACCATGAATAACTTATAGAAATATTAGCTGTTGCTACTTTTCAATGAGCAATGACCTGACCTGTTCATTCACATTGGAGGATTCAAAAAGACTCATAATGATGCATAACATTTGTTAAGTGCTTATTACTTGTGAGGTACTTATCTAGTGCTTTATACAACAATCTCAAGAAGTAGAATTTACTAGCCCTATTCTATAAGGGACAAAACTAAGGCACAGAATCAAACCCAACTGACTTCCAGAGCCATTTTTCATGGGCCTTACCCCAAAATGTTTCTTCTTCACATACATTGAGTAATATTTTGTAAGTTAAATTATGCTTAACCTAACTTTTGTTTTTTTTTTCTTAAGAGTCATCTGACATGTTCATGAAAAAATACAAATATGGAGCTCCTCCCCTGGAGATACTGATGCAGGTCTGGAGGTAGGCCTAGGAATGGATAGTTTAAAGAAATATCCAGGAGATTTTTGTCATCTGTCAGATTGGAGAAATACTATTCTTAATTAAGGTACTCTCTTCAGAACCAGTCTGTGGCTGAAAGTTTGTAGCACATTGGTAGTGTCATTAACATCAGTGCAATTGGCATACAAACATTCTAAAGAACCAAACCCACAAAGTGCAGATCCCAGATCTTATTTGACTTGTGGCAGAGCTTCATTACCTTTCATGTTTTTCTGGTGACACAAGACAAGATGCACCTAGCTTCATCTGCCTTTTAAGTGAAGTGAAATCACCAAGACAGATCTGTCTTCTATTGCACACATTCTTGGAGTGAATGTACTCATCCAAATGACAGTTCTCTCCCATTTATTTTGTCATTACCTCTGCCCTTGCTCTGGAGTAAAATCGAAAACAGGTTGCATGTCCAGCTTTATTCCTGACATACTCTTTGGAGCTCAGGTCCCCAAACTAAGTTTGTGCTTTTGGGGATTCAAAACCATTTTATTTCTTGCCTCACCAGAAGATGTTTTTCCACTTTCAAATTTTTATTCTTACCTGTTTTCCTCCAGAAACACACTGTTTTGGCTGGGCTAATATTTGCCCAGTGCCAGTATGGTATTCAGCTAGCAGTTTTCATGATAGATTGGGCATCTGAATGATTATTCTATGTCCAATCTCATTCCACAAACTTAAGACTTTCTATATCTGAACCAACACTATATATTGATTGCTCAGCCTGCAACTACATAGAAATTGAAATGTCAGGAAATTCTTCAAAGGTGGATGACCTGTAACATCCACATTGCCTGTGTGTGTGTGTGTGGTTTGTCCTTGCACTATTTGAAACCTCTGTCCCAATCACAAGCCTTCTTCAGATGCATTAGTTCTTTGCACCAGGTTTGTACCACAGTCAGGGCTGTGCAAAATATTCTCCTGCCCTTCACTGAGCACCAGAAAATTCTGTGACTGGGTCTCAAATCCACCATCTACCATACAGGCACATCTCCTGCTTCCCTGTGTTCTCACCAAAAAGGGGAAAAGATAGGCACTGACTATAAATGACCTCTACCATTGTATTTCTGCCTGGGATAATAGTGGAAAGAAGGTATCAGTAGGTCCCAGGGCCCCTTCCTTTGGAGCCCAAAGGGTTCCCATGGTTGCCTTATGACTGTCTTTTTCTCATTTGAGTATCTGTCTATTCTTGAGAGAAGAAAAATTTATTACTTACTAATTTCTCCCAAATGGTAGTTTATGCCCCATGATTTCCTGTCCCCTCCAAAACTTAAGTTTTTGGAATCCAAACACCAAGAACTTACTTCTTCTTTCTGCCATTAAATACAGTTAGTCAATGAGCATAGCTATCCAAGCACAGGAAAGTGTAAGGATAGAAGGAAATACCAGGTACAGATGCATAGGTTGACATTCTAAAAATATTCTGGTATACAATTATTTTTGAAGTCTTATGGCAATATCCATCCTCACATCACACTAACAGCCACAGTAAAAAAGCAGCAATGACATGACAAGGACATAGAATTTGCATCATTAGATAGAATGAGGAAGCACCAACCACAACTCCAAACTATTACTCAGTATTTAATTTTGTCTTCTGAGGAAACAAAACATTCCTCTTTTTGGTACCTTTAATTAGGGTTCTAATATAAAAGAACTTTTAATTTGACCAAAATTTGAGAAGCATATACACATGGAATAGTGAAGGGAACCTGAAGGGAAGGGTTAATTACCTTCTGGCTTGTCAAATTAAACTTTGCAATAACAATAATTAAAATCTCTAAGAATCTATTGTGTCAGGTACTCTACTGATCCCTTTATATTCATTATCTCCTTTTATTCCCCCACAATGAATGCTATATACTATTGTTATCTTTACTTTTTCAGATGAGAAACATAACTAGTTATTAGAAGTGGTGGGCCTTGAACACAGATTTTTTTGAAACCCCAAATTCAATTCACAATCACCACATTTTATTGAAAAAGAGAGAAAAATGAATATCACAACCAGAATGTACTCCTATTAGTTTGGCAATGGATCACGTTTGGTGCCCTTAAAAGAACAAGGCCTGTATGAATCAATCAGATAAGCACACTTTATATGCCTAAAGAAGTAGTATCATCTGTCCTGCCATTTCTATAACCTGGAGATACCTATACAATATTGGAATAACATATGTGGGAGGTCCCTTTTCCTTTTGAGGACAAATATTACATAGACTTTAGTAGGCACAAAACATAAGATTTCAGACAAAAACAATATAATAAACCATCTTTAATTTAAAGCCAAAGTGGAAATCTAAAGACATCTAACTTATTTGAGACACCCCTTCCAAGTAAGTCTCAGGCCCTGAAGGAAAATTCACATACACTGAACATATAAAAGGCTAATAAGAAAACCAAGTTAAATATTAAATGCTTATGTTATGTGTCTGCTCATTCACTCATGCTTAGCTATAAGGTTTTATAAAAGTTTTGACATATTATACTTCAATTCCTCACCATCATTTCATTCATAATATCTTGCCAGCTTCCCCTTTCATTGACAACTATTTTCATTCCAAAAGCTATCACTATTACATCACAATTAGTTATGTATGGAGTTGAGTCCTGTTAGAATGGGGGAGACCTATAATCCAGTTACAGTCTCCTTTGTCTCTGGCTATAATCGTTGCTTTTGATAAAATGCTCCTTATGGGGACTAAATGACTAACTCTTTTGTAGCACATAAAGAAACACAACTTATGCTTAATTGGAAAAATATGAACTAATGCTTAAGAGTCATCTACCCCAGCCCATGGGGCCTATGGTGCTCGGTAATGGCAGTGCTTTAGCCCTGCACACAGCATGAGCTTCTTTCATTGCTCTGTTTTCCTACATTTCAACTCTACTTGCTGAGCAGAAAAGATCTCTGTAAGAACACTTCATTTCCCTGGCCAAAACGAATTTATAATTATAAAGCAACTAGTTGCCCTGTGTTGTACTTAAAGTGCTTTAAGAACTTGTGTTGCCCTAAAAAAGTCCTTTTAGTTTTGATGTGAATTTATTTGGTTTTATTCATTCTGTTTCTGTTTCTCCAACCTTCTTCTCATGGTATCTCCCCTTCTGATGACTTTACTGGAAAAATTTAATAGTTACATATTTAATTACCCAATCAATACTCATTTCAAAAGAAATTTTAGGGTAATTTAACCATTACTGAAACTCAAACAGAACAATATCTGATAGCTTAACAGAATTCAATGAATTAATACCCTTGATTATTTTATAGGCTTTGAAACTTCCTCCTGTTCACTGATTAATCTCTTAAATTTCTTAAGTAGATTGATAATTATCTCTAAAAATACATTTTCCATCTTTCTTCTTCTCATTGTAAGGATCAACTGCTCACACTGCCAGTAAAAAATATAGGGATATCAAAGACTGAACAACATAACTCTTTCATTTTACAGTGTCTTGAAATCCAAGGAAATCAGATGACTTTATCAAGGTAACTCAGTAAGCCACACTCCTTACTTTTCCTCCTTCCTCTATTCAAATAATTAATTTTATTGTCTTAGTTCTGAAATCTCACATTAAACTCCCCAATGGCATATTTCACATATTTCATGAACATGTATAATTATTACTTTAGTAGGACCTAAACTCTTCAGTTATATATGTACAAAATACCTGCTTACCTGAATTAACAATGCATTCTCACTGGGATGCACAACTTGCAATGATATCCATTAATATAGACATTATTTTTAAATCCTTGAAGGCAAAATGACTTTGCAGCCTGCAACATTGACCAGCTTAGCTACAACTCCATATCGTCTGACAAACTACTCCTTGGTTCTTAAAAGGAAGTATCAGAATTAGTCCCTTGCTTCAGTCAATACCTATTTTCTCAGTTCTATAGCAATCTCATAAAAATATTGGGTATACATATAGTTAATAGGTAACATTGAGGAAAATGAAAAAATAATATTTTTTTCTAAAAGTATAGCCCTTCAGAGGCTAACAATTGAAGGGCACTGTGTGTGGAGATGGCTGCTGAAGGGAGCTTGAACTATGGTTGGGTAGAAATGCATTGCTTTGGCCAAAAGTTGAAAAACTGCTGGCTGTTTTAACCTCTATGTCATGTGGAAGTAGTCTGGCTCCAACTGCACATCATTTGAAGCTATAAAAACTTCTTCTTCAATAATACCAGCAAGGCTCATTAGGCCCTCAAAAAGTCTCAACTATTCCATTTTCTACACACAATATTCCACTGGAGAGTTGAACAGATATTATTTTAAGAAATGAAATTACTTCTTTGCCTTAGAAGATTATTAAATATGACAGCATACTCAAAATTCAATAGCTATTTTAATGCATTAAAGAAAAATGATTTGTTTATTTATTTACTATTTATTAAGTGTCTATTATATGCCAGACTCACTTCTTAGTGTTGGGCAACCATTTATAGTGGTGAACTAGATAAATTTCTTGCCCTCGTTTGCATCTACTTGTTTTACAATTTGACAATAGACTCCCCTCCATTTTTAGGCAGTAATCCCTGTTATAAAAGTAGCATCAATCAATAAGTATTGTGTGAGAACACATAATATTTTCATGCTAATATGCAATAGAGTTCCCAATCTCAACATTAATATAGTCACTGATCCTTCTCCTTTGACTGTAAATTTGGCTGACAATTAGCTTCTCCTTATTTGGAATTCTAAAGCGCAATTGCCCCTGCAGAGCTCATTAGGACTCTTGCTCAAGTTACATGCATTCTGGTTCATAGTTGGCATATTTTCTAACATTACAAGTATGCCTTATTAAGCAGAATCTTGCTGAATGAGGCAGACACCCATTCTCGCCCTCATTTTTAAAAGAGAGAAAAAAGATACTATTAAATTCTAGAAATACAAGCTGTAGGCAGTTTATGAAAGTGTAAGACTAGCCTACAAAAGTGACCATAATTTCTGATTTTTATAATAAACATGCTATGAAACACTTGGAAAGTTTTCTTCATCAGTATTAGACATTAAATCAACTATGTTCACTGAAAGTCTGATGATGTGATGTCCTTTATAAGCACAAATATGGTTTATTATTTAGTAAAACAAGTCATTTATATGAAATTAGAGAAAGGCAAAATGAATCTACAGTGATAAAAATCAACAAGAGATGTTATGGTTTGTGGAGGTGAACTGGAATTGGACACAAGGTAACTTCATGTAAATGTTTCCTATCTTGATTGGGGTGTTGGATAATTGGGTGCACACACTTGTCAAAACTCACTTAATAAGACCCATGTATTTCCCTGTATGTAAATCTTATATCATTTTTTTAAAATATACTAAGTAGAGATAACTTAATATTTGAGGGGGAAATTGTAACCCAAATTACTCTGTAGGAAAGAATAAATTCAGGTATCCAAGAAAGATTCTGGAACAGTTTCTGGGAGAATTTGTATCCAATAATTGCTTTGAAAAATGATGATGATGAACTAGAGAATGAAGGAACAGAAGAGAAACTCCCCAGGGTGCTGAGGGAGGACTGACATAGGTATGGTTTAGCTGAGGAATGATGATAAAAGAAGCTGAAAGTTACACAAGAACCAAGCACATAGGATTTTCACATCCTATTGAGGAATTTATATTTTAATCTGAAAGAAACTTGGAAGGAGGTTGGAGCATTTAAAGCTGAAGTTTGAAACAAACACACACGCACAAAGACATACCCAATATACAACAATGTGAAGAATGGATTAAAGGGGGTAAGGGGAAAAATGCCTATAAAATCTCTGAATAGGTTATTTTGTAAATCCAAATGAGAAATTGAGAGTCTCAAATGAAGCAAGAGAAATAGATATTGTAAAGATTTAGAGGTTATTACCAAGGCAAATGTGTTTGACAGAATTTGGTGACATATGAAGGAAAACATAAGAGATTAGAAGTAGATATAATTACCATATTTCTGTCTTAGGCAGCTGGGGAAGATGATTCTATTGAAGTTAAGAATGAAGGAGGAAAATGTTGAGTTCTCTCAGCCCACTACACATTAAGTGCCTAAAAGCCACCCAACTGGAGCTTTCCAATAGGCTTTTGGAACAGGATACTTCTTATTTAAGAATGCTGTCCCATGTGTTAGTTAGCTTTCTGTAACTTCAACAAATGCCTGAAATAATCAACTTATAAGGAGAGAAGTTTTATTTTGGCTCACAGTTTTAGAGGCTTAGTTCATGTTCAGTTAACTCTATCACTTTCAGCCTGTGTTGAAGCAGCCTGTCATAGCATGAGTATGTGGTAGAGCAAACCTGCTCACCTTATAGTATAGAAGTAAACAAAATAAAAAGGGACCAAGGTCTTGCAATCACCTTCAAAAGCACCCCACACCACTATGCCCAGCCTCTTGAAGGTTCCACCCCTTCCCAATAGTTCCACAGTGGGAGTGAGACTTGACTTTACCACATAGACATTTGGAGAACACTTAAAATCCAAACTATAACATCACCTCAAAAAAAAAAAACTATTTAGAATAACCACCTTTCATCTTCCACCAAATGTTCCTTTTTGTCAATAGATTATATGGTCACTCCAGTTATGTGGGCTGGATTTTAGGGAATATGTATTCAATTTAGAGATATAATTTTTGGTATCATCAATATGTAGGGAGTATGTAACATCAAGTTAAAGGATGAGATCACTCCAATAGAGATCTTACTGGAATCTGGGAAATATCAACGCTAATTGAAAGGTAAAAGATACTCCCCACATACCGGCAAAAGGAGAATAACAAAAAGTATCTAGAGAGAATAGAGGGAAAAGTAAGATAGAATATTGTTCTGAAAACTAATGGAGGATTTTTTTCAAATGACTTCCTCCAGAAAACAGTTCTGAATGCTGGGAAGTTCAATATCAAGATGCCAGTCAATACTGTTCCTGGTTAAGCCCTCTTCCTGATTTTCTAATGGACACCTTCTTTCTGTATTCTCACGTGTGTGTGTGTGTGTGTGTGTGTGTGTGTGTGTATGCATGTGCGCACCTGCATGTCCTGAGGATCTAATCCAGGGCCTCATGCATGCTAAACACATGCTTTACACCAGCCTCTTTATGCCTCTTTTTATAAGGGTGATTTTATCACTAATTTTTATCCCTACTAAAGACCCCATGTACAAATGTCATCACTTTGGGGATTAGAGTTCAGTATGTGAACTCTGGGTAGACACAAACATTCGGTCCATAGCAGAGGCCCAGTTTCAAAGATGTGAAATTCTTACAAAATAAAACTTTTGTTTCAGGAGCTATGATACAAATCAATTTTCTCTCTTTTTTTGAAACAGAGTATACATTATAGCACTAACAACATTATATACTCTGTGATTCTTCCTCCTTGCTCAAATGACATACAAGGCAATATGTCTTTCTCCATAATTCCCTCAAATACTGTCTTCTTTTAGCTTTTACTGCTGTATATCATTGTTGAGTGTAGAGATTTCAATTTGAAAAATATTGCTCTTCCCACTGTTTATGTGTGCCTAACAACTAGAATTATTTCCCCCTATCATTCTTACATTTTCTGCCATTTGTGCTGCATCTTGCCAAAAATAATAACAACAACCAAAATCTTCTGCAAAGAAGATAATATTCTTTAGGCAAATCTACAAGTTTACTGTTTTTTCATCCATCAATAAATACAGAGCATGCATAATGATTGGCCAAAATATCATAAGTAGTAGTAAAGCGAACTAATTTTTTTCATCATACTCAAAAAAAAAGGTCAAAAGTTTTGCATGCCCAGGTTTGTGTATACAATTCTAAACACTCCCATGAACTATAATCTGTATGAATCTTCTAAGAGTTGGGAGTGTATTCAGAACATACATTGATATTGCACAATCTAAAGTTCTAGTAAAAATTTATCTCTTTATTTAGTTGTAGATGGACACAATATCTTTATTTTTATTTGTTTATTTTTATGTGGTGCTGGGGATTGAACCCAGGGTCTCACACATTCAAGGCAAGCACTTTGCCACTGAGCTACAATCCCAGCCCACATTTATCTTAAAATCAACAGTTTATCTGTGTTAATGGTATCCAAACAAAATTAAATGAGAAAAAAAGGTTCCCTTCTACCAACATGAGGTAAAATGGGTACAATTTGTGACAAATCCATAAGGTTGAAACTGTCATAAATAATTTCTCAAAAAATGTCAGCTTCCTTCCTTGTTAGAATAAATAAGAATGTTTCTGAAAAAGTGAGAAGAATCTGGTTGCTTTATCAGGTTTACGTGGATGATTCAGAGTGAATAAGAGGCCCAGTGCCATACTTAAAACTGGTAAGCAATGGTGAGTCTAAGGCAGTTTAGGGAGAACCTACCTATAAGTATTTGGCTAGATGACAATGTGACCACTACAATACACATACCTTCCCTATTGTATCAAACTTAATTGACTTTATCATAGAGTCTGATTCAATTCTTCCCTATACTGATACGACATTTTTTGCTAGGTTCTCTGGCCCACTTAACATCATTGTAGAATGAATTTCAGCTTCTTATTTCATGAAGACAGATTTCAGTAGCCTTATCACACAAGCCTGATAAAAACAGAATATAATGTAGGAAAAGGTATTGGGATTTGTAGCAAATTTGGACCTGTAGCTAATCTTGAACACCAACAATAGAAAGTTGGAGTTTATTAAATGGTTAATAGTGAGTTACTTCTAGTTTTGAATCAGTGGCTTAATGCTATGCAAGGTTGAGGAAACGTAATATGACATCTTTCAAAATAAATCAGAAAAGAAAAGTGGGAAGAGCAACTTAGATGATGACTTAATGATTCTGAGACTAGATTTTGGGGTAAATGGTAAGTAATTTTATCTATTCTTCAGTCATACCTGGACTTGTTTTAATATAATTATTGACATTTTCCCAGTAATTCAACTTGTGTTTCCTTACATTAGTGTTAATGAAGATTTACAAAGGCAATGTTAAAAATAGCAACAACTCAAGTTGTGGTTTTGGCACCCAACTTAGTGCAATCTTATCCATTACAAATTAGTTTGTACATGAGATTTCTGCATTAAATTCTGAAAATATTAAGTTAATTCAGTGAAATAGCAGAGTTCAGCTAAACTTTCAGTCTTCTGAGTAATCACTAATTGGAATTGGCTGGAAATGGCTAAGTTTTAACTTATGAAGCAGGATAATATTTGGACATTTTAATTGAGAGTTTTGTTCCCTTATATGTTTTCTTGAGCCCATTACTCTTTTCACCATTCAGCATCTTCAAGGGGAGGATGAATACAGTAAAAAAGTTAATTAAATCTCTTGAAAAATATAAAAATAAAAACAGACAAATAGCAGTGACAACGTTTTTTTAAACATTCATTTTCAATCTCAAGAGCCACAAATGTGGGAGAAAGACAAATTGTTTCGTTTGCTTTTTTATTGTGAAGACTTGTCATGCATATTAAGACCCAAATGTTTGAAAGGCTGAGACTTGCATACTAAAGAATCAAAAACTTAGGGAGGTATGTAGGTAGATGGGCATTCATCTCACTGAATCCTCACATTTAATCATCTATTCAGCCCACTAACTTCTCTGGGAGCTTATCATGCTTCAGCCACTGTGCTAGGTGTAGGGGATATAGCAGTAATTTAAACAGGCAAAAATATCTCTCCCAAAAAGATTATAATTGGTAGAAAAAAAGAAAACATGAGATAACAGTAAAATGTAATTTGTTATATGGTAATAAGTGTGAAGTTCATAAATATAGTAGAGGAGTACCTCAAAATTGGCTAGGCAATAGAATGGATACTGTAAGGAATCCGGTATCAGAATAAGGAGACCAAAGAATATGTAGCCAAAATAATCAAAGGCCATCAGAGGAAATTTAGATACCTTATGTGGATCCAAGCAAAGTGATTTATATCTAACAATCAAATAGACTAAAGTAAATTAGGGTGAGGGTTTCAGATAAATCTGATGCTTCTACCTCAATGCCAATAGAGTAGATTGATTGCTAAAATGGTTACAATAATTAACTTCTCCTGAAAGCCATATTCTTGGCAATGTGATTTTGTAGTAACCCCCATCAAGACATGGAATCTGTTTTCCTAACTCTTGAAACTTATCTGATCTTGTTATTGACTTTGGTCGATAGAATGAAGCACAGTGGTAGTATGCCAGTTCTGAGCCTGAGTCTCAAGAATTTTTGCTTTCCTACATACTCTTTGGGGACCTGGCCACTACCACATGAATAAGCATGGGTTCTCCCGCTGGAGGATAAAAGATAATTTGCAGGAAAATGCAGTTATCCCATCAAAAGCCATACCAGACCAGACTGTTGACCAATGACTACCAGACATACACATAAACAAAATCAGACAAATCAGCAGGGCTGCAAATGCCCAAATGAACCCTGCTGATACTGTAAGAAATACCCATATGATGATTTGTGAAGAATAATACATGTTTATTGTTTTAAGCCACCCAGTTCTGGGGTGGCTTGTTATATAGCAATAATTGACTGCTACAGCGAGGAAAATGTATGAATTCTGTATAAATTCTCCAGAACATTAGAATGCTCCTCATTAGAGTGAAGAATAGGAAAATAAAAAATATTGAATTAATTAAGTTTAAATTCTGAGCTGACCATATATAAGTCTGAAAGTAATTAAATTACTTCAGATGGGTAGACATGGAGATTTATAAACTAACTGAAGTTCAGTATGAAAGAAAAAAGTCACATACACACCTGAGGTGCAATTATAAATTATAAACTATTTACATTTCTGCTAAAATAATTTCAGTTATTCTAGGGAGACACCTGCTTCAGAGGAATCCGTGTTGTCATTAGGCAGCCATGACCTTCAGAGACCACATTACCTGGTATAATTCACATTTCTGAATGAAAAAAAATACTTATTATGTTAAATCTCTAACTTTTGTTTCCACAGTACACTATTTAAAGAATGTGAATATCCTTTCTGTATATGTTTGGTAACTTCTGAAAAGAAATAAAATTAACTATTATGAAGATAATGCAGCCTGCAGTGCCATCAATAAAGCTACAGATTTTCTCATCCTCTATCATGTATGTGACCTAGGGTAGAGGATGAAATAAAACCTATACAGGGATAAGTGGTAGAGCACATGCTTAGCATACATGAGTCTCTGGATTCAATTTCTAGCATCACCAAAAATTAAAAAGTCTGTCTATATGTTTGCTATTGCTTATACAAATAATATCTAAGCACCTATTATCCTCTTATCCTCAACCATGAACTTTTCTAAAAGTACTGAACTGGGATTCAGGGGTTTAAATTGGATTTCAAATGGTACCACCTGATGCTAGAAGTTAGAAGTCAATGAGGTAACAAGACTAGAATTCAAAAAAAAAGTGGGGGAAACAATAATTGATTAAATTAAGAACTTTCTAGAGAATATTGTTATACATAATACTTATAAATATTCACAATAATTGTTATTTTTCTTCTAAGCCACTAAGTTTGGGATGCTTGTTATACAGCAATAGATAAGCAGAATAGATTTGGTCCATGAACTCCAAGTAAAGACATTTACCTAAAAGCACCCTCTCAATATTGTCAAGGGGGGTGCAACATCCTCTTCCAGCAAGTTACAAACCTGGAAAACAAAGAACTTGACAAAAGTAATAGCCACTTGTGGCTATTTATATTTACATTTAATTCAAATCTTTAATTCATTTTATTGAATTCAACTTATTGAATTGAATTGAATCAGTATACTGAATTTATCAAATTATAAAGTCAATTCAAATCAGCAGGCACAATTCACATGCTCAGTAGTTACATATGGCTGGAGGCTACCATGTTACATTACATAGATCATCTACACTTCCATCTTCACCTAAGATTGAACATCACTGCTTTAATTATCTGCCATTAACCAGAAAAATTCTATTACTTTTACTTAACTAGTATACTTGTCACCTACCTTTGGGTGATAGAGGATTCTGGCTTGTTTGACAATTACTAATTTAAAAATAGACTAAAATGTCATAATTAAACTAAATTGAAGATTGTCGTGGGTCCAGTACAATTGGAATTTTCTTTTGAAACAACAACAAAATTCTATCCTCCAAACCTGGCAAAATACTGTTCTCCAAAACCCCTTTAAATAATATATACCTTGAGTACAAAAAATAGATATGATCATTTGGACTTTGGTTAATCAAAGTTTCCCTGGATGTACCTGGTAGAAATTCACGGATATTTAGGAAGAGGTATTCAACATATGAGCTAATGCCTTTGAAGTAAACTGAAGTCATGGGACAATTTCATTTACAGAAAATCAGGCCAAAAAATAATTCTTCTGGAAACAAAGGAAAGCACCTTCCACAGAAAACATTTTATCAAAGATAAAAATTGACCAGGAAAAACATCTGTGCCTTGCCCCGCCCCCCCAAAAAACACATTATAATTCTTATTCATTTCCATATAAGATAACATAAAGGTCAAAATGGTCCAGGCATTGTGGCATATGCCCATAATCCCAGCATCTCAGGAAGCTGAGGCAGGGAAATTGCGAGTTCAAAGCCAACTTCAGCAATTTAAGGAGGCCCTAAGCAACTCAGCGAGGTCTTATCTCTAAATAAAATATTAAAAAGGGCTGTGGATGTGACTCAGTGGTCAAGTGCCCCGAGTTCAATCCCCAGTACCAAAAAAAAAAAAAGGGCAAAATGGAGAATTCATCCCAGTTACATTCTTGCCATGAAACATATTTGCAAGTCTTAATAACCAAGAAAAATGCATGAAGTGCATCTTAGCCCTGCATTTTAAGGAAAATCCAAGAATTGTATTTACTGGTTAAATATCTATAAAGTAGATTATGCTATACTTGGCCTTTATAATACGGATCTCTTTAATTATAAAAAAGTAGATTAGAGTCTGAAGTGGTAGCTCAATGGTGGAGCATTTGCCTAGCATGAGTGAGGCAGTGGATTCAATTCTCATCACTGCATATAAATAAATACAAAATAAAGGTCCATTGACAACTAATTTTTTAATTAGATCAGAAAGTAAGCATGAACAGATCGTTAACACGTTGTCTTTGTTTTTTTTTTTTTTTTTTTTTTTTTTTTTTTTGAGGGGTACCTGTATGTAAAAAGAAATCCTAAGAACTTTTTTTTCACATCAAATTTTCTTAGTCTAATAGAAAGGGAGTGGTTTGGTAATATATGTGGAAACAATGAGAATTACAGCTTGTTTGGGGTTTTTATGTTTATTTTCTTTTTTGTTTGTTTATATGGTTTTGTGGTGGAACCAAAACATTCTTTAAAACTCCCTGAAATACTGAAATAATTATTTCACTCATAAGTTAAAACCTGAGTGCTCTAAGTCTAAAAACTACATTGGCACACAGATCATAAGGCCCTGGAAAATAGGGATTTTATTTTAAATAATTTTAGAGTACTGTATGTACATAAAGGAAAAAAAATTAAATCCATCTAAAGTTTACTGAATAGTATTATAAAAGCAAAACTAAAAATGTCACTAAGATATAAAGCAGCATTATAATAGTGTTTACACTCGGAATATATCTGTATTCTGGTTAAGCATTTGATTCAGAAGAGTCTGTGTAATTAATCATATCTGTGCTTACATATTCAACACTAAAATAGAAAAATTCCCAATTGGAGGATGCCAGTAGAGGCTTTTTAACTTTTAATATGTGAAGAATTTGAAGAAGACTTACAGCAAAGTAATAAAAATGATTAAAGTTTCAGACATAGGATTTAAGAAGAAAGGTTAAATGATTTGACATTATTGACACCTAAAGAAAAGAAGGTCAGGAGATGTTTGAATAATGATCTCCAAAACATGAAGGCTTACTACAAAAGCAATGGGTCTCCATCTCTGGAATTCAGAATAAAAGGAAATATTGAAAGATAAGTAGACCTTCAATTTTCTGGTGGAATGCTGTGATATATTCTGTCACAAGTGTAGAAAACACTGCTTGCAGGTTGTAGATGAAAAAAAAATTAAGTTACATAAAAATCACTATCAAAGAAGAAAGGCAAGCTCCTTTATCTAGTCCCTTCTAGCCCCACCTTATCTTGTAGATTTTTTTTTTTTTTTTACCACAAGGAGAGGAGGTAAGAATCACATCCTTTGCTTTACCAGCCTAATCATATAATCAAAACACCTTAGCAAGTCAATATCTGCCACTACCACAGCTAGGAATCTAATTTTCATCCAGGAAGATTTTCTTTCTTGGGGGGTTGGGGGTGAGGGTGGGGATTGAACCCAAAAGTGCTTTAACACTGAAATACATCTTCGCCTTTTTTATGTTTTAAGACAGGGTCTTCCTGTTGTCTGGGCTGGCCTCAAACTGAAACTCCTGTCTCAGTCTCCCAAGGTAAAATTTCTTAAAACACAAAGAAAGAAAGAGGCAGACAAGGCATTAGGGGGAAAACCCAAAAGTTTTGAGTCTTTAGAACCTAAAATTGAACATTGGGTAGGTAATGAAAAAAATAGAATGTCACTGATGTTAGATCAAATGTGGTTTAAATTCCATCTCAGCCATTACTTTAGTTTGGTGTCCCTTCTAAAATTCTTGTTGGAAATATAATTTTCAGTGCAACATATTGGGAGTTGATACCTAATAGGAGAAGTTTAAGTCATCATAGCTCGACCCTCATGAATGGATCAATGCCACTGTGACAAGGGCTTGTGCAATTGGGCTCTCTTCTGCTGTTCTGATATCTGGAGATGTAGTGTTCCTCCCCTCCAAGATCGCATCATTCAAGGAGTCATCTTGGAAGCAGAGAGACTGGGCCGTAACCTGCCTGTGTCCTGGTCTTTGTCTACCCAGACTCTAGAACTTTGAAATAATCTCAGTTCTTTATAAATTACCCCTCCTTGGATATTCTGGTATAGCAACAAAATGTACACTATTGAATGACCTTTTACCCAACACTGATTTCCTTCATTCAATCAACAACTATTTAGTGAGCACCCACAGTGGTGTTTGGCACTGTTCAGGATCACATGGAAATATCAGTGAGCAAAATATACTAATCCCTATTTTCATGAAGCCTATTGTTTAGGACCTTATATGTGATTGCAAGACTTTGACTTTTATTCTGAGAATGTTGTTAACAGAAGAGTGACATGCTCTAACAAATATAATAAACAGTTTTATAAGATTATTCTAGATTATATATGGAGAATCAACTACAGAAGCAAATGAATGGAAGTAGACAGATTAAATAAAAGACTAATACAATAATTTAGGCAAGAGATGGTGGTTTGTCCCAGGATAGTAGCAGTTCCATGTGGTGATAAGTGGTCTGAATCTGCAAGTTGAATTTCAAGACAATAGGATTTACTCAAAAATTAGATTTAAGATATGAAATGGAAGCCACATGCAGCCCTAAGGTTTTGTACCAGAACAACTGGAAAGACACAATTCCCACTAACAGAGATGAAGAAGACTGAGTTAAACAGATTGCAGGAGGAAGATAAGGCACTCAGTTTTAAACAAATGTTTGAGATGCCTGTTAGAACATAAGGTGGAGAAGCCAAGAAAGTAATTTAGATGAACAGAACATCTCTTAACTCTTCTCTACTTATCTATAAAATTGAGTAATAATAGCCATCTTTAAGAGATACTAGAATCAAAGAGTTGTAAAACAACTGGCACATAGTAGGCAATGGATAGAGTGAATGGTTCCCACCATTATTATCCACAAAAACTACACAATTGTCAGTAGGGGAGACTAAAGTCAAAAAGGCAAAGGACAGTTAATTATGGTCATAATCATCCTGTGGAACAAAAAGCCATAAAATCTCAATGGCACACAACACTGAACAAGTATTTAGCTGGCTGTTAGCTGATTTGGGCTAATCTAGGTTGGACTCATTAATGGATCTGATGACAGCCAGAAACAATTGATCTGGGCCAGTGTCAGCTAGGAGTGACTCTACTCCATGTGGCTCTAACCCTCCTGCTGAGACCAATATATTTGTCCCACAGTGATAAGAGATACTCAAGAGAAATACTGAACAATTAAGTAATTTTGTTGTAATATACCACTTAGTTTCATATTGGCTAAAACTAATTCCAGGGTGAGGTAGCCTTAGGAGTTCATGTTAAACCCTGGTGTTAGCTCAGAACTCCCAATACACTATTGCCCCTAGTGACAGATTCATCCTGTAGGCATTTGCTCAAGAGTCATCTTATTCAAAAATGGGTTTAAATTGCACATACATAATAGTTCATCATGGATCTTCATGCCATCAGCCATCCGAGTACATTATTGCAAAATATAATGTATCAGCAGTGAAAAATATTTTTCACATTTTAAATATAGAGAAAAATTCACATCTCTTGCTGCTCTAACAAAACAAATAGCTAATTTTTCTGAGTTACCAAAATATTTGTAGCCTGTTGCTAATAATAATTAGGATTTAGCTTTAATCTCAAAATTGATGAGTTAGTTTTCACTTACTCATTTTTATTCTTACCCTTAGCCTAATTTCTTAAAAATATGGGCTGATGATATATTATCAGGGGGAAGAGAGAGACTTTAAGAATTGGACTATGTCTCATCAATTAAATCATTTTTATGAGCTAACATCTTCAGTTATGGAGTAAATGCACTAACTAGTAGAAGTTAATACTAGGGTATGAAATGTAAATGCACTTATATAAGATACAAAAATCTGTGTTATCTATGTTTAGTTCTGCTTGTGTTGTGTGTGTGTGTGTGTGTGTGTGTGTGTGTGTATATACACATATAGTATATAGATTTAAATATAGTTTATGAGGATGAAATTATGGTTTAATTATTAATTAAGGAATATGTGGCAAGCACCAGTTCTGACATTTATGAGAAAATTAAATTTCCAACATAGAAAGCATAAGACACAGTTGGGTGCATCCAATCCCCCAAGGATGTGATTATATAATGATAAACCATGTTTTCTGCAGCTGCATGATTGCTGTTACAAAAAAATTGTTTATTATAAGTAAGATTGTGTTCTTTTTGTATGAAGAATAGATGAAGTTGGTTGCAGAGAATATCAAACAGATGTTTTAACCAAATTGTCTATTCAATGGATTAATTTTTGCTATTTAAACTGGACTACATCTGAAAGCAGATATAGTCTATATGAGGAAAATATAAATACTTCTCAAGCAAATTTCACATCACTTTAAAATAACAAAGAGCTAGAAAAGGTACAGATGCTGGCAGTTTTGAGCTTCCCATCCTCATTTTGTATGTACATATACACAAAAGCTCATGAGAATACTGACTCAGGATGATTTGGGAATTTTTTTCCATTAATGGTACTAGTTCTGCTATGGTTCCACCATCTGTGACAGGACTGGCATAGATTAGGCATGAAATTTTATGTTTTAGCTTATTTCAGATGGTGTATCTGTATTATACCTTTTTAAAAATAATTCTGAAAACTTGATCTTGTTAGCCCTACGATGTGCTAACAATCTATAAGACATGTATGTATACTATCTCATTTCATCCTAATCATTATCCTGACAAAGTTTTTATGCTATTTCTACACACTAAGATCCATACACATAAAGCATCTTGCCCATGGTCACACAACTGGAGAATAAGAACACTTGGATTTGAAACCAAACTATGTCAGATTTCAAAACATATATTTCTTTCCATTATGTCATCATGATGAATATTTTTCATTTGTCCCATCCAAATCTACTTTTCACTGTGGAGCCTGATATATATGCACTTCATTGATTTACTCCTTTGCCCTCCCATTTGTGGTTGGATATAGACAAGTAAGACCCACCCTAAGATCTGACAGCTCCTATCTGGAAGTTTTTCTCTTCCTCTCTCCCTCCTTCCCTAGATTTCAGTAATAGATCCTTCTCCTTGTTCATTAGGCCACAGTGGCAATCTCTCCCTTATATGACTAGCCCTATTTCACTGAACTTTCTCTCCTGGTTCTTATCACAATGTAAAAGATTCCCTTCTTATATTATTTACAAATGATTTAATCTGAGTGTTCCATTTATTTCCTACTAATGCCCAGCTTTCTGTCTTAGTCCAACTTCTGTTGCTGGGTAGTTTACAAAGAAAAGAGGTTTATTTTGGCTCAGGGTTCTGGAGAGTTTGGAAGTCCAAGATCAGGTGGCCCCATTTGTTGTGGGCCTCAGGCTGCTTCAACTCATGCCAGAAAGGAGGAAAGCAAGCAGACAAATGTGAAAGAGGCAAACCATGAGGGGCAGCCTTGCTTCACAACAACCCACTCCTCCCAAGAAAGAAACTAATCTGGCCCCAGGAAGGTAAAAACTCATTTCAAGAAGGTATTATATATGAGGGCTCTGCCTCCATGACCCAAACACCTCACACTAGGCCTGATAACCCAGCCAGTGCTGCATTGAAGAATTAAGGTTCCAACACATGAACTTCTAGGGGATATACTCAAACCACATAACATTTCCCAAGCAGGTGATGCCTCTGCAGGACCTTAAAAGAATGAAGAGTAGTCTTTGGTCATGGCATGGGACTTACTGGGAGGGTATTTTAATCCAAGAGCTCAGGGTGCCAAAAAGAAAAGAGGCTCAAAAAAGTAAAGAATAAGGGTAGAAGGTGACAGCTTAAACATGGCAAATCTTTCAACATGCCTAGAATTTAGAATGTAAATAGAGTTTTGGCCAGAGGTACTCTGGAGAAGTGGACTAGTGGTTTCTAATGTTAGTGGGCTTTCTAGTCTGACCTTAGTAGTTTTTGTTTAATCCTTGAAATATTATAAATAGAATATATTTTGCATTTAAGGAAATGCATTTTAGGAAAGTAATTTTGAGAAAAAAAAAGAGTGCAAACTCCATATCATGTACAACCACAAGAACTTCATGTATGTATAATATGTCAAAATACACTCTACTATCATGCATATATAAAAAGAACAAATTAAATAAAGAATAAAAGAGAGTGTATTAAAAGGAGCAAGTTATGAAGACCAGTTAAGAGGAAATTATGGAACTTTGAGGCAAATGTTATTTTGGCTTTTAATAGTAGTAGGAAGAAGAGAAAAGATAGATAGAAAATTTTCTCTTGATGGGCTGATCTATCTTTAATCTACATATAATGGGGTGAGAGGATTCAATAATACCTCTGAGATTTCTGGTTTATGCCACCAGGCAAAAACTACCTAAATATCAGAGTTTCTCAACTTCAAGTACTATTTTGGAACCAAATAACTCTTGGTCATGGGGAATAGAATGTTGTTCTATGCACTATAGGATGATAAGAAGCAACTCTGGCCTTTACCAATTAGATATCAACAGCACTCCCCCTACCTATAGTGACAACCAAAAATGCCTCCAGACATTATCAAATGTTCCCAGGGAGTGGGTACAAAATCATCCCCAGTTGGGACTCACTGCCTAATGTGATAATAAACAATTAAGAACTGTCTTTGCAGTAAAACAGGGAGCACTACTTTGGACATGGGGAGTATGAAGATTTTATGTGATCATTCATATAAACAAGATGGGGAACCACAGAAACCTTGGAAGATCTTGAGATCACCTTGGGATTACATTGGTAGTGCTATGATTTGAGGTGGTCCTCCCCAAAGCTCAGGAGATAATATAGCAAGGATCAGAGGTGAAATGATTATAGACTGTGAGAGCTGACACAATCAGTGGATTCATCCATTTGATGCATTAATAATCTGAAAGGACTAATGTACTGTGTGGTAACTATTGGCAGGTGAGGTATGGTTGGAAGAAGTAGGTCACTGGGGACATGACTTTGGCTTTTATATATTGTCCCTGGTGCCATTATCTTAATCTCTACTTCCTTGCTGCCATGACCTGAGCAGCTTTTCTTCATCACTCTTCCACCACAGTGTTCTGCCTCATTTTGGACCCAGAGCAATGCCATCAGCTGACCCTGTACTGAGCCTCTGAAACTGTGACCCCAAAATTAAACTTTTCCTCCCCTAAATTGTTTGTAACAGGTATATTGATCACAGCAATGGAAAGCTAATACAGGTAGCCATTTGACCTACTTAAATCATGAAATGTAATGATTACCATCTGAACTTTTGTGGGAATAAAACAATCATATCTTCTAGAAATACAGTCTTTTGGTTCTTACTTCTCAGAGTCTGTAACCTGTTATAAGCAAATTTAAATACATACATGATTAGTCAGTCAGCTTTTGCTTCTTGTGTGAGAAATAACTTATCAAAAATATCTTTGCATGTGTGTTAATGTGTGTAGAAGTATTTCTACCTACACTGCCTTCCCAAAACTACTTTACAACATGAAGGGGAATAACATTTATCATGAAAATGTCTCTGTATTGAACACATAAAGAGTTAATGTTTTCTGTGGCTGGGGTTGTGGTTCAGCAGTAGAGTGCTTGCCTAGCATATGCAAGGCCCTTTTATAACATAAAAATAAATAAATAAAATAAAGGTATTGTGTCCAACTACAACTAAAAATATATTTAAAAAAGCTTTTTAAGCACAGGCTCATTCAAATCTGATTTGTATTATTAAAAGTTCTCTGTGGCTACTATGTGGGTCATGAGTTGCTGAAAGGTAAAGATAGAGACAGCAAAGAATTTATGAAGTTAATGCTGTAGTCCAGGCAATAGATAGTAAATGCTTTGATTAGGCCAATGGCAGTAGAGTTAAAAATGAATGGATGGGACTACTACATACAAAGAAGAAACAGAATATATGGCAATAAAAAAATATTCCTCAGTTTCTGGCCTGAGCAATTGGGTAGATGGGTATGACAGTCATTGTGATGGGTTGGACCAGTAGGAGGACAAATGCTAAAAAGTTAGACATGCTAAATTTGAGCCAACAATGATACAGATCAATGGATAAATTATAGGCATTTGGATATTTAAAAATTTGAAGACAGGTCTGTGCTAGAGATAGGCACTTGAAAATAGCACAGAAATGGGAATGTGGGAATGCTAGTCCCTTTTTCTCTTATTTCCATATTTTAATTTCTACTCCTCAGGAGAGAACAATATTGAAAAAAATAGTTTGATTCAGGCATGGTGGTACATACCTGTAATCCTAGCAACTCAGCTGGGGAAGGATGATCACAAGTTCAAGGTCAGCCTCAGCAACTAAGTGAGGATCTAAACAACTTAGTAAGAATCTGAAGCAAAATAAAAAATAAAAATTTCCGGGATGTGGCTCAGTGGTAGAGCACATCTGAGTTCAATTACCCAATACCAAAGAGAAAGACAGACATATAGAACAAAAACAAAACAAAAACTTGTACCCTTACCTAGTTTTCCTATTTCCTTCTAATGAAAGAAAGATAGCTTTCCTGATTGATGAAATTAGCATGCATAGCTCAAACCCTTGCAAGGCTCTTTCTTCTTGGATATGACTGAGAGTTTGAATGTTCTGTGACCCATGAGTCAAGCCTGAGACTTCAAAAATAATATCCAATGTTTCATATTTCACTACATTTGTCATCAGCCCTTGAAACTGGCTGAGTAGGTATTTTTCTCACAATTAATTCTACCTTCCACCTCAGTGTTCAAGTAGTAGGAAAGCTGATTTTTGACACAGGACAGATTTTTCTATTCCTGATAACTTGTTAAATAAATCAGTGTTCAGAAAGAGAAGGAAAAAATCCCAGAGTACAGGGAGAAATTGGGAAAAGAGGATGAACAAATGAAAGAGAATGAGAATCCAGGAAGTATGAAGGAAAATTAGGAGAGAGTAAGTAGTCTCCTGTT